>NC_089978.1:22352531-22671865 GCF_036417845.1 Apteryx mantelli | reverse complement strand
TCTTCCATACCATACCAATTCTCATTGCTAATTTAAAATCAGTCTGCTTGTGAAATATTTTCTCTTATCAGGTATGTTATTTCTCTTTGCTAACTCAATACTATTAATAAAAAATTCTATTTAAACAAAATTCAACACTAAATCTTTCCATTTAGTCTTTCACATTTTTTGTGTGTGTGTGTATATATATATATATAATATCATACATTAAGTATCTGTGTCCTAGAAATTACAAAAATGGAACTTATTAGCAGAACTATGACTTTTCCAATAGAATCCACTAATTTTAGAGGTATTTAAACTATTCTCTAAGCATTCATTGGATGAATAAACAAAACAAGTGATTTCACAGGGAAACAGTCATAAAAAGTAGTCTCAGTAAAAACATTGCAAAACTTTCTACAGCACTATTAAAATTTTAGCATTGCTTATGTACAGTGACCATAATAATTTCCTTATAGGCAATTTCTTATGACATGCCTAAGAAAAAAATGTTAATTCTGCCATAGTATCTGAGCATTGACCTTGATCATGTTTATAAAATATTTGCTATGTTCTTCCATCATATATTCAATAGCATATTTATATGTATCTTCACAATATATTATTAATGGCATGCAAAAAATGTGTATATATATATATTTGTGTGTGTGCGTGCGTGTGTGTTTTTTCCTGATAGGTGCCTGGACTTAGCCTAAATTCAACTTTTCGTAAGTGCATTATGTTTATTTTAGCATTATCAAAAGATTATCCACTTACCACTCGAGAATGAATTTCTTTGGCATAAAGAGGGAATAAGAATTCTGATTCCCCTTCCAGACGAAGACCTTCTTTTGTAACACGCAGATGTCCCATTCCAGTCTAGGGAGAAGATGCATGAATTATGTATGTTTTAGTATTGTTGCTGTATTTATTTTTTGTTCATTACATAAATGCAACCACTCCAGAGCTCCTTGCCTCCAGTCTACCAATAAAGACACCTGCACTAATGCATTTAAAATTTTGACAGTTCCTCATTTATTCCAGGAATATTTTTATTTGAGAAATTGTAGCTTTCAAGAAAAAGGTGCTGAAATAGGGATATTTTAAAGTAAATTTTAAATTATTCTGAGAAAAAAATGCAATATTACAGAAATTAACTTAAAATAAAGTACAATTTTAGTGGTCATGCTCAAATACCCTTTGTACGTTCTTTCTGTCACAAACAATAAAATTTTACACACATGAGTACTCACATAAAATAAACTTTATGATCATTTCTCAAGATCTGTCCTATGAATGGTATATTTTACAGGAAATGCAATACTTCTGAACCTATTAAAGGGAAGAAGAGGGATTTTTATTTTCTCCCCTTTTCAATACTTATGTCTTTCTTTTTAATTCATTTTTTCTTTCCTTGGTTTATTTTTTCCTCCTCTACCTCTAGGTCACGGCCCCTTGTCTTATACAATCCTATTGCTTTCTCTTTTTGTCATCTGCTGTCAGTTTTTCTATTTTTCTCATTCTCTCTTAGTCTCTTCCTTCTGATTCTAGCCATTTCACTTTCCAACCCCTTTCTGTTTTATTCTCTATTTTCTTTCCTTCTCCATCATCATATAATTGATAAGGTGAAAAATGCAGTGAGGAATTCCTTCAGTAGGTACATCTGAGGACTCTCAGGCTTCAGCTGAGGGACATTTCACAGGTATTTTGCTAAATTGTAAAGGGCTTCCCCCTTGCTACCCACTATATAAAAAGTGAGAAAAAACTTGGCAAAAAATATTCCAACACTGCAACTCGGCTACAAACAAAAATTTCCGAAGTACAAACTGTCACAAGTTACAAGAAATAAGTGGGAGGGCTAAATAACAAGCAAAACAAAATTCAAAAAGTATTTCCACTCCAAATTTCTTCAGACTGTTCTTCATGTAAGAAGAGAAGAGGAGGTGCCTGGTGTGTCACTAATGACACATCAACAATCTATTCATACAAGGAGTTATGCCTACCACTGAAAAAAAGTCTCAGCTTTAAGAAACTTTGATTATTTTTTTAGTTATTGTATGTTTTCTCCAAAGAGATCATATATAATGGGAAACATGTCTAAGCAGACTTCAATGAAAAACTTTTGCTATTTTTATTTAAACAGGCTTGCAGAGGGAGAAAGAGAGAGAATCAAAGAAGCTTTGCTTAAATTACATGAGGTAAGAAATAATCAAGTCAACAGTTCACTCCACTGGAGAGTACAACTGCAATTCCTCCTCAGCAGAGGTTTATTTAAGGAAAAAGGCTTTTTTAATAACTATTTATGGAATCTGTTATTCAGATCATATTGAGAGATTCATATCTGTTAAATATTTTACTGCCTTAAAATATATAGTGTACTGCCTTGTTTCAGTTGAGTTAAATAGAATTTCTAAATTCAAGACAATGCAAAGCTTTTAAAAAGTGCCTAGGTATGTACTGATAAATCTCATGAGGCAAAACTAGAATAATACTTGTGAAGAGCCCCCCTATGGCTTTCATAATCACAATTATTAGGCACAACTGAGTGACTTCTAAATGTGTTTTTGAAGTAAAGAGCATGATACTATTCTTTTCTAACTTGTATTTCAAAATAGAGATCATTTCAGCCAATAAAAACTCATAGGTTTTAAGACAAGCACTTTCAAAAAATATGACATGAAAATATCAAGATATTCTAAATAAATACCACTGAGAACTGACTCTCATTTAATTAACCGAAATTAGGATTTGATTATCTTCTCTGATCCCATGCCTTTTCCCATCAGGTGGAAGTAGATTATATAGTCTCTATAATTTCTAACATTCTTTTATCAAATTCTACAATATATTGAACTTCATCAGGTTTAAACATGGTTTTCACATTTTTCCTGGAATACAAGGAACTAAACAAACAGTATATTATAGAATAAATGTAAAAATGGTATTGACAAATCTGAAATTTAAAAAGGCAGAGCAAGAAGTAAAACTTAATTCTTACTCTGAAGCACATCAGGGAAAATAACAAACTCCTGGGTGGCAATCTCTGTCCTGCCTTTGGCTTTGCCAGGTAGGAGTTTTTAGCAGAGACAAAAAACTATAATTGATGTTGTAAAAGAAGATTATGCAATTTACTCAGCACACATTTTCTAATAGATTCAGATCTTGCAGTAATTATTATTCTTAAAATGCCCTGTAGACAATAGGATGTCTTTTACACCAAGAATAATACACCACGTGGCAAAACTTAACATTTCAACTTATAGATAAGTTCTTGTTTTTTCATCCATCCAGTCAATCACTCAGGATTAGTTTGTGCTCAAGTATGTCCTGTCTTCTTCATCAGATACTTCATTTAATTATTGACACAATGTTCTTGTTCTCACATATCTGAACTAAGAGTCTCATCAACCATTCTCATCATCTGACCATTTATGAAGTTCATAAATATATGGAAATTTAGACTTGGGTTACTTGCATAAATTAATGACTGACCAATGAACTCTGTAACATGCATGAGAACAATAAAAATGTGCACTTTACTTCTATCAACTTTGTGACCTATAAACAGTTATAATTCCCTTATTACCACAATGTCTGAGCGTGTCATGATTTTAAAGTACTGAGTTTTGCAGTTCTGCGAGATGGGAAAATTATATTATCCCCCTTTTATAGTTGGCAAATAAAAGTTATATGAAATGTAAAAGAGAAGGTTCTAGGATAAATAGCCATCCTAAAGCACTGAGATCCAAAGATAAATTCCAAAAAAAGGAAGATTATAATAATTACACATAATGTTCTCTCAGCAACCACTCTGCCTCTTACATTGCAGCACACACAGTTTAGGAGAAGCCAATTATTTTTTACTGAGTACTGTTACTTTCTCACTGATGAACAACCCTGATCCTTTCAGTTTCAAGGATGTGGTTCTATTCCTATTCAAAGCGTTGAATAAAAATATTTCTATTGATTTGAGAAAAGGACCCAAATGTAAGTTAGATGCAGAATGTGATGCAGTTATATAACAAGCTATTGATCAGGAAGAAAAAGTGCTTCATTAAACATACTGGATGTATCGTAAATCTGGACTCCTGCTATCCTGATGCTGATGACCACCACTGCTTGAGTGTGCTGGCCCTTAGCTCTAACACATTGTTGCATTTATCACCATGAGACTCTGTGTTTGCTAATTACTCAGATAAAGCCGTCAGCAAGGTTTCTATACAGGACTGACCTGTATAGAACAGGAGGATGAATTGATTTATCTCTGTAGATACTGAGCAGATTTTGCTATCGCTGCAAGGAGTTGACTGATGTGGGAACTACTGGCAACAGCCAAACCCTGAGGCAGCAATGATGCAATTTGGCATTAGCATTCACAAAGGTGCAACCAGCTGCTCATTTCAAAACTGCTATGCTGTTTCTAATTGGAGTAACAGGGTGTACTTAACAGTAGTAGAAGCTTTTTTTTTTTCATTATTTGAAATGTTCTTAAGGATGTAAGTGCTTGTAGAAACCAAGACTAGGGCTTCTTCAATAAATTCAAGCTCTGAGTGGATTCAAGCCCTATACAAGCTCACCAAAACACTCTGAGTCAGAAATCAAGTTCTAACGGGCATTTGGCAGATATTCAGCCAGTTGTCTAGATAGGGGTACTCCAAAACACCTGAAACGAGTAGCAACCACTGCTAGAATCTTAGTTAAGACATGCGGTGCTGTGGAGCATCTGGATGGAGGACTATTTTGGATTATCATTCTCTTAGACTCTAGAACATGATAAATGTAAAATTATTTTCCTCTGAAATAAGGTTAAGCAGTTCCAGGCTCCACAAAGCCAGTAGAGAAGCATAGTATGTTCACAAACTGTAGGAAGGCTCTGAAGTTTCCTTCAGGGAGATGTAGAAGACTGAGTCCTTCATCAGTACCAAAAAGTTCCAAAAGTCATCCTGATGGGCCTGGTGGAATGGCTTTCTTCTTATGGCTATGAATATCTGTGTTCTGGAAAACTGAGAAAGGACTGGAGAAAGCTAGTCTGACAATACTTGTATGGCTAGCACTGAGAGCTATTTTGTTAAAGCTGAGGATGCAAGAACTCTCCCTCTTTCACATGCTGTCATAGTGAAACCTGCTGCTCCAGCTTATGACCAAAACAGTCACATGGAAAGAGATATACAGAGATGGGACTATTCAGAGTGGAAACCAGTAGCTGCAGGTCTAGGTCTCTTGCACATACAATGGCTTGCTTTTTCCTGATGGTATCACTGCAGCTGAGTCTCATGCAATTTATGGCTTGTGGACTCAAAAGAGCATCAGATGATATATTTGGGATTTATCTCCCAAGCCATTATAATAATGTAATGGTCCATCTGCTGTAGGCACATGGCCCTTAGAAATGAGGATGGTGCATGAGGAACATTCATTCAGTTTATGATGAATGTTTCTAGCCACCCAAATAAAACTAATAACCATAACTTGCATTTTCCTTCCAACACAGAAACTGGCACACATGGGGGCTCACTATACTGGGTCAACCACTCTTGTTCATATATCATATCATCACTGTTTCTGCATCTTTTCAGCATGCTAGGCTCAACTGCAGTCCTTACTCTCCTCTAAATGGTCCTGGTCTATCAGCTAAGAACTGCAAAGGAAGATGTGTATTTTCCCCTTTTGGAAAGAGATCAAATACTAAAAAGACAGACAAATCCATGTTAGGATGGTTGACACAGTTAAATTTTAAGACCATTCAAGCATTAGCTTTAACACACACTCAATTCAAATGAAAGTGGTTCTTCTCTCAGAAGTTAATAGAATATTTGATTTGTAATACCTGTTCCTTGAATATTCCAAATTTTCCAACTATTAAGAGTCCATGCATAATGTAGTCACTGATGAGAACTGACAAAGATATTAACTTCAGAATAGATAGGATGCAGCATTTTCATTCAGATAATACCTTTCTGTAGTTATAGGATACTTATACCTTACTTTTAGGTCAACCCAGGGAAAGACCTTGACAAGTTCAAACTGAGACATCATTTGTTGTGCCCCAAAGGTAGTTCAATTAATGGCTTTATAGATCCAGCTTTCACTGCAGTATTTCTTGCAGCAATTACTATTTAGAGAACTTGCTTTGCAAACAAGAGTGTACTGTTTCATTGAGATAATAGGGCTGTGGGTAGAGATTGTTAAAGACCAATCAGCAAAACCAGGATTGGTAACGAATCTGATGAGACTCTCTGTTTGACTTACAATATCTATTTTGGAGCTAAGTACGTGATCAGTGTAATAACATTACTGATGCCTCATCTCATTTTCTGTGGCAAGGATTCTGTTTCCTGGGGTCACATAGAGAAGGTTATCTGACTCTTGTTCTTAGATGACAATGGGATTTTTTCTGTTAAAGATATTGGTCATATGCTGCATATTGGCATGCAGCACTCCGATGGGCAAGAGGCTTATTTAATACTTACTGGCATTGAAGTTAATCTCACCTGGCCAGCAAATGGCTGAATAAGGCCTAAAATACCTTACTAGGTATAGTTAGAATGCAGGTAATTAATATTCCATGTTCTAAAAATACAGATGCCTATTATGAACTCAACAGTTGTGTAAGGAGTGGCTATAGAAGATGCAAATTCAGCATACCATTCACATCACTCTATTTCTGATGAGATTTCATTTATAAAACAGGATTAATATTTAAGATGCATATTTTCAAGATATCTTCAGGTCCTCTTTGTCCTGATATATGGAATAACAGTTTTTCTTAAACAGAGAAGAGTATTAATCAAAACAGGTATAACTCAGAGGGAAAAAATAGCTTCTTAAAACAGCTTGAGTTCCAGCTCTCTTTCCTTGTTCAGAAAGGATCAAATTCCATTTCTAGTTCTGTACCCCATGGATAGACATTTCAAAGCTGGATAATACTCTACTAGTAAGAATGCCATCACATCTGGCATGTCTTATGTGACCAGTCTACTCAACAATAGAAAAATACACTGCTATTCCCAATGTTGCGTACATTTATTCAGAAACTCTATTTTTAAAAGATTGGTTAATTATTTTTATTATGTTAACATTTATAATTATGCAACTTAGTTAAAGAAAGGGAAAAGTCTTTTCCTTTGATTTGTAAAAGTTGTCAAAAAGGATTTTTTTGTGAACAATTGCATGATGTTTATTTCTTGAATTCCTTTGAAGAATCAGGAATATTTGTATAGTGTATCTGATTACACAGACTATGGATTGATTCAATATTGTAAATCCTAGCATTTGTACTTGGGCACATTTGATCTTACGGTCTCAGTGCTCTATGCCTTATGTAAGTACACAGTAACAGGCATTTCCACCCTGACAGAATTTGCTGTCTAAATAGACAAGACGACCCAAACACAAGAAGAAAATTAAAAGGAAAAAGAGATTAGATGTCTCTCCAAAAGCACTGTGGGGCAAGTCTGTGCATAGCTCTGTGTGAACGGAATGAGTTAAATCTTCTTCTGTATTTTTTGTCTTGCAGCTATTATGCAAATTTATTTTAAGATTATACTATTATATTAAATAGCAACCACTGCAGTATATTGCAACTAAAAATAGTTCCTCTCCAATAACAATCCAGCCTTGTTCTGCATTGCCCATCCTTACCCTCCTCTTAGCACTACTGATAAAGAAAGTGTAAGAGTGAAAATTTGGTTACCTTGGCTAATTGTCATCATAACCATTTTTTATTTATGGCACAAAAATTTGTAATCCTCAGTATTTGTGATCACAGAGTGTTAGAGAATATCGGACTGAAGCTGTCTAGAATTAATCGCTTAGCATAACTTGCTTAGCATTAGTAGCTAAATTTGCTGAAGCCTTAGGCCTCAGGCTGTGAACTTTTACTTAGATAAGTAAAAGGCGGCCCCAGCGCCGGTTCAAGCTGGAGGGATAAAGAAATTACATGGACAGCAGGAGCAGCCAACCTTGAAGGTAAGAAAAGCAGCAGCCTGCCTAGAGACAATGGAGGGGCCCAGTGAAGAAGGGGAAGACCCCAGACCTAACTATTACTATTGGTCCAAACTATCGCTTAAGGGGTGGGGAATTTAGATTGTAAGGGTACAATTGCCCAGGGATTTCTTTGTTCGGGGTCCCTCTTCGGAGGCACCCAGCTCGAGCTGTAATTACCACACGTGTATCATTAAATTTTATTTCTCTCCAATCTGACTTCGAAATTCTGCCTCAGCAGGAACCTAGGGTCGGACCCTGTTATGGTGGCTGGCGAGCCTAATATTTTCCATAACAAGAGAAGATTTTTTCATATAAAAACAAACACCTACTATGATGGTTCTCTAATGATAGTATTTGAAAGAGACCATTGAAGGTGTACATAGAATATATATGGAGATGTCAGCTGGAGGTTTACAGAAAAGGAAGAAAGACAATCAATCAGAGTAAACAATGAACAGACAAAACCAGTGATGTAAGTTTTGGGCCACTAGGAAAGTATAAGGTGTGGAGATCTGTTAAGAACTATGGAAGGTCTTTGAGGAACAAAAAATGTAATGACTTTCCATTTACTTCTCTGGGTGGGGCAGAGAGGTTTCTTAAAATGAATTGCTAGCAATGGAAAAACATATGCTAGATAAAAAGGCATGGAAAAAAGTGTAAGAGTGGTCATGTCCTTTTAGATTTTACAGATTTGGGGAACTGTAAAAATAGTAGTGAAGCTACTAGTAGAATCTTTATTATAGATCTGAAAGTCTTAAAATCTTATTTGAAGACTTGTAAAAATCATAGAACTCATTGGATTTCATGTTACTTTTCACCAATTAAAAAATTTCACGTATGGCTTAGCCATGGGCTATTGCATCATTCTTTTGAAGAATGATAGATTAAATTCTGAATCTTTTCGTCTTCTACATAGTGGTCCTCTATGAAAAATCTATACAGAGCACAATTTATGTGTGGGATAAGAGAGAGAATCAATAAAGAACAGAACTCCAAAAGTACAATCTAATATTAGTATTCTTGAAATTGACTGGCAGCCAGAGCACTTTAGATTTTAGGAGAATGGACTTTTAATTTTGGATTAATCTTATCAAAGGTTGAATCTGTTTAGCAGGAAATTGACTGTTACATAATACTTATTGTACTGTCTGAGTCTTGTGGTGCTTACAGGTCCCAGTCTGGATGGAGGCCCTCTTGCACTAGACATTGCACAAAGATACAAAAGGTATTTCTTAGCTACAAGTACTAACATGACAGAAAATACATAAACAGGAAGATGACACATAAACAATACAAACAAATTTATGTCTTAGGGAGCCCTCATTGGAGAACAGTGATTACTTTTCAGTTTCGCTGATTTCTATGAGAGTTCAGCAGACTCTGGTCGTTTAGTGTCAGGCTCAAAATAATTTGACACTAGATGCATCCTAGTAGTCCCACCTTGATAAATGGCCATTGAGAAACTGTGCACTGTCAATGTTTTTGATCCAACAGTGGGATTTTTATACATGAACGTGTATGTACTTTTCTTGTATATTGATCACAGAAATAAAATTTAAAACCAAGTTGTTCAAATTCTCTGTATTTTGGTTATTTCAGTATGTTGGGCTAGACTCTTTGGATACTATATCGCAGAACAAGTGCACTCCCCAGTATCTCTCACAGTCTTTGTTCCCTGATCACTCCTATCAGTACACCAGTAGGGAAGCTGAGTGATGAGCAGGAAGGCACCCACAAAACATCACTCCTGCAAGCACCAGAGCACTTGGGGGACCGGAGATGGGGCTCCCATGCAGTCAAGGTGCAAACAGGGTGCACCTGGAGCTATGTACTGCAAAGCCCCTGGGTCCCACATTTTAGAAACGCTGCTCGCTTACATCACTGTGTGAACTTATATTATTCTAAGAAATGTTAGAGTAAATTTTCACTGAGCATGTGAATCTCTGTAATAGTCTTGTTGTATGATGATCTAAAGATATATAAAAAATCTGTAATGAGGGGTAACCTCTTTTATGAAGTCAGCTGATAGCACTAGAAAAAAACAGACAAAGTTCCATGAACACAATCTTTTTCAGGTCACTCTTGAGCTCCATGCCTTGTCATTTTTAATTCCTACATTAGAATAGAACTGTGTGGTCCTGCGAGCAAAAATACATGTGCAAAATGATAAAAATGTGCAGTCGTTTGTTACAAAGTTACTGAATGTATCAAGGCTCAGAAAAGGAAAAGGTACATCACACCAAGAGCCCAGAATGCCTGGTTTTTCACTGGCAGAAGGTTTGCCATGAACAGCTTAATTTAAGTTTACCCATGCAACTCAAAATTAGCAAAGCAGAGTCAGGATCTGCAATCATACCCTTCTGAGCTCACCTGTCCAGTTTTAAAACTTGTTTACATACTACAATCTCACTGTACTCAGATTTTTTAAAACTCTTTAAAAATATTTTAAATTATTCCAACAACAATAAACTTAAATTCCTTCATTTAAACAAGTGTTTTTCTACACTGTTTTACATAAACATAAATTAATTCATAATATAGTTCAGACTAATCAAATGCTTTTATTTTAGCAAAATACATGCTATATATATGTATATATCACATTGTTGAGAAGCTTTACTTTCATGGATCACTGATTTTATGCAATAGGTATCTCAATATCTCTTTTTGTAGCTTTTCCTGTTTGCACAAAATATTTAAATATTCATTGTCTGACAGAGACAATGGGAATGACTGTGGCCTGGTTGGAGACAAATTAGATTTACTTTAACTGAAAAAAATAGCAAAATACAGCTGCTCAGGCTTATTCAGAATAGAAATTATGGAACTATCAGTGTTCTGAGAAGAGAATGTTTTAGTAAATTTAGGATGAGAATTTGTGAGTAATTAAACAAACATTTTTTAAATTTTACTTTTAAAAAATGTAGCTAAAAAATGTTACTAATTCCATGGAACACTCACTGTTAATGATAAAACACAGAATAACATCCCAGAAAAAAAGCAAAAAGGATCTACAAGTTCATTAGTGTATGTCCTTGCAGTGAAGGAGAGCTCTTGCTGTGAAAGTGTGTTCTTTACAGTACATTTTTATAGCTGTCTAGTCTAGTTTTAAATGTTCCAAATGATTGGGCACCCCCAGTTTAATATGGCATGCTATTACACAGTCTAGTAAGTCTAACTGTCAGAAAGTCTTGCTTGATTTTCGTTAAAATTTTCCTTTCTTAATTCCTTACATTCTTAGTTTCATATTTCTTGTATTTCCTTAAGTAATCCTCTCCATCTTTGGCTGAACTTGCCAAGTATTTAAGTTGCTGTTTATGTAAGTATTTAACCATATAATTAATATATTTTAAAATACATATAACACTCATATATAGATTGAGACTTGTATCATTATCTGCTAACTAATGTATATAGCCATTGTTTAGCAAATTATATGTAGTTAGGTCTTCAACATTTTCTCATACAATTAAATATCAATAAATTGACATTGCCTTATAGAAAACTTTGGAAAATAATTTAAAAAAATCATATTTCATACTTTGTCTATGTTCATTATTAATTGCCAATGAAACCCCAAGAGGATTATGAAAGCTTTATCTCTGTGATAAAAGTTGTTGGGTATGGGTATATGGGTAGAGCACTCACTAATTACAAGCGGGCCAGAAGAAAAAAAAATCTTCAGATGATACTTGGAAAATCCTGCATTTGTTAGTACAGTTGCTGCAGTTGGACAATTTGTTCCAGTGCCAGAAATATGTGCACATAAAACAGAAACTGGAGGTAGAGACCAATCTCTAGTTCAAGCATATAGACAGCCCTTCCCACTTCTCACTGCCTGGATCTGTACTTCCAGCTGAAGCAGAGACACAAGAGTAGGCTAAAATTTATCCTGTTCTTAGGAAGAACCATGCTTTGAATATGCATTGCTAGACTGGACATAGCATGCTTGGTCTTTCACAGGCCAGGTTCATTCCTGTTGTGATAAGGTGAGCTATAGATTGTTTTAAGGCTTAGTATTAGGGCTTGAGTTTTCTCTTGTTAGTGATTCAGAACCAAGTAAGGCTTAACATGGATGGCAGGAGAATAGGGGATTGAGTGCAGATTCAAACTGTGTTTGACTGATAGCACAGCTACAGCCATAAAGACCTGCTTGTCTCTCTTACACTGCAGTTAAAAAAATTGTCAGAGAAGAACCTATGCTAGATGCCAAACTACAGCCTGGAGGAAGGCAACTAGTTATCCTGGGAAAAACTCTTCTTTCATGTTTACTTGTCCTTATTAACATGAAATACAGCACAGAGTTGCCTTGACCTTTCTTATTCCAGGATACCCTGACAGTTGTGGTTTCCACAATAACACATGGAACTTCGGGTTTCTCCATCAGTGGCTAAAAAGAAATTATCAGTAATCGTTGGCCCTATACATCTGAATGCTATCATAATTGAATTAATGTGGGGTCTCTGAAAAAGAATTCCTTTTGGATCAGAAGTGGTAATCATTTGATCAGGTGCATTTTTCACACCTGAGTTTTAGAACACTATCTTGATAACCTATCAAATGCAATAGTGACTTAAAAGTTTTGGTCTGAGTCTTCACTGATTGTTATGTAATGGATCAGTATTATGGGTGAAGTTTTGAGGCCCTGAATACTAATTTTACATGTGACAGCAGGGAGGACAGCTGAAGATTGTTATATTCAGGAGAAAATGTGAAATCAATCTTATCAACCTAGTTTACTCTAAAGAATATACAGAGAAGGGGAAAGTAAAAATTAGAAAAGAAAAATACACCCCACCAAACTCAAAAATACCAGTCTGCAGCAATGCAAGCAGTTTAGAAAACACAGATTATACTGTAAAATCATGCATCAGTTATGTAACAAACTCATCCAGAGGTCAAATACTTCTTTTTTATACCTCCTACTTAGAAGCTAATCTTTGTAAAGCTTTCAGATGCTATGAGTTGTGTAAAGCATTGTTAGACAGATTAGCTCAACACTGTCTTTTCCAAACTGTTTGCCGGTCATGCAGCCTCCTAGAGTCATGTCAATATGGATTTGGTATGTTGGGTACATGTTAGCATGGGAGATATATAAATAATTTAAGAATCAAATTCCTAAATATAGATCCTCAGAACTTCTTCTTACATGTCAGATAGATACAGGTGTACTAATATCCCTGTAGTTAAATTATCTGATCACCACTGAGCATGCACACAAACACTGCAATGAGGCTGGCCAGCCTGTAATTCCCTGGATTGTCCTTCTGGCCTTTTTGGAAGATGGGTGCAGCACTTGACTTCCTCCAGTTGTTGGGGATCTCCCCAATCTCCATGACCTTTCAAACATGACAGAGGGTGAGTTTGCAAGGGCATCAGCCAGTTCTCTCAGCACCCTTGGATCCATCTGATCCTATGGACTTGTGTGGGTCACGTTCTCTCAATTAATCCCTGACTCCACCCTCATCCACTGCTGGTCATTCACCTTGAACCCTTTCACTAAGTACACAGGTCTCAGAAACCTTGCTGGAAAAGACTGAGGCAAAGAAAGCAATGAGTACCTCAGCCTTGTCTGTGTCTGCTGTCACTAAATCACCCAACCCATTCAGTCATGGGCCCACATTTTCCTTGTTCAGCCTTCTACTACTAATGTAGTTGTAGATGCTCTTCCTGTTGCCCTTGATGTCCCTTGCAAGTTTCAACTGCAGCTGAGCTTTGGCTTTTCTGACAGCATGCCTACGTGCCCAGGCAGGTTTTTAAATTCTTCCTTTGTAGCCTGTCCCAACTTTTCCTTCCTGTATACTTCCTTTTTGCATCAGAGCTCCATCTCGAGCTCCCTGCTCAGCCAAGCCACGGTACATCTACCTGTCTTCCTGCTACATTTACTTGTCTTTCGAAGTATCAGGATGGATCGTTCTTGCATTTGGATGATGCTGCCTTTAAAGACTTGCCATGTTTCCTGAGCTCTTTTACCCTTCAGATCTGCCTCCCATGGGACCTCACCTGCCAGTTCCCTAAATAAGCCAAGTCTGCTCTCCTGAAGTCCAGGGTCTGTAATCTGCTGCTCTCCTTTTATGAAATGAAAGAAAATTCCATACAGTTTTGTAATGTTTGTTTAATTCTGAAGGCCTTTGAAACAATAGAGTTCAGAAAAGAGCCCTTTTTTCATCATCCTTTCGAATATCTTCAGGGAGTAGATATATTTGTTCATCTTGCTCCATGTCTATACCTGTTTCATGTTTTTCTTTATCAGCTTACCTTGTTTGTTAATATCAGCTTACCTTGTTTGTTAATATTTATTACACTGTCTGTTTTTGGGGTTGAGACAGGAGATGTGTCCATGAATTGATTCTATGCCAGAGCCTGTTGAAGCTCTGTTCACGGTTTCATTAATATTATAATCTGGATCTATGATTAGACAGAGCATGTAATTTTAGTATGCTCTAAGTTATTATTTTACCAAAGATTTAAGGATGTTTTACAAAAACAGAAGGAACTTTTATCCTACAAAAATGAACTTTTAGGTCTAAACAAAAATTTGGCAACTTGGAGCGGACTCATCACAAAAGCTGTGCTACAGAAGTGTGTAATTCAATTACTAGAGCACCAAAAACCCCATGCACTATACTTCAAAAATCTTTTCTTAGTAAGACTACATCCTAAAATCATACTATTTTGAAAGTTTTCTTTGAGTAAAAACTGTATGCAGAACTGTATTATAAAAATACCTTTCTAAATGCTCATCATGTCTTTTTTTCTAAACGTCTATCAACCTTAGAAAATAATACTTTTTTTCTTGTATTATTTTACAGAGAAACAGTTCTTAATATTTTTTATCTATTTATATGGTAACATTGTTAATGGAATAACATTTAAGTGTGTTTATAAAACTAGGACTGAATACTTTAAAGCATTTGCTAAAAATAAAATATTTATTATATATATTCTCTCTTTTTCAAACAGTTAAGCAAAACTTGGAGGCATAAAAGTTTACTTCCTTCAGGAAAAAGAATTGATGATAGCGTTGGTCATTTCTACAACTGTTACCCTCTTTCCTTACAAACAATACTTCCTTAGACACAAGAAAGGATTCAGATTCTTCATATAGAGTTCTACACTTTGAACAAGCATTTAACATCTAGACTTTTTCTTAGCCTTTTCTTAGAGGCTACCAGCACTTTCTGGATGATATTTCTAAAGTCTTCTGAGTTACTTCTTGTATTTACAGACACACTGTGTTAAAACAATATCTAGCAAAAACCTTCTCAGTTCTTCCATGGCCTCACATGTACTTTTGCTGGGAATTGTGACATATGCCTGTACTTTGGACAAATGTTCTTACTGTTCTATATCTGAATTTGATATTTCCGTAGAATTATCCTAAATGAATGAAGATGTTACCGTTGAGTCACTATTTAACTGGATATGTCAGGAATACAGAGTCTTTAACAGAAAATTAGAGAAAATCCTTATAATCATGGAATTTATAGTCCACCCTGCGCAAGGATATAAGTCTGCATTACTTGAGTAGTTATCCCACTGCTCTTGTTGCCAAGATGAGAAAATATTGTACCTCAGCAGACTGAGGTATTTGGTGCCTTCCTTGCAGATAAGCAGTAGGAGATAGTAGTTCCTGAAAATGGAGTTTCCAATGATATTTTATTATTTTAGACCTGACTGATAGAAATACCCAATTCCATACAGAAAAAAACAAACCAACAGAAAATAAATTTAAAAATTCCTTTTTAAAAAATAAATCTGAGTCACCCAGAAAACAATTTTAAGTAATTTTACTTGTTGATATTCTCTATGATTTATGATGTACAGTCACTAAGTGAACATCATCCTTATGAACTGAAAAACAGAAAAATTGTATGTGATCTAAGATGTTCTGCACTGTACTATGTATGACAGTAACAGTGCTGAAAAAAATTTATGTGAGGGAAGAAACTTCATGGGAATCCAAGCAGTAGTAGCTATATTAGTAAGTAGCACTTAAAATTCACCAACTTAAAGTAAAAGAAAGCAGAGTATAGAAATGCTTCTATGAACATCAAATGCCCTTCATTTAGTGACAGAGACATAATAAGATAGATGATTGGAACTTTAGTATAACAATTTCTTCAATGGCAGGGGCAGAGCAGTAGGAATTTACTATTATTGTTTTTCTTGTAACAATTCTATTCAAGTCGTCTGTATATCATGACTGCATTTTAGGAACAAATTAGCTTAGCTTTGCTATTCACTGATGCATTTTATTTCATTCTGACTAAAGCTACATCTTGCAGACTTCCATAAGTTACCTGTTAATCTGCTACATGCAAAATATGTTGTAAATATTAACATATATATCACAGTGGAAAGTTATTATATTATATATACTATAATATTATATATATAATATATAATATATAATATATAATATACAATATATAATATTATATATATAATATAGCTGCTTAGCCTAAAGCATGAAGTAGTATTAATTACCTCTGGGCTTTAATTAATCAGCCAAATAAATTGTTAAATTTTAGACACTGATAAACAGGAGAAGATAGCTAAGAAAAAACAGCAACATCTTAATACCATAGAATTCTGTGGAAGATAAAATTACAGAAAACACATTTTTAAAAAACTAAACAGAGACTATGAGATAAGAGTAAAATATATTCTCTTCACAGCAGTTAGAATCCACTTCAATAAAAGGAATCAATGACTTCACTATCTTAAAGATTATTACTAATACAGAAATTATAGATGGATAAATTTGTTCAAAGATGGATATTTTACATATACTTTCAACATAAGTACAATTACAATTGAGAAGGAAGAAAAAAGAACCATGTATTTCATACAGAGAAGCTGATGTACATATGAAATTAGTGAAGTAGTGAGGCAGGAAAAAGAACAGAATATGACTAGAAAAAGAATGGAAAATTAAAGAAGACACTTACTGGAGAAAACCACATCACTTTAAGAATCCAAATTGTCAAAGAAAAATTCACAACTAGGATGATCAGCAGGAGGAGAACAAATAGGTAGAGGCAACGCTTTCTCCAGCCATAAATGCCAATTTTGTAGACATATTCATTCTTTGGCCTCTCTAGGCTAGTCCCTGGTGCTGTTGTTGTGTATTGTTCACGTACCATCTGCTATGTAATGAAAAAAAAAGAGACTGATTAGTTATTTGAGTTAATTAAAAAAAAATTAAAAAAACAAAGTAAATATTAAGATATAATTGTAATAGAAAGTTACTAGAAACTAGAAATCCTTACAAAGTTTTGCCTGGAAAACATTTTCATAATATCTTATTTTTTGATATACACAATGTGGGGTTGTTTTAACTTATCAACTGCATTAATTGCTATTTGCAGGAGGCACAAATTTATTTTATCCTACATAGAATTGCAAAACTTTCCTCCCATTTTTCATAATATTCTGACTCCCTCATCACAAAATAGCTCTAAGGATCACTTCATAATCTGCAGCTCACAGAACAATATTATTTTACAATAGAACTACTCTTACTAGTGGTTAATAAATTGTTTCTACCTTGCAAGTACATGATTTAAAAACACCTCTGCATATTTTTTCCCCAATTCAGTAACAACATGCATTCTTTGTGTTGCAAAACTAAACTGCATATCACTGGAATGCCAAAATATGTTAAACTTCAAAACCTGTATACAAAGTGAAATAGTTCTTAATATTGCAAAGGAAATCATGATTTCTCAATTCCTTATCAGACATTAATATTTAAAAATATATTAGCAGTAAAAAAATTACTTCGTAGGGGAATACCACTTCCTTCATTCTATATTATGTATTTCAAAGAAGCATTTGTTTTAATTTAAAGAAATCTTACTAGACTGCACTTCCTTAAAACATGAGGATATTCACTGATTTCCACCTTTACAGTATAGATATCACCAACAAACCTTTCATTAAAGTTTACATTTGAGCTGAGAGAATAAAACCTCAAAGGCTGAAGCTGCTTATCAAGAGCAACAGTGGGAAATATCGCTCTCATTTCCCTGATACAAAAAGAAGAAAAACCCTGCAATGGATGTAAAAAAAGAAAATAGATATAGTAAATTCAAGTACTTTCTATGAGTCAGGTAACTCCAAGGGCATCTCACATTCAAGAACTGGTCCACTTCCCTACAAGAAAATATTCCCAAATAAGAGTGCCTTCAGATAGGTTTCATATGAGGTCTCCTCTCAATTCTGAATTTACTCCTGGGAATTAGATCACTATTGTCGGCACATGCAATTTTCAAAACTTTATTAAATTATATCCTTGCCCAGCTGCTAAATTACTCCAAATCATTAAAGAAGCTCTTTCTAAGTCTCCTGCAGAGCCATCCTGTGTCTGTAACAAGCTGGTGGCTCTCAGTTCTGACCCTCATCTCTAGAAATACATCAGTCTTTTGTGTTATATAGCTTCCTATAAATCTACAAGTCAGAGAACACAGTATAAGTTTACAATTAAACTGAAGTTCATACATTATTATTTATCTCCTTGCACATTTGCAGTATTCATCTTACTTTTGAATTTTTTATTGAAAAAGCTGTAATTCAGAAAATCTTTCAAAGTTTTAATTTATTGCTTATTCATATAAAAAATGAGATTTGATCATTGGCAGTTCATAATGTAGCTGCACTACTGCCATAATGAGATAATAATTTCGTCAATTTGTTGCCACTATCAGTTCCAGTAGCCCAGGATCCTCTGTAGACAAAACTTTCCGTTAGCTGAAAATATTGAAAATTGTATAAAGATATATTAGCAGAGAACCACAGATTCTGATATAACTTGGCATTACTATAATAAAATTTGTAGATTTACAAGATGGTAGTTAATATTGACAATGTGAACTACTTTTGTTTAAAAAGATCAGATTACATTTTTCAGTTTTGCACATTTTTCAAGGACCTTGTACTGATGATAAGATACTGTGTGTTTATGAGCCACTACCAGTTTTGTTGCTGTCTCACTAATCGTTGTATCACAAGTCATAACATTCATAGAGAAGTTGCCTTTTATCTTAAACTATTTTACCATGCTCTGCCAAGTAAGATAAATTGGGACATTTATACATGCAATGGACTTAATAAAGTAAATCTTTACCCTCACTTCCGCACAGATTTTTCCCGAACACTAAAACTTACAGAATAGGATGCAGTAACTGGTATCTGGTGATACCAACAGACATATTTAGAGAAATTACCTGCACAGTTCTTGCCCATGTATAGTACCATACCATGTAATATTCTAACATGGAAAATCCTCAGTTTCTTATTCTTTCCTTCATTCCACATACATGCAAAGGGTTAGTATAACAAGAAATGAGATAGATGAGAGCTAGAGAAACTTTTGTAGTAACATAATCCTCCTTCAAAAAGATAGACTGCTTGGATTTTGAGAACATGAAAAAAAATCCACTTCTAAGAATACTTAAAAGATTGTTTCAAAAGAGCTGTGGGAAAATGGACCATTCTCTAGAAACTGTATAATCTCATGAAATTAGCTGAGCCTTCCACAATAAATGTCTAAATATGGCATCTGAGCTTCAGTTTATTGTTCCTCTGTTGCTGTCCCCTACATCCTCGAGATAAATTCCTCAGTGGAAACAGTATTTGACAAAGAGTGAATTAATTCTCAGATCTTTTGTTGGGCCTCCTGTCCCTGTTACCACAACCAATTTTATTTTATTCAAGTTCTTATGTCAGTCTCATCACACTGGTCTCAGAGGCTGGGATTCATCTCACAATGTTAGATAACAACAATTTAGCTTTCAACACCTGAGCTAGTCATCCTGGACTTCCTTCATGGTCAGCGGAGATAAATCCACTTCTGCAAGGAATTATTTATCCAACTCATTTTAGATGTGTATCTTAGACATCTGATAAACTTTTCCTTAAATGTATTTAATTTCTCTCTATAAAAAGAAAAATAAAGAAAGCCTAGGATGACTATACACTGCAGACATAAGCATTTGATCAGATTAATTTCAACCAGAACAATTTTCAGAAGTATGCAATCTAACAAGAAGATAGGATTCTTTTGATTCCTATTCTCCTCTCTTCCACTTTCATCCTGTTGTAAAATGTTTATTGTGTAAGTCAAAGATTTTATACATAATGTGCTATGTACTGCTGTTTAATGAGGCAAGGTCAAAATCCATTATGCATTTTATCAAAAAATGATGAATTTTGTGATTGTTTTCAGCCCAGCAGAAATTCTACAGGGGATATCTCCCAGTGCAGCTCTGTTCCCTGCACAAATTATTTTTTCTTGACAGAAGACAGTTCTGTTGTTTCTGAGCATTAGGACTATTGAAAATTGCTCTGGTCATAGCAACTGCGTATTAAGTAATGCTGGTCCAGACAACTGATTACTTTGAAAAGAAGCATGAAACTTTTTTACTTAACACACTATTTCATGAGGTTGTAATAAAGAGGTTTTTAAGAGAACTAGTGGCCTGGGACCTAGTAACTGAAGGTGAAATACTATAAGAATTGATACTGTTGGACTGTTTATTCTGGATGTTCATTGTTCTGATAGTTCCCCATACTACTGACTTACATGATTATGAGCTGAAATTACATAGGAGAATGCTCTCAGACCTGCCTAGATAAGTCAGAGAGAAATTCTTTTATAGCTTCCAGCTGTTTTGGGGAGCTTGGCTGAAAAGAAAACCTTAGACCCCTTCACCAGAAGTCTGGTGAAGTCTTGGCTGGTGAATTCTACCAGGATTCAAGTGAGGCTCTTAGAACAACAGACATTTTGTACCATGATGAAAAATACAGTTTGAAATCATATTTTGTTTGAAATCATTATCTAACAACCATGAAACTGTAAGCTGACTGTGTAGCAGCATGCTAAACAGACCCCAAGATAGAAATAGATAGACATGCGGGTGTACACGTTAGTTGGACAACTAATAAAGGTACACAAAGAACAATGACTTTGGTAACTGCAAACTTTATATTCTTTTAAAAGGAGGCAGCACATAGTGATGAGCTACAGAGAGAGGGAAGAGTCTTTGCAACCTATAGTGCAGATGAAATAGTGATTTAGTTTCAGATTGCAAATTATGACATAATTCAAAATGGGCCATAAAAGAATGTATTATTTGGATCATGTCATCATTAACATAATAATAAGACAGTCTTCTGCTTAACTGGAAGTGGAATTTCTTGGTGTTCCTCCTACATATAGGCCCACCATCAATGAGAAGTCAAATAGGACTAAGTCAAATAACTATATATTCCTTACTGATTTTTGTATATGCAGCCATAATTCACAGGGTCTAGCTCTATCATGGCAGCTAGCTATTTGAAAGTGTTTTCCCAATAGTGATTGTCTGTTTTACTGGTACCCATTTTCAACCAATTACTTCTTATCTATTTGCTGATTTAAACCAGATACTGAACGCAAATTAGATGCTAAATGATTTGTTATAGATTTGTTATAGATTTTGATAACTACAACTTCTGAATTATCTGCACACTGTTAATATTTTGACCATGTGAAATTTTCTCATGTCTTTAGGGGTTATATGCAAATGTTGCATGGAACGAAAGAAATTCATGCCTATAGGAGCATATATGAGAGCTACTAATGAGAGAGGTATATATTCTTTTCATTGTGCTACTAAAGCTGCCCTCTGGAAATACTGAGCCATGACAGAACATTTCCTTGGATCTATTCCACTTTTTTCATGCAGGATTTAGAGACTGGCTTCTGTGATTTGCATAATTCAGAGGTCCAGGAAATTTTTATATTTATACCTAGATAATGAAAGACTGGCCATCAGTAATGTTACTGTTGTTTTTAGGTTAGTGTGGGCCTAAAGCTCAAAAAGTTATTCCAATAGCTCTGGAATATTCAGTTGAGACAACTGTGCTTTGAAGAAGGAATTTTCAAATTTGTCAGTAAGCCTGCTTGGGAAAGCAAGCCTGAGTAGAAGCTTGTTAATCATATTTTCAGGAATTATTTATTCTCACAGTGATTACTGAAGACAGAATAATATTTCAATTAAAATAACAGTCTCAGTTTTTCATTTCAATTGCAAAAATATATTTACAAAAATATGTTTCTTCTTCACTATTTTTGTTCATAAATGGCTACGTTATTTTCTTGAATTTAAAAAAAAATTCTCCTTACTGCATAGTTCAGATCTGTATTACCTCAATACTTTATATGTTATCATAAAATAACCGATAATAATAAGCAATTAGAAAGCATAATTTAAAATTTAAAATTACTTTAGTAGGTTAATACTATAACCAACTATAGCTTCATTAATAATTAAACAATTATTAGCATTTTATATTTTGGACTGTTCAACTGTACTGAAAGTTTCAGCAAAGAGATAAAAAGCTTAACACTCAAGAGATACCTCTTCAAGTCAGAATTAAGACGAACTGGTGAGGTATCATGAAGAAATGTGCACCACTGATGCTCATATACATGTTCTTCTGAAAGGGAACTTCAGACACCAGTGCTTCTACTTTTTACCCTGTAAATGAAGTATATTCGCATACAAGAAAATTAAGAGTATATGTGGGGGTGAAAGAGATGATAGTGTGCTAAAGTAAAACAGTTGAGCAGACTATTCATATAATTTTAAATTTTCCCTAAATTTTTGTGTTATTATGAACAAACTGTAAACTGAAATAAAAACACCTATCAATTCAGGCAAGTAAGAAGTACTTTTTACAATCTGCATACAGTATCTTCATGGAACATTATCTTCAGTAATGTTGTACGTATAAAATGCATTGGGCTAGACGGTTGTTACATAGTATGAACATCCAGAAGTACATTAAGATTCTGACTTCACAATTTCGTGGCAATCAGGCATGCAATAAAAGGCACACTTTTATCTTTGTAGAGGACAGAAGCAATCCACTGATTAAGCATTAGGAAATAAGTGCAGCCATCATATTTTCCTGCTGGAGGAAGAAAAGGTGAGGCAAAGGTAGTCCAAAAAAAAAAAAAAGAAAAGAAAAGAAGGGAAGCATTTGGAATCCCTATGGAAAAACTTTCAAGCACAATCAGACAGGTGGAGAAAACTCAGACTTTTGTGACTAGATGAAACTTTTCTAATACTTTTTAACCTTCATTCCGATATCATGTATTTACTATTGCTCAACTTTGTTTTGCTGAGATTTGCATATTATATGGTATATTATAGTTTGATTTGTAAACTAGCATCATCAACTAAAAAGAGCTGGATCCCTGCAGCATAATTTCTGGAAACCAGCACAGAAAAATTCATATGGCTTAGTTAACTGTTTGCATACCTCGCAGTGCAAATTTCCATAATAACTACAAGATCATCACAACTAACAGCTTTACACATTTTAAGTATTACTGCAATAGCTGACTGGTAGTCACTGACAGCATAAGAAAAAGTGCTGTATTATAACTGATTATTTTTTATATCTGTGTACTTTTGAATTTCATTCACTGTAAAAATGTTTTAAAAATATTGTTTTCAATCTTTCAGCTAGATTTATTTTTTCTCCTTTAACATATTTTAAAAATATCAGTCGGATTAGAAAAACTGACTTGCATGAAAGGCACTGTGATACTTCCTTCAGAATCAAAAGGCCAAGCAAAAATATTAGACAGATTTTTTTGTAAATTATTTTTTATTTCTGCATGTCTTACTAATATTTTGAGAAGTAGACTGTTTCTGGGATGATAAATCTTGGGTCTTTAACATAAAATACCTTAAAATTCTTTAATTTTGAAAAATTTGTGAAAAATTTGTGAAAAATTCAGTCACCCTTACAGCTAAGATTCCTTGAGCTACGTTGAGTACAATAATATGGAAAAAAGAATTTTCCAATCTCATGATTATTTATTTTCCTGATGTTTCCAACCTGTTTTACCCTGCCTTGGGAGACAAGAAGTATCTTTTCAAGAATACAAAGTGCTTAGAATAACAAATGTACAAGTGACTGGATAACAATGTGGGTGAGACACTCACCTAGATGACTGTCTCAGCCACAAGGCTGCAGATTAGTCCTCATGAAACTCTCACTACTATTACAGAAAGGAACAGTCTGTACAGCCATTGTTTTCACCTGACAACGAAAAACTGAGATCAGATAAATGGTGTCAAGACTGTTTAAGTATTTACACGAAGGACTGCAAGTCCAACAGGAGAACAGAAGATACATATGTACTGCAGCCAGTATCAGGACAGCTGACTATTCTGGCTGTGAGGATTCTCTCTCCTCCCTGGACTTAAAAATTCTTTCCATATGAAGTACAAGCCAATATGGATTCATTTCTTTAGATCCCTTTTTATTATTGAATCACATCTTCAACAAAATGTTTATAAATAAGGTAGGCACCCCAAAAATTAAAATACTAAAATTTATGAGTCTTTTTTCTTAAACTCTCAGTAAAGGTTTTCAACAGATACAAATAGACAAAATAGAAGGAAAGTGCTTAATCTGTCCTTTTGTCCTCTGAATACATGACAGAAGAAAGGTGTTTGTTATGGAATTATGGTTTATTTGTGTTATTTCATTCAATTTTAATGAACTGAAAAATGAATGTGACAAGAGGTAATCTTTGATCTATCATGTAACAGTTTTCCCAGAATAGAATCATAGAATCACAGAATAATGAATGTTGCAAGGGACCTCTGGAGGTCATCTAGTCCAATTCTTTGCTCAAAACAGGGTTAACATCAGAAGTGGCTAATGGTTTGAGAAAAAAGGGGTAATCAGACATAGTCAGGAACTGATTTTCTTCTATAGCCTTAGCCTCTCTGAGTAATCCTGTTACACCCTCAGTATCTAGAGACTACATGACTGGCTGCCATTGCACTTGTTTTTATGCATTTTGCAAGTTCTTCCTTCGAGACTGCTTGGACTCTACTGTGTTTTTACATTTAACCTATGGAATTTTGATTTCTTCCCCATTTGGATACAACTAAAATGTTTTAATGAGTATCTTTCTACTTCTGATAACTTCTCTTGTCCCACCTTATAGCTGTGTTGGTTTAGCCTGTTGGTCCCTCCAATGTCTTTTCAAAGAGTTGTTATCCATTTGCTCTGAGCATGCAGTATGTTATCTTGAAATAGGCAGCAGGCAAAAAGCTGACTCTTAAAAATCCCTTTTTGTTTTCTTTTCACAAGCTGCTTCTTTTCTATGTACCTCTTCTTTTGTAAGTTTAGCACAATGGTTAAGATTCTTTGCCTCTGGTCGCTCCAACAAAGATATTGGTTCTAAATTCAGTATGGCCAGTGTTACAAAACACTCTTTGACAACAACATGAAAGAGACCTTTTGCACTGCTCAGGAGAAAGCCAGTAAATGATTCTGCTTCCTGAGAAGCTGCCCCTGAAAACAGTCATTAATGTTACCTAAAAATGTAGTCTGAATATTGCACCCAATCATGACATTATACTATCTACATAGAGGTAAAAGAAAAAATACAGTTTTCTTTTGTAGTGTTTCTGATCTACTACAACATGTTATACTCATTGTAATCAGCCTGTCAGGTCATTAGCGATATAGTCTTTAATATTATTATTCTTCTGCTTAGATCTCACATTTCATTGCATGTAGACTCTACCTTGATATATTTGCTTTATTAATCTGCCTTTACTGTAAACTTTTGTTAACACATAGCACAACTCATGCACCCTTGACTGTCCTTTCTGCATATTTTTATCTTGGTGTTAGCCACTGATTGTTTTCCTTCTGTAAGTTTTCAACATAACTAATAAGCTTCATTTAGTTTCCTAGCTTCCTTAGAGCTAGGCATTTTAATTTTCCTATCTTATTTTTAAGTGACAGAATATGTATACTTTTTCTTTATCTCCCATTCTTCTGTATCCAATGTAAGTGAGACTCTGTTTATTCCAATTGTTCTTCATCATTTCCTATTGCCAACTGCTTTTGTTATCTTGTATTTGGGAATATATGGTTTTTATAACTTCCCTCTTTATATCATCTCAAAATGTGCTCTTCTGCACTTTTCAGCTTTTCCTCAACCTTAAGTTTAAAAAACTCAAATCATTTTAAAGTACCATGTGCCTGGTTCCATCTGTTAAGATGAAAACGTTGTTATTGATTCCCTCTATCCTAAAAATATTTCCAGTTCCAAAATGAATTTGAACCCCTCTCCTCACTCATACTCTTTCTGTATGGCCTTGCATGTGGTAGTATGTATGTGATGTTTCAAAGATTCAGGTACCATAGCGGTCCTGGTCTTCAGTTACCTTTATCTCAGTCTTAGCTCTTCCTCCAGAATCTCTGCTAATTTCTCCTTATTAATTTTCTAGACTCTCAGGAACTTGAAGGATTCCTTCAGTTTTAAGATCACAGACCTGTACCCTTTCTTCAATCTAGTTGACAGAATCAGCTATTTTCCACAAAAATGCCTTCTTCTCCACCCAAATAGATAGAGCAAGGTTTCCCAAATACTGACACTAGGTATAAATTATCACTAACAGTACTCAATCTACTTCAAGTCACTTATTAAACTGTAGCTGCAATTACTTCTGATGCAGTTGCCCCTGCCTTGTGCACAGTGCATCCATCTTTGTGAAAATTCTGGCTCCTGCAGATCCGATATCCAGCTGCATTAGCTGGGTTTAGTAATAAAGGAAAGAGAATAAGGCAGATTAGCCTTATGTATGGATTAGAGTTTAAAATGTAGTTGTAATGCAGTCATAGAGGGATGTTACATTCCTATTCACTTGATTAAGGTTTTACGCTTAACATGAAGTTCTGCTCTCAGCATAAAAATGTACCAGAAGCTTTCATTCCACATAATATTACTAACATATATATGGATGAGAAAAGGGTTATTTCCAGTTTAATATACCATCTTAATTTTCTTCAGCATAACCTCAACTCCTGACATTTTCTAATTTTTTTCCTACTTCATTACTGTAATAATTAAGTCTGTTGAACATCTCACTATCCTGATTAGTTTAACTACCATATTTGATGATATGCTTGCTAAAGCTGCCTTTTTGTAGGGATGCAACTGTTTCTATGAACACTGATTCTAGCGGCAGCCTGTCTAGGAAATTAAAAAAAATGACTAGATGAGCTAAGGTAGCAAATATAGGGCTTCCTTAATATTCTCCTCCTCTTTTTTCTCCCTCCCAAAAGGGGATTATTTTAATCTGAAGGGCTTCTACTCTCTTGCAAATTAAGCCTGAATGAGATTAAATCATCCATTGACTTGGATGTACAAAATTCTGAAAAAAATATCAAATTACAGAATTTTGTATAATTTTGGATATGTAAAATAAAACAGACAAGACTCTGATACAGTTACTGTCTACACTATATAGATTTATGTCCTTATGTGATCTATCCCAGCCATCCAACTTAAAATTATTATAGAAAAAACAAAATTAATTAAATTAGGCACATGGCACCTGATTGAAATCAGAAGTAAAAAAGCTGACCATTAAAAACAGACATAAAATCAGACGACATCGAGCAATATATTTCTGTATCTCTACTCACCTGATGGAAGTCAGTCAACAATGCCGTTTACCAATAGTAGCAGAAGCTGTTAACACAACTTGGTATTAAAGCAGATAGACTGTTTTCAGTACTTACCAACACCTTTGAAAATATTCTGAATTTGTATTAATTATAAGGATTAAAATTCAGGAAAAAGTTTTTTGTTTTTTTTGTTTTTTTAACTGGTAACATTCATGGGAATAAACAAAGAGGAGAAATTATACAGCATGAACTCAGGACTAGAACATGTCTCCAATGAGAAAAGGTACTTCTTAAGATACATTTGTATCATTATAAAGTCTTGTAACTTGTTAAAGTATTAAAAATCCTTGTTTTATTTATTGATTTGCTTCTTCATACATTAGTTTAATTTCTTATAGGCTTTCAAGCTATTCTCCTCTGATCTCTGAGATCTATTACTTTTTTAGTTCCATAGATAGTAGATAACGGAATCATTTACTAAACAAGCTAATACAATTTCATACTACAAATCATAGCCCCTTGAGCATGTAAGTATAAAAGAAACAATTTAATTTTTTCTGTAATGGAACACACTAAAAAAGCAAGAAATTAGCTTATGAAGCAAATGGGAACTCAGTAGTCTAACAACTAGTAGTCTATGAACTATAAACAATGAGATACTCTATGCAAAGAACACAAATGAAGTAAGGCCTCCTCTGTCCTAACAAAACTGACATTTAAAAACACATGATGTAATCACAAATCTAGGGGGAAAAGGAGACAGCAAAGTTGTTTTCTTTGCCAATCTTTGCTGAATCCTGCTTTGAGCCAACCAACATAGAATGTGTACGGGCTGGAAAGACTGGACTTTTGTAAATATTCTTATCAGACATATCAAATTGTAATTGTTTAATTTTAATTACTAAGTGATAGTATGGATGTGGCTACTCTGTTTCAGAGAGTAAGAGATTTTAACGGTATGGATGCTGACCATCCTATTCCAGTTGGACTATTCCATAGGCACATTTGAATTTACCAGTACAAATCTAGATTTTTTTTTTAACCTTCAAGTACTTGACTTTGCTACTTTTATTATGCTCTAAAGTCATTCAATTTTTGTTTTCATGTAGCCAAGATGAAAAAAAGCCAACAGAACAAAGAAGAAAAAATAATATGACTTACTATTCACACTGAATTAACTCATCTGCAGAGCTCTCATCTTCAGATCTAGCATGCAGATCTCAGCTTCCTGAGCTAACAACAAAACTGGTTGCAGTAGTAGGTGTTTGTCCTCTATATGCACCAGTACTGAGAGAGAATGAGATATTGTGGCAAAGTATTTCCTACTTTTTTTTTTACATCAGGACAATGATAATACTAAGGAACCTTGGCTTCCATTGTAAGCATTGGGTAGGATGTGCCATGCCATTTGCCTTCAAAGCTGAGGATTAGCCTTTACTAGTACAAGTGTGGCTTACCCGTCCTCCCCTTTTCCCCCGCCTCTCCAAAATCAAGTGAACACTATCCACATTTTCTGCTCAAGCAAATTATTCCTCCTCCATTGGATTGTGCCACTAAGTGCTTGTGATACCATTTAAGTGGTCTTTATTCAGTACATTGAATCAAACAATAACAAGTTCCAAAATAGTAGGCAACGATCATTTTCCTATACAGAATAAATTTAATATACATTTACAAAATGTGTTACAAAAATGTGTTTCTTCATCACTATTTTTGTTCATAAATGGCTACAAACTCAATGAGGAACACTGATAGTAACTCCTTTAGGTTTCTTTGTGATATCTCTGTTCAGGCACATTAAAAAAGGAAAAAAAACTTTTGTGTATACCAAGTACCCAAATATATATCATTAATATGCAAAAATAAATAAAGTTGATAATAAAAAAAGAACTGGATACATTCTGTGGATTGTACAAGAGCACATCAAAATGTTCCTGTAAAGTATCAGGTTTAGCTACTTGTGGCAGGAGCCATCAAAATATTATCACTGGTATTTGACAATTTTTAACATCAGTTATAACCTATCATTGTTACTAGGTACCTAACTCTGCATATCTTCTGCTGAAGAAGCTATTCAGGCTTATCTGCACTTATATTTGCTCAAATGGGAGAAGCAAAAGAGACCATCAGGACAGTGATTCAGGTATGGCAAGGTAAAAAGTAGTTTAGGAATTTTCCCAAGGCAGAGTTTTTGTCTCTACAGGCCTCTGATCAATCAATATTAATTTGATACCAACCCAAGCTGACTTGTGATACTGCAGACTGACCCAACACAGGTATTCTTAGCTGTTACAAACAGCCATGGGACATGACTGACTGACTCTCACCAGCTCCGACCATGAAGCAGTTCAAACATGATATTTGAATAGACAGTATATCTTTTGTGATTACATCAATTATTCTGAAACAAACTTGGAATTTTTATTGGCAAGTAACTGCTTCACCTAGTGGAAGTCTTAGGAAACAGCAAACTAAGAAGCCTAGTTTATGCTTACCAGCATATATCAAGCAGCCAAGGTGAAACTGAAATTAGTGGCACTGTGTACAAAGTGAATAACAAGGGAATGGGCTGGAGGGCCTGGCTATGTTTGCTACTGCCCTTAGTTGTGCTTAAAAATCCTTTAAAAATCACTGAAGAAACAGTGAATGCTTAATTAACAATTTGTTCCATAAACAGAAAAGGTAATGAAGCTTAATTGTGTGCAGATTTGTGCCTTTAGTTCTTCAAACCTCCACATCCAATGCAATAACCCATTACTCTTGCTCTCTCCATGACCTTTATAAAAATTTCCTAGGAAAACACAATACATCATAGTCCTAGCTAACCTGAAGTCATGTGTGTTCTGACCCAACAGATACTATGCACAGGCCAACAGAATGTGTGAGGATAGAATTTTCCTTCATTTTTCCTTTAATGAGGGCACTACCTCACAGGAAACTTTCACTAAATTTGAAAAAACTGAGATATCCTAAAGACCTCTACACATTCATTAGATCAAGCTGAAAATTAGCTGGAAAGTCAAAAAAAGACAGGCGTTAGCAATGTGGTGGTGAACAAACAGAAACTAGAATTCTAGCTTAATTAACTAGAAAACTAGCTTAATTTATTAAGAAAATCCTATTAAATCTTAATAAAATACTAATAGATACATTTAACAGGGTAACATTTTATGTAGCTTTTAAAAACAGATTTTATTTTAAAACACAATCTGTACTTTGGTTGTACTTACTGCCTTCCTCTTAACATTTTCAGGTGTAACAGTCAGTTCAGAGATCATCATTTTATATATGAAGACTCTTTTTTTTTCCCCCATGTGCAAAGCTTCACACCTACCTAAACTGAATTTCACTTGCCATTTTCCTTTCCAATCATTTAGTCTTGAAATGTCCTTTAGCTGAGTCAAAAAAGATGGGCGGTGGCAACTTGCAATAGAGCTGCATAAGCAAGTGGCAGGTGATAGGCATTGGAGACTTCCTCCAGCAGGGCACAGAGGCACCCATCTGCTGAGCTGGGAGTTTTGTTGTTTGCTGTGGGATCAGATTCAGGATGTTGCAGAGCGACTGTGGAGGCTCACCTGGCCCTTGCACAATTATCTTGCCGTATTACTTGCTGCTCATCATGTGCTCAACAATGATACTGCTAGGGGTGACTGTGAGTACGTGAAGAGTGTCTATGGAGCTCTGGGGGCCAGAGCCCTTCTCCTGTGGGTGAAGGGCATAAAGACCAGGTGGTGTTCTCCTCAATCCTTCCAGTGAAAGAGAAAGGCTCATGTAGGAGTGGACACACCCTGCCTGCCAACGTCTAACTGCATAGCTGGTGTCACAGCCAGAGCTTTGGCTTTTATGACCACAGGATCCTCTTTGAGGAGAGAGAATTACTCAGAAGAGATGTGATCCATCTGACCAAGTAGGGAAAGAGGATCTTTACCAAAAGGCTTGCTAACTTAGTGAGTAAGGCTAACTAGGTACATTGGGGAGGGTTGCTATAACCTTAAGAATAGTGAACGCATGGCAGGCAGCAAAGAGGCATCTGGGATTAGCATGATGGAGGAGGCTCTCACCCTTTCCCTATAAAAACAGCATGACAGGGGCCCATCTCCAGTGTCTATATGTGAACACACACAGCATGGGAAACAAACAAGAGCAATTAAAAGTCCATGCATAGCTCTGGAGCAGTGATTCCCCTGGAACTACAGAGATATGGTTGCATAGCTTGTGTGACTGGAGTGCTGCAATGGATGGATACAGGCGCTCGGGAGAGAGAGACACTAGGAACACAAGGAGGAAAGCTGCACTGTGTTTAAAGGGGCGATTCAAATGCATGCAGCTTTGCTTTGAAGAAGATGATGAGACATTTAAGAGCTTATGGATAAGGTTCAAAGGGCAGGTGACATCATGCTAAAAGTTCACTGCAGACTGCCTGAGAACATCAAGTAGACAAAGGCTCCTTTAGACAGCTGGGGAAACCTCACAATTACAGGCCCTTTAACCACCCTAATACCTGCTGTAAGAGCAATACTGCTAGCCACAAGCAATTGAGGAGACTTCTGGAGTATGTTAATGATTTTTGTAGAGATTATTGAGATTTTTGTATTCAGTATAATATTCAAATTTGTATTGCAGTAACATCATTTCATGAGGAATAAATAAACTGTATTATGTGCTATTTCATAAAAAATATTTTCCCTTTAAGCTTCAGAGTTTACTTGTCCAAAAGACAAGAAATATATGCTATATGAGTTTTTAACTGTGATTTAAAGTGTTTCAAAGAAGCTGACTGGTTTCTAATATGCAACATTATACCAAGTCATTCTGATGGTAATTAAAAAAAAAGTCAGTCTTCTCTAGATGAACATAGAAAAGCTATACTAATTTGAACTGAAAGATTATTTCTTTATAGAAAGAGAAATGAAGACAATGTCATAATTTTAGGAAAGGGGAAGTCTGGAGGAATAGCTTTCACATCCTTTATATTGGTTTGCCTGTCTTTGGGTATCTCAGACATCAAGAGATGAAGTTTGTGTATCTGACAACATGGATGCATCCCATGCTGTTTGTATTGCTATTTGAATGGTTTGGCTCTCTCAATTACTTCCAGTTTCTCCCTTACAGTACAGTAATCTTAAGAAATGTAATGTACAGTATCTCAAAAAAAGAAACATGATGTTTTACCACATAGTAAAGTTATACTTTGCAAACTGGATCTGGTAGTTTGTCACTTTGAGCTTCAGTGAAGATAATGTTTTTTGTGCGCAAAGGAAATTTCATTTCTTAAGGACAAAGACCATTATATGCAAATGAGAATTGTTTTTGTGGCCTTCAATATTCCTTCACTGTAGACAACATCAGAAAACTCAATATTGGTAGGCATAAACATTATTAAAACTTGTTGGTCACGTATCATCCTTTTTCTGGTTATTTACATACTGGGAGAAGTGACAGATGCACCAGAATCACAAAGCTAACTCAGTGCTCAGGGCTGGGGAGGAGCATCAGTCTTGGCTGATGTTGTTGAACATATTGAAAGGCTTGAAATTCTTTAAAAAATGTGAAGGAAATTAAAGCAATCCCTCTGATGGAGACAAATTATGAAAGAATATCTGCTATCACCACCTTCTGTGGATTTCTACCAGACAAACTATACTTTTAAATAGTTGTATCTTTTTCTTTTCTAGGTGTGTGATAGTGGATCTTTTCCATGCTAATAGCAATGATCACCAGCAAGGACAAAATGCATCCTGTAGAAATACTATTCCTAATGCAAGTCTTGCTTTTCTTGGGGGAGAGCTTTCAGCAAAAGTCCTTTAACATTATCTTCAATGTTGTTCTCAGGAAAAGTATTTCCTGTCCTCAATGCTGTGAAGAAGTACTGTATGTGAGAGCAAAGAGAAACAGCTCTATTTAAATACATATGTAAATATGCATTGGCATAACTTTTTTTCTTTTTCCTGTGCTTGCTCTTACTTTTATGAAAATGTTACTTTTGGGAAAGATGCTGTTATCTCTTTAGAGGTTTTCTATCAGTTCATACAGTAGACCAGTAACAATTACAAAGCTGATAAAAATACTGATAACTACTCTCTCCTGTACATTCCCACATTGGAAAAGCAATGTATGCAGACTTGCTGAATGATTTCACATAGCAAATGGAGATATAGTGATATTCTGTGAAGCTTATTTTGAATAGTGAAGTGAAAATACACTGAAGAAACAAGGAATGGAAATTGATGCAGATACTTGAGATGAAAATTAATCTTCATGTCTTCCCATCTTGAATCAAGTGATTTACCATAGATTTATGCTTTAACAAATGTGAAAGAATTATTTGACTTTGCATCTACAATGTCTTAATTGTGAAAATTTTGAAAGATCACATATAATTAAACTTAACTAAAGAACTGAAAATTCACTTTCCTTTTCAGCAGGGAGGGAAGCACAATGTTTTCCTAAGTATACTGTGTCTCATTACATATTTTGCACCTCTGCCCTTTTCTGAGGAATTTTTATTGTCAATGACCACAAATTGACAAGTTTCTGTTGCATTGCAGCCCTGGTCATAACAGCTTTAGTACTCAGTTTTATTTACACAAGAGAAAACAGATTAATTTGAATGTGTATTAGACACATAAGGAAATCATCAAAAGCTGTGTACTGAAGAAGCCTTTTTTGGTGATGTTGACTTTAAACGTTTAGGCAGCAACTGACTCTATGTTTCTTCAGTGACTATGACAAAGCAATAATGGAACAAAAACAGCAGATGAAGTACATAGTAAAATACATGAATATTACTTTCGATACGTATGCCACTCTTTGGATTAAAATGAACAGCAAGGAAATAAAAGATATAAAATACACAGCTGATCTTTCAATTAGCTGTAAAAATAAATGAAGCATAAACAAAACCCAGAAATGCATGTTAAATATGCATGCATTCCAAAGTAAACCAAGAAAAATCTCACATATGATATAATATATATACTCCTTGTATCTCAAAGTAGTATTTTTCACAGAAAATATTTTCTCCAAAATGGAAATAAGCAATTATTACTAAAATTCATAATTTTCAACTGAAGTTGATTGACATCAATCAAATATTGCAATCTGAAAAGTAAGATTTATTTTTGATATATTTCTTCATTTTAAAGATCCCACTTCAGGAAAATCAAAAACACTTCCTGTTAGGATCAAAGAACAAGTACATTACATTGTCCACAAAATATGTCTTGAGTTTCTGAAGTCATTCTTTGGGCATACATGGGGAAAGACATTTCTATAGCACATCTATAACTTTTCCTGTTTCTCAAATTAGGAAGCTTTACTAATGATTTGCAGACAACAGTGCTTGACATGTCAGTCAGTTTTTGTGGTCTGAGATTTTTCTCTTTGTCAGTACCAAAAAAACAACCCAGAAGATAAAAATAAGTATATGTACTTACAGTATATAGTATTGTTTTTTTCTTTCCCAAATTCATCATGACAGTAGAACCACCTAGCCACAATACAGTGTTAGACAATATAGTATTATAACAGACAATATAGTATTATAACAGAAAAGTCTAATAACAATATCACTATGCTATTTGCTACCTATGGGTCTATTACAATGCTGTTTTAAAAGTTTTGACCATAAACAATGAGCAACAGAGTAGCTCCAGAGCTTTGAGATCTGTAACTGTAGTCTGTGAAAACTACAGGTGTTAAGACCTACCTCCACCTATCTCATCCTAAACTCTTCCTTGTAGGTTTGAAGAAAACTGCAGGTCCTGCTGAAGGTAGCATGACCTTTGCAAAGCCTTCATTTGGAAAAGCAAGTTCCATAGAAGCATAAATATGAGGTCCCATTTACACTCAGAAGCATCCTCATCTGATCTGTTTAGCAAATAAGCTCCATTGCAAATCATAGGCAGGGAGCAAAGCATTTATATTCTAAATAAAACCCTATGTTTTTTATGATACACGTGTGATACACCAACATTTCATTAATTTTTGAACAGTGGTGGTAACTTCCCTTTCAGCATTTCTCCAGGAGAGAAAGAATGACAAATTAGGCTTTCTTAATCTCAAAAAACCTGCTCCCAAATTCTGGGAAAGTCTATGCACGTTTCTAAGGGTCTTTTTAGTACAAAATGAAGATAAATGATGCCAGATCTTAAATTTCTGCAGTTTCACCTAGTCCAGGTTTGTAGGTGATTTGGACTGTTCTCTGGAATCTGGGCACCTAAATCCTGCCTAAATTTTCTGCTAAGACTGGATGCAATTCACCTGAGATTTAAAATAATCTACCACAACATTGAAATATATTTCAAGATGTGAAAATTGTTTCATAAATGTTCTCATTTCTTTTTAGCTGTGAATTAGCAAAATATGAAACCAGACATGTAAAAAAGGAAAAGTCTCCACAGAATATTTTGTAGCACAGAGAAGCATCATGAACTTTAGATGAAAAAGAAAAGATAGGATGTTGCACTTTAGCCCTTTTTGGCTGCTCAGACCAAATTTATATTTACACTGACTTACAAACACGAATGCACACTTATTTTGTAGTGTATCATAGGTGCATAAGTAAAGCTGAAAATCATATAGCTGGTAAATGAAATACTGTGAGTAGACCCTTGGGGATAAGAGAAAAAGGTTAAGTAGTGGGTACTCCCTCAGGAGCCCCAGACCCTGGAGGCAAGAGAGAAAGTCTGGAGAGAGGAAGACTTTCCCTTGGTGGAGGAGGAGTGGGTTAGAGATCATTTAAGCAAACTTGACACCCACAAATCCATGGGCCCTGTTGGGATGCACCCACAAGTGCTGAGGGAGCTGGCGGATGTTATTGCTAAGCCACTCTCCATCATCTTTGAAAGGTCATGGAGAACAGGAGAGGTGCCCGAGGACTGGAAGAAAGCCAATGTCACCCCAGTCTTCAAAAAGGGCAAGAAGGAGGACCCAGGGAACTACAGGCCAGTCAGCCTCACCTCCATCCCTGGAAAGGTGATGGAGCAGCTCATCCTGGAAGCCATCTCCACGCATGTGGAGGAAAAGAAGGTGATCAGGAGTAGTCAGCATGGCTTCACCAAGGGGAAATCATGCTTAACCAATCTGATAGCCTTCTATGATGGGATGACTGGCTGGGTAGATGAGGGGAGAGCAGTGGATGTTGTCTACCTAGACTTCAGCAAGGCTTTTGACACTGTCTCCCATAGCATCCTCATAGACAAGCTCAGGAAGTGTGGGTTAGATGAGTGGACAGTGAGGTGGATTGAGAACTGGCTGAATGGCAGAGCTCAGAGAGTTGTGATCAGTGGTACAGAGTCTAGTTGGAGGCCTGTAGCTAGCGGTGTCCCCCAGGGGTCAGTACTGGGTCCAGTCTTGTTCAACTTCTTCATCAATGACCTGGATGAAGGCACAGAGTGCACACTCAGCAAGTTTGCTGACGATACAAAACTGGGAGGAGTGGCCGATACGCCAGAGGGCTGTGCTGCCATTCAGAGAGACTTGGACAGGCTGGAGAGGTGGGCAGAGAGGAACCTCATGAAATTCAACAAAGGGAAGTGCAGGGTCCTGCACCTGGGGAGGAATAACCCCATGCAGCAGTACAGGTTGGGGGTTGACCTGCTGGAAAGCAGCTCTGCTGAGAAGGACCTGGGAGTGCTGGTGGACACCAAGTTAAGTATGAGGCAGCAATGTGCCCTTGTGGCCAAGAAGGCCAATGGTATCCTGGGCTGCATCAGAAAGAGTGTTGCCAGCAGGTCGAGGGAAGTGATTCTCCCCCTCTACTCAGCCCTGGTGAGGCCACATCTGGAGTACTGCGTCCAGTTCTGGGCTCCCCAGTACAAGAGGGATGTGGCACTACTGGAGCAAGTGCAGCGAAGGGCCACAAAGATGATTAGGGGACTGGAGCATCTCTCTTATGAGGAAAGGCTGAGAGAGCTTGGCCTGTTTAGCTTGGAGAAGAGAAGGCTGAGAGGAGATCTTATCAATGTGTATAAGTATCTGAAGGGAGGGTGTCGAGAGGATGGGGCCAGACTCTTTTCAGTGGTGCCGAGCGACAGGACGCGAGGCAATGGGCACAAACTGAAACACAGACACTTCCATCTTAACATGAGGAAAAACTTTTTCACTGTGAGGGTGACAGAGCACTGGAACAGGTTGCCCCGAGAGGTGGTGGAGTCTCCTTCTCTGGAGATATTCAAAATGCGTCTGGATGCAATCCTGTGCAATGTGCTCTAGGTGACCCTGCTTGAGCAGGGGGGTTGGACTAGATGATCTCCAGAGGTCCCTTCCAACCTCAGTGATTCTGTGATTCTGTGATTCTGTACACTCAGGAAACACATGAAACACATGCATGGAGATTGTAACATAGGGAAAGAGAGTGCAATGGGATTGTTGAAGAGCCACAAAGAGAAGGAAAAGGTAGCAAAAGATGGAATCCTGTGATAAGGCAAAGAAAGAGAGAAAAAATCAGCTTTCTGCTACCTTTGCTTTCCTTGTTTTATAATGTAGTCATTTATATGCTTCACTTACTAAATAACTCAAAATCAAAGCTTATCTCTGTTGAAGTTTCTGAATTCTGCTTCTGAATTTTCTCATGAGTTAAAATTGTATTTTTCTAGGGAATTGAGGATTTCTGATACAACCAGCAAGACAGTAATTTTAATGTTCTCAGTTTAACTAGCATTATAGGTGTTTTCAATATGGTTAAAGGGATATGGCTTTATCTTCCATAAACATGACTAAAAACATATTAACAAAGTTAAGTTAACAAAACAAATCACAAGCTGTGAATCACAGCACTATCAGTTCAATCAGTGTTTAACCAAAAGCAAAATAAATAAAAGATATGAAAGTAAATGAAAAAAATATAAGTACTTTTCACAGATTGTGAGAAGCTTTTACCAACAGAACATCAATGAAATATACAATTCAGAAAGAATTTGGGGTACTCAGATAAATAAAAAAAGTGATTTTATCAAATGTCTTATAAACAGTTTCTTCTCTGTTATTACAATGCATTAATAAAGTCTTACACAACTTCTTGAATATAAGAACTGCATTTCTATTTTTGACAGCATTATCTTCACACATGCATTGAATCTAGTTATTAAATGACTTATGAAATATTTTGCAAAAACTGCATGGAAAAAGAAATATACTATTCCATAGTGCAGTTCTATGTTTAAACAAGATAACAGTTTTCAAAAGCTTTACTCTTCAGTACTTTGAGTAAGTAGAAAGTACCTACTGGAACACAGCAAAACTAAAAGTAGAATGTTACGGGCAAGGCAAGATTTGTGGGAAAAAGTAATGTCTTTTATCATACCAAACAGTATGACTGAAAAAAGTAAAAAAGTTTTTGGCACACAAGCCCTTTTTCAGGTGTATTTGAGCATTTGAGACCAGAAAAATAGCCAAAATAAAAAATAGCCTGAAAAGTAGTAGTAGCATGAAAAGCTTAGGATTACTATCTCCTGCCCTGGTCTTCTTGTCCATCATACATAAAACTTGGCTCCATCTACATAAAACTCTACACTACATCCATCCATGCTACATAAAACTTGGCTCTGGGTCTCCTCTGAGTCAGCTCTCACCTCTTTAGCCCTCAAATATGATTGCATTTTTGTGGAACCAAAATACATGTTAGAAGCCTTGAGGCTTTGTATGAAGGTACACGGCTTCCTAGCATACTCTTTGAGAAATACAGAGGGAACCAAACCTGATGCGGTGTCATCCATGCTGACTTTTGGGAGTGTTCACAGTTCTCTCTCTTTCTCTCTCGTTGTCTGCATTCAGGCCAAATCCAAATCCTTCTTTCTCTGCTTGCTGCAATCTGTCTCATCATTTTCTTATCCTTACTGCAAAAACTTTCATTCAGGCAAGCAGTAACTACAGCTGTTTCTACCAGTCTCCCAAACATCCTCCTGTGATTTTTCAGCCCACAGAGAATGCTGATATTAAAATTATCCTCCCTGTTAACTTTTTGGCTTTAAACTCTCAATCTCTCCATTTCCATCCTTATATTTCCAAGTAAAATTCAAACCTAATATTACAATCATTTCTTACTGTTTTGTACTTATTTTTCTCCTTTATTTTCTTGTTTTCCCCACCTTCTCTAGTCACCCACCCAAAGGAAAAGAAATAGCTGTTTATGCTATAAACTATCTTAATGCTTTCTTATGAATCATCTGATGCATACAACAACTAGCTTATAGGCAGCAGTATATAGCACTGGCACAGTTTGCAAACAGATTTTGAATGACACAGCAAGGCCAAGAGACAAAAATGGTAGTGTTTGAGAAAGATATCAAATTGAAGAAGGATATATCAGCTCCTGGTTTTAAATGAATTCTGAACTCAGAGGGATTTGGGAGCCATTGCTTTGCTCAGAGGAAAGACATGGCTAGGTGGTTCTACTATCATGATGAATTTGGGAAAGAAAAAAACAAAATAGCATTCCATCCTTCAAACACTCTGAGCTCTCCTCTAATTCATCTGTGCCACTCTCTAAGAAATCTAAAATATGTGAATGTATTCGCAATAATGGAAATAACGAGAACTGGACAATGAAAATATTTTAAATATCCTGAAAAGATTTTCCAATTATTGTAACAAATAAAAAGAGCACTGAGGGTCATAAGTGAAAAAAATAAGGAAGTAAAAAGACAGGCATTCTTGAGCTCATTAATTAACAATTATTTTAAGGAATTAATAATGGGAATGACTCAGAATCCCTGAAGCAATTAAGCAATAAAGTGTTATTAAGTTGAAAAAGATAGGAAACTAAACACAAGCAATTAATTACAAGTGAATCAATAAGAATTAGTTCAACAGAGGATCTTTGAACAATTCAACATGTGGTTCAACATGGGGTCTTTGAAAGGGGAAGTCCTTTCAGCCATGATTACCATGACAATGAAACCAATGTCCAGTAAACCAGTTGTCAATTAAAGGAACACTGTTACCTCAATTATCTTTTAATAGCCTCATTCCCTAAAATTGTAATTTCTCATATTTCCTTCAAAGTGCTTACCCTGATACACTGCAAAAGGAAAAACACTTAAAAGGAATTGTGAAACTGCTACTACATTAAATATTTTCAAATAAATAAAGCCAACAAAAAGCAAAGGAAAAAATATCTTTTTGCAGTTGTAACAGTCTAAAGACTGATCTCATAGATAATATTTCCAATATATATAACTTTTTTTATTCTGATAGGCTCTCTTTAAATAATTAATCATTAAGAAAATGGACTGCAGACACAATGGAGATGAAAGCAATGTATGTATATGTTTGTAAGTATTTTGAGAATATTACTTGGTCTTAAAAACAACTCAGCAATCTTTCCCAGTATCATAACTCAATCTGTTGTCACTATTAGTTGTGCAAGAAAAATGTAAGAATCCTAACAAAGAATCATACCTTTTTTTGATTACTTTTGACAATCAGAGGATGAAAGACTTCTTGAGACAGAAGTTGTATTTGAATTATCATATTACATAGTCATTGATTGACTTGCACTTCATACAGTAAACTGAGCTTGTTCAAAGGGAAAGTAGATAGTTACACATCCTGATTTTAGGCAAAGTGATGAATTAACTACATAATATAATACTAGTGGGAATTAGTCTTTTCTATGCCATTGTATGTGATTGACACCAGAAGGATGGATATGCCATTGGACATCTTAAATCTGGAAGAAGGGATGCTTCTGCTGTGAAAAGCAGCAACATCTTCCAGTGGTGTTAGGAAGATTTTAAAGCATTTTTTAATACAGAAGAGTGCATAATAGATCAAATTTTCAATGGAACATATTCAGATGTAGCATTACATCACCCGTCATTGTGGATTTGTAAGCTCCCTGCTTTGCACCTTCAGACTTACTGTCAAGTTGTAAAAGGCAAGCATAATGAAACTAGAAAGGGAATGACTAAGAAAGCCCAATATGATCAAAGGACCCCAAAGGTATGTTAGAATACTGCTAGCTACCAACCTCCAATGACTTGTCACATTTGGTAAACTGTGATGACCTCTTTGCACTGAAAGTAGACATGAAATATGAGACACAGTAGATTGGGTCAGCTAGCAAGGCAACCAGAGGAATAATGAAGACCAGTAAGTAAAAAATAATAATAGAAAAGAGAATATTTAGGAAAATCTTTCTGAACAAATTCCAAGAAAATTTAGACTGCAATGGACCTTTGGAGATCATCTAATACAGTTCAAAGCTGAGCTGGAATGGACCTTCGGATGTAGCCTACTGGCTACACCCTTGCTAATGAAGGCCAGCATGTGGTTAGGGTCCACTGCCACAACAGTGCACTGTTGACTCAGGTTCATTCCAGAGCATATATTTTTAAGAATCTTTTAAACCTAATATGCTCTCAGCTATCTGAAAAGTCTGCATGACATGTTTTTTATTTATTTGCTACTGTCCCTTGCTTCGACCTCCTTTTTCTCAAAACTAAGGAAAGTGGATGCAGTGGGACTTTGCACATATGTTCTCTTTTGTCATTAGCTGTCACTAACACAGGCTGCAAGCTTCTCAGAGCAGATCTAGCAGCTTGGAAACCGAAAGTTGGACCTCCTTGAGACCTTAGCTTGAAATAGAGGCTGATGTACACTACACAGCCAATCTTTTCTCAGAGCCAGTAGCATCCAGGACTCATAACCCTGTGCTGCAAAAAGACTGTATTGGAAAAGGTTAAGGCCAAGAAAAAGTACTAAAACTCCTTTATGTCCTCGGAGCACTGAACATACAGCAAATATACAAGGGACAACTCAAGAATTTTGACAGGCATTGCTACAAGATGAATATACAACATGAATATCCCATTATTGAAAATATGTATGCAATTCTTAAAGACAGCCTTCATGACATATACATATATGCACACCCACATGTAAACAAATATGTTATGCCTTAGTGACAGGCATACGCTTTATAGCTAACATCAGTAACATCCAACATTTATCACATATCACCTTCCATTTTTAAAAATATTGAAGTACTTTAGTTTATATTCTTCTTTACATTCTTATACAGAGGAACTACTCCATTCACCACAGAAACATAACCAACCATGGCATGAAATGCAGCAGCTGTTTAACAGCTTTTGGCAGATATACAGAAAATTTTAATGAGAAGGCTAACCTAGGTACCCAAAATTACAGATGAAGTAAGTACTGACAATACAGTTACTCAAGCTCAAAACTTGGCCAGGATATTGAATTGACCTGTTATCAAAACTGCAACGATGCTTTTAGTCTGGTTTAATAAAGAAACAAGATTTATGCAATCAAACTCTATATACATGTACCGTCTGTCTCCCATTCCTCTCCCTCTTTTCTACAACAGCTTTTCAGCTTCTTGGCCAATTTCAAACAAATTCAATAGAAAAGTAGAGGTCTCAGAAAGATTACATTCCTAAAAACTTTATAAAAATGAGAAAGAATAGAGAAAAAGAAACCCCATTAGTGTCTCCACTGAGAGACTGCAATGGGCAAGACGACTGTCATCCCTTGTTAGATATCAGAAAACCTATTTAAGAGAAAGACCTTGTAAATGTCTCTATCATGGAAAACCTTCTGTCACTGCTTGTTAAACTTCTACGAGAATCAACTTTGAAAAATAAATCCACAGGAAATCCAGCTTACTTAATTCTAAGTCATGAAAATAATTAATAACTATAAGAGGTCAGGATTTGGGATTTATATCTCATGTGAAAGGCATTATTTTTCACAAGAAGGAATAAATCTCACAAGGCTATTCAAGGAAGAACATGTATGCCCTGACAATTTTTTGGTGCGTTTTGATAATGGCTTGATTTTGTATGAAACAATACATCTATTTCATCTTTTGAACTGTTCCTCCAAAAGTCTTTTCCCATAACTTAAACAGTACATTTTTTCATGATGATCCTCAGCTCTAATTATAGTTACGCATATCTGTAAGGGATGAATATTGTTATTGGAGCTTTATGGTTATGAAAAAAAAAAAATATAACCTATTTTTAACCACTCAGTTTTCAACCAGGAAAAAGTTGCATGTTTTTAGCAGAGACATAAAGGTTTAGAAAAAAGATTTCTTAAGACAGTGGAGATGCACCACATCCTTATGCCTTCCTCTGTTAGGACAGTCTTTTAAACATTTTCCCCTAATACTGGGCTTAATTTAGAATCATTTGCTTTTAATTTAACTCCATGAAGTGGTTCCTTACATTGCAGTGGTATCCTAGGATCATTCATTCTTTAATCAAAAGAGGTCTATGTCTAATTTGTGAATTTCACATTTGTTCAGAAGAAGATAAATGCCAGCTCACTCAGCTCAGCCAACGTGGCTTCAGATCTGACTATGCATGGTAAGCAGAACTACCAAAATCTTAACTGACTGTAAACTTTCAGGACTCTATGGCAAAAGCTCTTGTGGCTTACTCGTGAATTACTCACTTTGACGTACCTACATAAGATAGAATTCATCTCACCAAACACAAATTACATCAGCCACACTTATCTAGGCCCCTTCACAGACAATGAGGAGGGACAGACACTTCCAGGTCATGATTCTCAAGTAGGTATTTAAGATAGATATGAAGAAATCACCCATATCTCTATAAAAGAAGCCTAAGAAACTGGTGTTTGTGACCAATCGCATTCCTATGCTTTGCCAAAATCCTGTTTTAGGAATTTATGTGCTCATTCTGATGCATGATTAAGTATTCAGTGCTAACACCCAGCAGAAAGATGCCCAGAATGTTTCACTAAGTCATTTGCTAAGGAGTCAGTAAGCCACTGATACCTGGTTAGTTACTCAATTTCTCTCAGTCAGCAAAATCATCCAAGAGAAGTTTAGAAGTTTAGTGTCACACCGTCAAGGAAAAAAGGAGAAGTGTTCAGCAAAAGCAAGGAATCCATTCCTGACTAAATTAAACTTTCAGTATGTGATAGAGAAACTAAGAGAAATTTACAGCTACAAGCATCAGAAGTCTACTGCTGCAAATGATATATTTACGTAAGAAAGTATAGAAATGTCTCTGTATATCTAATGTCTAATGTATATACAAAATGAAGACTTAAATTTGGGTCTGGAAAAAAAAGCATATAGATAGCAACACGGTCCTTAAATGAGGACAGGATCAGCTGAAATGAGGAATCAGATGGAAGAGAAGCTGAATACAACCAAATATTAAATAAAGAACAAAATTAAAACAACTTAATCATTAATGTGTAAATGTTATAATATGCACATAAAAAGTAATTAAAATAATTGTTACTTACCTTAGAGATCTGAAACAAAGTGGACTTCTGATTTAACTACAAGCAGTCTCTTCCCAAGAGAGAATTGTCTAACTTTTCCACCACTTTCAAATCTGGAGTGGAAGATATTTTAGGCCTGGCCAAATACCACTGGAAGAAAATGTGTTCACATGTTTGGCCCTGTCTTACATTCCATCCTCTTGCTTTGGCATACAGACACAGCTAATTTTAACCAGTGACATAAGCAGCTAATTCTACTGCTAGAATTGTTGTGCACTGACTCCAGAAATGAACTGTACTACTACGAGACACAACCAATCCATAATGCTTATTGAAAGGGCCCTACCTGTTTCATTTGAGATCATAAAATCCCAACTGCTCTATTAAAATCTGAGATTATGCAGCACCTCATAGGATTTGGATCTATATATTACTAGTATAATTAGCTGCTAACAGCACACAAAGTTCAATTAGAAATAAAGAACTTCTTTATTTTCTGCATCCATATGTAATAGGTAATATCCAACAAAAATTAAATAGTTATTTTTCTGATAAACCGTAATTTTAATGGTAACATTATTCTAACTAAAATCTACACTAGTTAGTAAATACAGTCTCTTTAAAAATGAAAATATATATAATCTAATATACTTTAAATAATATATATGAATTTCATACAATGATTTCATTAACTATTTAATTATAAGCTTTTCCCAAAAGTTGTTACCCTTGATATTTAAGAAAAATGCATATAAACACCAAGAGCTTTAAAAAAATACAAAATGAAGTTGCATATATTATATATTTAGAGATGATATTATAGAAATTACGAGACATTTTCTCCAGTGCTATTTTAACTTTGAGTTTTAAAATGTAGAAACTAGAATTTCAGCCCTGCACTGCTTACATTAGACTGACTATACAAATACTGATCCATGGACTTTCTGTTCAACCCACAATACTGTAGATAAAATCTGTGATGGTAGCTGTCTACAATTTAAAAAGCATTAAAACATACATTTGTAAGATTTATAGGAGATTAAAAGTTCTATTAACATGTGCTAAGTGAAGTATTGTAACCATTATCCATATGTTCAGACAATTTTATTTTGCAAAGCACAGTGCTTCCTTTATTCTAACTCAGGACTCACACTGTTAGTGTGCTTTAGAAGACGAACCTTCTATCAGACATTCAACAGCTGCAGATCATAAATTTAGGGCTGACACAAATCCACCTGATCACAGGGTTACAAGATACTTTTTTCCTTTTATGAACTCTCTGGCCATTAATCCTTTATCAGACTCTGTTTATATACACAAATGAAGTAGTTCATTTCCACATAAAATAACTAATTCACAGGTATCTGACAAAAATGACAAATATTTTAAATAATAAAATATTTATTAAAAAATTTTTCTTAAACAGCTTTTATATTTAATCTCTTGGATTTACGAAAGATAAACTGTGATGTCAGCATATGTGTATTGTATTAACATCAAAGCTTTTCTTTAATTGAAATTCCTTGTAAATATTAGAGGAAGAAACCTGTAAGTGTCACACAGTTTTGAAGGGCTCAGTACAGTCACTATTTAGGTGATTGAATGTTCATGTCCAGCAATTTCCTGCCAAATTATTTATCCAGTCTTGGAGATAAGCAGAGAATCACATAAAATTGGACAGGAACCCCCCCCACCTCCCACAAGCAACATTTTAATTTCATTTTAATATGCTTCCTTTTGGCATATTTGTAATTATTTGATTTCTCAGTTCATAAAAAAAGATTGTCTGGCATAGTGCCCAGCTATAGAAAGGGATTAGATTAAATCACCCAGTAGCTCTCTTTGAGGACAAAACTGTTGTATTTTCTATGCATGATTACTCCTCTTGGTCTAGATTCTGAGACATCTTTTGTCTGCTCTTATACCTATCTAATATCTGCAAAGTAAAAACTAAAAAAATGAAAAAGACAAATACCTCAGTTAGTATCTTCTGAAGTGCTCATGAAGTAGGACTGGAGCAAGAGTGATTGTCAGTGAGTCCTGTATCATCTGAAAGTAGCTGTCTTCCTATTTAAATGTAAAGAAGGAAAAGAGAAAGGAAAGGAAAATTTTTCATGAGTACTGGGAAAGAACAAGATATATTCCTGAACTCCCCTTATGACTATTTTAATAGACACCATCTTACAGGTGATGGTCCAGCATCCACTGAAATTTAAATTATGGAACACAGATGAATAAATAAAAAGCTGGACACCCAAGTCCTATTTTGGCTGCAAATGTTCATGTTAGTATAGTTTATAGTGAACAGGAAATAAATTTTAATCCAAAATCTATGTGAAAAATAATGAAAAGAATTATATTGCAATGCTAAAATTCCATCTACTATTAGAATGTATCAGTGAAATGAACAATAACTTCAATTGGGGGTATCATTTCATCTGTATGAAAACAAGCTCTTCCTCTCAGTCAAGTAGTTCACATAATCCATAGTTCACAAATCCTGATGTCCTGTTCCTCATCACAAACCTCCATTTGGATTTTGAAAGTCAATAACTGACTACTTAGCCCTGGAAAGGTAACTAAGCAAACATTTATCTTCCAGCTTGCCTGTGCCCCCTCATACCAGCACTTGACTAACTAAAAGATCCTGTAAACCTATACCCTAAAAACAATTAAAAAACACATGTAAAGTCTGCTTTCACTATTCCGCTATCAAAGGGGTTCAAATTTTTTTTTCTACAAGTTACAATTTTAACAAAAATTCTATGTACACCTACAAGATTTCAGCAACACCTGCTCTTTGTCAAAGTACAAGACAACAAAATGGTAGAGACCAGTTTAACTAATTCATCTAACTAAAAAAGTCATAGAAGCCATTTGGACCTATCATTATCAACTTCTCTTACTTATTCAGATAATTTTCAAGTCTGCAACATGTTTAAGGAGTACAGTAGGGTTTTATTAAGCAAAGAGCATTCAAGGCAAAAGAAGAATATTCTGATCTCTATGGAAAACAGACATTACCTTAGAAATAAAATACTACAGAAGAAGAATTTTACAGTTCATTATAATAAGAAAAATTAGTTTTACTTTAAAGCTCCATGTTAGATTTTCTCCAACTATTTCTCAAAAGGAGGTATCTATCTGCAAAGATTTTTGGTCTGTACTGAGCAAACAGACTCTTAGATCATCTGGTCAAGCAAGAGATTATCTGGCTAGGACTGGAATCATGCTTTTACTTCATTGCAATATCTTTCTCTTTGTGGCCTCTAAAACTGGTCACTGTCAATAACAGTGACCCCTCTTCAGAAAAAAGGAAGAAACTCCAAGCCTCTCGTATCCTGAAAACTGCATTGAAAGATATCTCTTTTCATAATTAATAATGAGTCCTCTAGTAGACTTTTATTAAGTCTACTAGAGTAGACTTAATAGTAGTAGTAGTGGTAGCAGTAGTATTAAGTAGACTTAACAAAAGTCCTCTACTATTGAACAACTATGGCAACTGTTGAACAGCTGGCAAACAGTAAATGTAGCTAAAATTAATTGTGTAAGGATGTATAACTGCAGATGAAACAGAAGTTTGGCCATATGGACTATTTCAAGACACCTTGATAAAGGTTCAGATAGGTAAAATGCACAGTGATAGCAAGTTAACGATAAAATAGCAGACACTTTGGAAAAGTAAAATTCATATGCAAATATATATCTATTAGAATTACCAAATGGAAAAACAAAATCAAAACAAAGCCAAAAAAACCCAACCCAACCCCCTAGCAATTACACAGATAATTTTATTAATAATTTGGCAGAAAATACAAAGGTAATTAGTCACTAGAAATCTAGACATATTTCTCTGGAGTTCTGAGAACCGAGTAAAGAAAAAGACAAAGTTTTCTTGATTCCTGTTATTGAACCCATGTTAGTCCTTTGTAAGCTTGATTAATGATGCAATAGAAATACCACTTTTTCACATAAATTTTTTTTTTTAGTTCTTCTGACTTCCCACTGCTGTAAAGAGGCTCTGATATAATATGAAAAAAGAATTGTTAGAAACAGTTTTCTAGTGTGTCCCTTCAAAGCATTTTGAACTGGATCTATTTCCTGTATTTTTTAAACTGGTAAGTGACAGGACAGCAGACCATTTTTGGATAGATTGAGATCCTACACATTCCTAAGACTAGAGATAAGGTGAATGTCTAGGAAATAACGTTAACTTCTAAATCTAAACAAAGCAAATCAAGTGAGCCAATAGAGGACTTAATCTTTTATATATAAATAGAAGGAAATATTTGAAGAATACTGTTGTGCCTATTTTGGCTATAAAATTATGATTGTTTTAAATACTTATTTAAGCAAGGTGGAAAACACTCCAAAAGTAATATTTTGGAATATAAATAAAAAATAGCTTAAGTAGAAAAAGTGACAGGACCCCAAATGTATAAAGTTTTAAGGTAGATCTGCCTAGACCTTTTCATTATACTGATATGCATACGGAAGTTCTAAACAGCTTTGAAACTCAGAATAGTTAGGTTTCATTACAGTATGAGCAAGAATACTTATCTTTTAAAGCAGAAAAATCTCAAAATGACTATTCAAGATAAAATAAAAATAAAAGGACCTATTTTATAATTTTTTTATATTTTTTATTTTATAAAAGGACTTATTTATGCAACTGCCTGACATGTCACAGCACAGTAGAACCTTGTATCTGCTTTCTAGGAAATTTTTATCTCTGTGAACCCAAAGAGCTGCCTGTGGGTCTGTTGTCTGATCATCTTAGCAGTATTTCAGTCTCTGCTTCAGCTGTTAGCACCCAGTTCCTTGCTGTGACTCTCCTCATCTTTATTTTTTCTTTTGGTCACATTCTTCAACTTGGAATCTCCTCCCCAGTATGTTCAGCTGATCCAGAACAGGAACCTTCTTCAATCTCCTGTTCACCTGCTACACTTGCTCTCTTTTCAGAAGAACTTAGGCACAAAATGAATACATATAAAACAGATTTCAGCTGTCACAGAGGGCTAGTTGCCTTTCTGTGTTAATTGATATCTTCTGCTGGGATTGCATCTTCCTGTTTTGATTAAAAACTACTTAGTTTCTTAAGTTTTAATTTTGTATGTCCTTCCAAAGAGGCTAAGTAGTGAGGCATCAGAGAGAAAAACTGCATGTGTACTTCTTGCTTGCTGCTGTACTCATGCCAAGTTCAGCCTGACAGGTGAACTACAACAGATATAAAAAGTAGTTTCTTTTCTAAGAGCATACAAGCCTGCTCAGCTTTGTAGAGTCTTCTAGAGAGGCAACTCAAGGAGGAATAAATTAGGAGTCTACAGCATGTGTGCAGACTAGAGTATGTAATGGAGATGGATTAGCTGTAGTAGGATCCTAAGAGCAGAAGATGGTACCTAGCAGTACTGCAAGGGGAAAAAAAATATCCCTCAATTCTCAAAGCATATTTGGAATGATTTTGTCCTATTACAGCATTATGAGAATGTTGTATTAAGTATGAAGCTCAGCTACTGTTGGCTCGAGCAAGACTCAGGAAGAAAACAGGAAGTGTAGTCTTTTGTTCGTATAGAACTCTAAAATATTCTGGGCAGGAGAGTGGGATAAAGCCCTTTTTAATGGGTTCATTCTTTTGTGTATTGAGATCTTTTTAGTGGTGCTCACTGGCAGGATGAGAGGCAACAGGCACAAATGGAAACACAGGAAGTTCCCTCTGAACATAAGGGAAAACTTCTTTACTGTGAGGGTAACAGAGCACTGGAACGGGCTGCCCAGAAATTGTGGAGTCTCCATCCTTGGAGATATTCAAAAGCTGTCTGGACAGGGTCCTGGGCAATCTGTCCTAGGTGACCCTGCCTGAGCAGGAGGGTTAGACTAGATGGGCTCCAGAGGTCCCTTCCAACCACCACCATTCTGTGATCTTTACTCTAGGACATGATTTACTGCACACCTACTGACAGCTCCATTTGCAAGCACTCTCTGACAGGTAGAACAGTATATTTGCAGTTACATTCTATATAATGTCAAGTCACTTCTTAAACAGATGTCAACACCTAAAAAAAAAAAAAATCAATAAGGAACCATGCTTCATGTTCTCTGGTATACTCAAAATATTTCCTTTCACATCACTTACACTTTATTAAAAAACAAAAACAAGAATATCCCCTCCAAATCCACAAAACTTCCAGAGTAGGATAGTCTAGTCTTCTACCTTGGGATACCTGAACTTTGAAGAATTCAAGTGAAATAAATGGCTGCTGCCTAGTAGAGCTGGCTGATTGCAACACAAAAAGGTCCCTCTGCGGCAGAACAGGTTTCATAGGCCTTGGAACCTCTGCCTTTGCGCCTGTATTCTCATCTTGTATAAAGGTTTGTACAGAGACAAACTGAAGAATGTGATAAATTTGCCACTCTTTTGCTTTCTTCCTATTTTTTCTCTCATTACTCGTTTCCTTCCCTACTTACAGATATATCGGCAGTATAATCAGACTGAGAACTATAAATACTCCTCATTACTTTTTATGTTATTTTCATTAAATTATGTTATTTTTCAGTAATACAATATATATTTAATTCTGACAGAATAAAGCATGTGTATTTAATCTTCATTTGAAATAAAAGCCTGTGATGGAGTAATCAGTTTAAATCCTGTGATACAGTGTCCACTTCATTACTCTGGACAGCTTTTCATTCAGTACCAGCATGGATCCCCAAAGAAAGAAAAGAAGCATGAAAGAAGAAAAGAATCAAGGCACACAATAAAAATGTTTCATGTTCCAAAAGACTTCAGCAAAAGACAAGTGGAGATATGAAGATTAGATTGTTCTGGCTAGGACACTATAACAGGAACCATGGTCCCAGATACCTTTACCTGACAGATTCAGTGTCCAGAAAGTTTTAATGGATTGCAACTTTATATTTAGAGCAACTGAATATTGAATTATTTCCACAGAAGGAACATGCATTTGAGCTTAATTTTCTTAAAACAGTCATCATCAATAACAGTAATAAAACAAAAAGATTAAGCACCAGTTAAAGATTTATGAGATAAGATATAATGTTGCTATAGTGCTTCTTCCTTCTTTGTTAAAGAACTGGATAAAGTTATTGTGGGACAGTCATTCTGCAGATCAGTATGCACATTCAAAGAAAGAGAATGAGAAAGACTAGCTGTCTAGCTAATATAAATTAAATGAATACATTCTTAATAATTTATGAGATTTGAAGAGAACTTGATTTTATTTTGCTTCATGGGCTCAGAGTTCAAAATCTCACAACTACTTCCAAAAAATGAACCAAATTTAAAAGCTAACTGAAGAAAACAGAAAAATGAAAGTAGGATGACATTGAAGGAAGCATTAACAAAGGCCTGTCTTAGCTAATATTTAAAATAAGGTTCACTTACCTAGCTAAGTCTTGCTCCAAGAGAAAAGATGATAATGTTCATATAAATCAGTGAGAGCGCAACACAAGCATATATTGAATCTGTATCCTAAATTTTATTTAGGAATAATACAGACAAAAGTTTAAAATGTTTTCATTTTACTTACACACGTGATTGTAATGAATATTCAATATAAAAGAAAAAAAGAAATAATGAAGATATCAGATAAGAAAGTTGCATATGTTTATATTATCTATTTCTGAACAATTTTTTAATACATAAGCAGAACTTTGAAGTGGATTGCTTAAGCTTTTTCTTTACAGTGAGCTCCTCAAAGTAGAACTCCTCAAAAGTTTTTAACCCCAACTACATTACATAATACACTTTTTTTTTTTTTAAATAGCAAACCTCAAAGTAGCTGGGTAAGGCAGAATATAAAGAAGAGAAACGTTTATAAACAAGTCATGTCCTGCCCATTTCTCTTTGTTCAAAAAGAATCCTGGCTTTCAGACTTGATGTCTGTCACCTCAGTGATTTTCTGAGTTGCAGAAAACTCTGAAGTTTCCTCCAGAATCTGGGAAGTTTCCATTTTGTCACCTTGTGAAATCTGACTCTCAGTTCCCTGCCCTTTTCTCAGCAAGTTCTCCTCCTGATTCTTCCTCTCAAATTGCAGGTTTCTAGCCCTTGCTGTGTTTCTCTCTGCCTTTTATAATTGATAAACTTGCATTTTCTGAAACCTTCTTTCCCTGAGCATACTCCAGTGTCCCTAAGCAATGAACAACCTTCCTTTCTGCCAGAGGGTTTTATCTGATTCGGTCTCCCTTCTTAATGGAACACAGCAAGTAAGAAGAACAGAAAAACCCTGAGAAAGATAGGCAGTCTGCCACACCCACCTATATTTACAATAGCATCTTACACAGTAGGATGAATAAATTATTCGGCAAAAGGATAAATTATACTTCAATAGTTTGTACAGCATATGTCATATTATAACCAGGCATGTCTTCTCTGAAATCAGGTATTTGTACATATTGAATGAAATCATTTATTGCACAGTGTAAGAAAAGCCAATAATCCAATAATGATTATTTCCTGCGTTATTTGGTATCCAAGAAAAAACTATTTTTCCAAAGCTTTTTCCTTTAAAACTATACTATAAAAGTGAATGATTAATGATTTTCCATTTCACAAGTTGCCCTTGTAAAACTGTCCTGAAGTTGATTATTCTTACTCTAGCACTCAAAATCATACTGTCCCCTATGACTCACCTATCAAAGAATGTCAAAACCCCCCCAAACCTTAACATTTCTGAATACCAAAAATGGGTGGGTGAGAAAAGGCACAAGAAAAATCATTTTAGCAGTATAAAGCAAATCAGCACCACACAGACATATATTGGCTATTATCTTAGAAACTAGAAATATACAGTATTTTGTAGCATATCCATTTTTCACTCTGGAACTGATCCTACAAGAAGCTGGCTCCCTCACCTTCTAAATCACTAAGGTACCATATAGATGCAGTCAACCCAACAAAACAGATCATGGAAAGAATTCCTCACCTTGAACCTCTTTGGTTAACAAAAATGCAGATATATTTAAAAGTGTAATTCAACTGATGGATTCCTGAGATCACTCTGCGGAGGCTATGTACCAAACCATACTTAAGAATGCCAGATTGGTGTACTTTCTGCAGAGTCTCCTTTCTGGATTAGATGATTGTACTCATCAGGCAAACAATGGAATCTCAGCCTTTAGCTGAGATCCTCAGAGTTTTTAGCCCTTCTAAGGTTCTAGGAAGATAAAAAGAAGGGAAATGGAAAAGAAACAGAAAAAGAAAGGGCAAAAAACTTTTTTCACCAACAACCACTGCTTGAATAAAATAATAATCTGCCCTCTGATCACCTGTTATGCAGGATATGCAAACAGCCTTTAAAGTGTAAGGGTAGAATTGTACAGTAAGTAATTTTTAAGAATCTGTTTGAAGATTTGAACTTGTATAGAAGTAGACCTTGGTATTAAAAGTCAAGTTACAGCCCTTGAACCTTTAGACTTTTTTGGAGCTACCACCTATTATAGACTGTAAAGATAACACTTATTAATGCTAATAATATACCCCAACAATCTGTTGGCCCTACTGAGATTTTTAGCTTTGCCAAAATGCAAGCAGAAAAATTAGGCACAGGAGAAGTGAAGAGTCAGAACTGAGAGTCAGACTGCACAGGTGATGAAATGGAAGTTTCCCAGATTCTGGAGAACACTCTTCAGAGTTTTTAATTAGCAACTTGCCATCTAGCATAAGCAAGTAAATTATAACTATAACCCTTTTAATATAGAAGAAGCTATAACTGGGGAATAGACCATAAGCTATTTCTTGTTTGATTGAAATGCATAAATTAGGTAAGGGGATAGTTTAAGTATTGTGAAGAGTTTCCATGAGGCTGAGTAGTGGGTAACCTCAGCAAGCGGAGTAGCCATAGTAGAACTGCCTCTCCCTACGGTGAACTTGTGAGTTGCAATAGTTTCAGAATTAGCCAAAGTAACAGAAGTTATGGTCAAAAAGGCCTTTTCCCTGTTTTTTAGTCAAAACATTTTACTTTACATTTTTACTCTCCATGCTTAGGTGGCTTTGCATCAGCTAAAGAGAGAAGAGCTGTAACCTGTTTCACATGATCATCGTTTACTGCCTGAATAATTACATTACCTAAGCAAGCTGCCTCATTTTTAGCTGTGCAGTCAAAGCACTCAGTCCATTAGCTTTTAGAAAACTATTGCAGAACCAAACATAAGTCCAAGTAGCAGACAAACCACCAGAACCTCTAGAAGGAAACAGCTTCCAGAAATCTACTGATTCTTTTCTGAAATGGAGATGATTGCCCTCATCAGGCAGAGAATGGAATCTGCAGCCTTTGGCCTACTCAATGAGCAATTTTATTCTTCAAAGCAGTTAAGCACCAAAATCAGTGTATAAGTGTGCTGTCTCAGTCAGCTACAGTACATATAGAATGGGACCCTTTTATTCACAGTATAACTACCTACACTAACCAGTTTAACCATGACTTACAGCTCTCTGTACTGTTTCTAGCATTTTCTAAGGAAGTATCCTTTGTGCCTCTTGGAATCTTGAAAGGCCATAAAAGATGAGCGGTGATGCTTCAGTAGTCAGTCCCAAGTCTTTCAGATTTGAAGAATGTGCACATACCTCTGAGGCTCTTTTCTTTAATCATTTTTTTTAGACTTCATAATCAACTGATCTTACTTGCCTCAAAGAATCCTTAAAATCTGACTAACAAACTTCACCCTGGGCTTAGCAGAAATATCAATACCTGATTACTTAATTTTTATATTCTTAAACAAGCTCTAGTAGATGCCTAATGTACTTTTTCCTGATTAATGGTGCTTGATGTGTTTGGGTTTTAGGCTTTTCCTAAACTTTGAGGACATACTGATCCACTACCAATAGCTAATGGTGCTTATTTCTTATACAATTTAATATTCCTTGGGTGCCTTGCATGAGATAGCCCCAAAAGAAGAAAGAAAAAAAATGCTGCATTTTAAAGGCAGACATAGTCTGATACATACCTGGGTGTATGCTATCACACATCACAGACTTGCCACGTAAGTGTCTACTGGTTGTCACAGGATGGAACAGATGAAAAGGATGGTTTTTTAGGTTACTGGAATGGCTCAGGGAGAACAGATCTGTCCAAGACTATATTCAAGTATTCTCAAAGAATGGTACAGTGTGAGAAGTGATACTTTTAGATAATTGTATTCTCCTCAAAATTTTAAATACTGAATCAAAGACGGATTGGTCCTTTGACAACCAGGGCTAGAAGATAAATTACCTCCATTTCATGAGTATTAGTAGTAGTTCTGTAGTAATGTTCACAAGACCCCTTCATAAGGGTCCCTGAAAAGGTGATTACCTGAAGACAAGAAAGTCAAGGAAGAGAGACAAGTCAGGGAAGGCAGAAATCAACTATTTTGTGATATTCAGCACCCTGTGGCACATAGCAATAGCATTCATTGCAGCCACATAGGCAGCTAAGTGACTGCTAAAAGGTGAGAAAGACGACTCACCTTGATGTTACACATTCAGAAACTGTTTGGAAGGAGTTGAATAAAAATGTGTTGTTGGGGAAGCTGTTCCTTCCTTGAGGAAGACAGTAAGGATGTTTCATATGAAGGCCATATACTGAGAGATCAGGACAAGAGCAGATGGCTAACTACTGTAGGAAAGTTTGATCACATTCTGAGATCAACTCATGGAGGTAATCCCACTGCTGAAAGAGATGGGCCTTAACCAGAGAAGGCACATTCTGAGGCAACTGCTTTAGTAACCAGTCTTGGAATATTGCTTGTATCTTCCACCAGCTGACCCTACAGAGCTCTAAGTCAGGTGTACCAGCCCCATACTTTTAATCCCCAGTCGCTGTTACCCAAGTAAACATCAAACACAATGAAAACAGATGTCTCCCTGAGGCCTACTGACAAGCATAAGTGTGAATATAAGTTTAAAACTTCTCAAGTCTTTAATTACCTGGTCTTGTTTGGTCCATATCTGACAAGTCAACTTTCAAAGAGATACACCAAATATATTATTATTATGGTTTCATGGATTACATTGGTGGTGTTTTTTGGTTTGTTTTTACTAATTTCTACTTGTGGTATATTCTTTAATTACTTTAGATAATTTCCTTTCTTTTCAAATAATCATCAGTTTTGGAACACTGATTTGCATATGGTCTATTAACTCTTACATAGCTAGTTCCATTTGAATCTTCACCTTACGCTAGTAAAGATGAACAGGTAATTTGTTCTCATTAATTCTTTTATGGCTTACCAAAAAATAATGGGAGAAATATGCCAACCTAATTCATCTTTGCTTATAGTATGGGTGTATATATAAAACAAAAAACACCATAATTAACAGAAAATATTTTGGGCTATTTTATTCTTTTCAATAGTATATTAGCAAAATAAATGTGACAAGCAAAGAAAGAAACAGATTCTTAATTCCACTTTCACATTTAGTAAACAGTAAAACCAGCACCCTTAATTACATTTTTCAATTTTATGAAAAATATGGTAGCTACCTGAAAATTATATTTTCAAATACCCTTACTGGAAGTGCCACATGAAATCAACTGCTTGTTCTGTGCAAGCCCTGGCAACACTCCCAGAGGAGGGCAAAGACCCAGTTAGCAAGATGAGCTAAAAAATAGCAGGACAACAGATGGACCCATATGGCCACTAATAGTGTGTCAGTTTCTTCTAAACTGAAGTTTAAAAAAATAAAAAACCCTTAGACTTACATAGCATTCCCCAAAGACAAGCAAGCATAAATAAAGAAGAAAGATTTATTATTATTATTCTTTTTTCTTACTGAAACAGTGATTTTCATGGATCAGTGCAATGAAGGTTTTGTGTCACTCCGTGAGAATCAATAACCATTTCAAACTTTGAGATATGTATTTAATGTATTTGGTCCAGGAGAACTACTACCAGTAACTGGGTACATCTGAAAGTAGCTTCTGTGTATTCAACTGATAGCAAAGCAACCTCTGTAACAGTGAAATGTATAAAAAAATCTTATACCTCATTTCTAAAGTAATCTCATGCAATTAATTATAATTCTTGATCTTACCAGCTTCAGTAAGGGTCCATAAAGATCATTCTTGTCAGCACATATTTAATTCCCCTCAGTTAAAGCTGCCCTGAGTGTGAACAATGTAAGCTTTTTAGGTAGCTGGTTCCCATTGATTTCAGCAATTAGGGGTAAGATTCATCTCACTTATCACAGAAAGGAGTGACCTGCCTTTGCAGATATCCATAGCTCTTATTTTATTGTAGAGGGATGCCTTAGCTGGATATCTAAAGGCAAACAAGATGACCCTATCTGTCTACTTACCTTGTGAAACCAGCATTCAATCTCAAGAGAAAACACTGAGAATCAATTTAAGGCAGAATTTTAGCAGTCATTAGGAAATCATGACTATACAGAACATTTAAGATAATTCTTACAACAAATAACACCAATAATAAGAATATGAAGAATAATTTTATTAGTGAAGTTACTAAAAGTTTACCTACTACATTAACATTAGTCTAGGCTCAATCAGAAACAAGAACCTTTTGTATAAACTAAAATATATAAAAATATCAATGCATTGCTTAGTTCATTAACTAATAAATAATTAAGGGAGAAAGATATTGATTTTCTATGGAAGGAACCTTACGAAGCTACTGAAAGTTTACATGAAAAATATCCCCAAAAGAAACAGTTCTACAAATTAGCATACTTTGAAAAGTTTACAGATTTCAAAGCAGTTAAGAATTTTCATAAGTTACTCAAATCATGGTAATGTAGAGAAATTGGCTGCTGTAGTCCATTTGCTGCATGTTTTCCACTTTCTTTACAGTGCTCATGAAATCAAGATACAAACAGAAAAGGATTTCATGACTGTGAGGCAGTCACAGAATCTCATACAGAGAGCCCTAAAAAATAGAAAGTTAGGGCCCAACAAGAAAAGGATGTGTGTGCACCAAGTGTTCCACCTGGAAAGAGGAATCACAGTTAACCTATAAAGCAGAAGGAGCTAACTGTAAAAGCCCTAGCCAAGTTTAGGACAAAAAAAGAATTCCCCTTGCCAGAGTTCTCTCACTGCCTTAATAGCTACTCAGATGGTGGCTTGAATCTAGGTCCCAATACAGGATATTGGCCAACTAAAGGAATTCTATCAGATCAGGACCCTATGTAGGTACAAAAATCACACATTTAAAAATATTTTTGAAATTTCCAGAAAACAAAACAAACAAAAAAACAGCCTCCCTAGAAATATATTTAAGTCCCAACAAAAACCTTTTAGAAAAGTGAGTTTATTGAAGTTTCATACATTGTAAATGGTATATTACCTGCCATTGTCTATAAACTAAATTTTACTTTCCCAGTTAAATCTGATTTAGTCAATAGCTATTGCATTTCATTTGTGACAAAAATTTACTCATATCATTTATTCTTCAACTGCTTCAACTAATTTACAAAAATATGCAAAAAAACCCCCACCATAGCATAAGCACAAAATATTCACTATTTACCATGCATCTGTGTCTAAAGTAAATGAATTTACAGGTTTTTACCCTAGGGCTAAATTCAGAAGACAAAAATAAATTCTCTTTTCATCAAGCTCCTCTCTGAAACTCCAATTCAATATTACAAATGGGAATTCTATCAGCATTCATACACACAGCAGACTGTATCTAGGCAAATAAGCAAGGCTTTTTTTTTTTTTTTTTAATTGCTTTCATCCAGCTTCCCTAACTTCTTGACTGAAAGGCTGGCATATCCCCAAACTCCTCTTTACTCTGATATTCTTGCTTAGTTGCATTTCTGGAGCTCTTTCTCAGACCCTAGCTTTTAAAAAACAAGGGGAAAAATCTCCTTATCTGTAATGGTGTTATTTCTTTGGCTAATTCACAGGTGCATTTTAGAAAGGTCGTATTTATCTTGGTCATATAAGACTGAAAAGTTTTGCTTTGAAGTGTCCGTAGAAGGAATGCTCTAACCCTCCACCCCACATACTATATTACATATGAGACAGAACATACCTCTGCCACCTTCACTCCGTTACTTTTAGATGAAGACACACATATGAAAAAGACTCAGAAGGAAAAAGCAAGTGTGAGAGTAATGTATGTGTAGACTAGAAACCATTTTCTTTGAAGTGCCCATGTATGTATTCTAACAGTGGATGACAGCATGCGCTACTCAACCATCAGTTAAACAGCAGTGGTTTGAAAAGTTCCATTATCAAGAGACTGTACACTTTGGGAGTGGCATAGTGCTTGACATGTGGCTGTATGGCATATGTCTATGATTAGATGTTAAAGAATACAGCTACTGAGGTTACGTGAGTGCTGTTAGAATGCTGGCTGGTATCATAACAGGGCTAAATACAGCAATATTTATGTTAGGACAAATTGCTGTATCAAAACAACAGAACCATCATCCCACAGTGGAAACAAGCAGCTTAGGAAACTTTCTGTAAGACTTAAACCTGCAAAGGTGAAGTGAGAACACCTTTTTGATGTTGAATACATAACAACACAGAGCTGGCTCTAGAAGCATGAAGCTTAACTAAGAACACCAGGACGTGAATCTCCTAGATCAGCTGGAATTTTGATGCAACCTTAGGAAAGCATCAGGGTAGGTGTTGAGGGACATTCTGCCTTTGAGAAGGACAATGTACATAAAAAACTTGGCCATAGAGACCTGAATCTCCTCCGTCCATCAAACAGAAAAACATCCAGCAAGAATGCCACCTCCTCAAGATGAAGGGAGCAAGCATTCATGTGGAGGAATGGTTAGGCCAAAAGGGCCATGATCTGTTAAAAGTGAGCAATCCCACCTACGATTACATAGAATAAGGCTCAGCGTGTGGGCAAGCTGCTGTCCTTGAAGTCTCCTCTAATCAGGAACATCGCCGGTGTCGACATCAAGAAAAGGGGAGGCAGCACACAGCTCTGACCGCAAAGCTAGTAACACAAGCAGTCGCCCAACACCAATCCTGTCGAGGCACATCACGCGTATACAGGGGGCCTTAACCAACAGTAGCATTGTTACTAACACAAGCAGTCGCCCGACACCAATCCTGTCGAGGCACATCGCACGTATACAGAGGGCCTTAACCAATAGTAGCATTGTTACTAACGCAAGCTTCTGCTCATTGTCTATATATACTCTGTAAAAGCTTGAATAAAGGGAGAACGACCATACTCATATTGAGACTCATTGTTACTCCGGGCCCGTCCCCCCACTCCGACACATTCAGAGCTTCAAACAAAGGTCCCCGCAGAATGTCGAGTAATCACTAACTAGATTATGAAGAGGACAGTATGGCCCAAAGTTTTCATACCTTCATAAATCAAGCAACTTGGAGTACAAAAACAGACATTCAATCAATCTGAAGACAGACATGTGAAGCAATGACACCCAGATGAACTTCTATTGAGTTGAAAGTCCAGGAGGTACCACAAAAGGTGGTGACTAAGTCACAGGAAGAAAAGAGAGAGTGAGGGTTCCCCCTCTTGCATAAAATCTAGTCCATTTAATAAAAACTGCAAGTTCAGTGAAACACTTTTCTGTTGTTGTCTACAGCTGGTAATATTGGCAAATAGAATGAGCAATTTGCCACAGAACTGAATCCAGTGTCTGTGTGGCTGGGGGACATCCTGAAAAAAAAAGTTACCACAGCCATGTCAGAGCTTTTAGGATTACTCTGTCCCATTTGACTACAACCTGTAGAAACAAGGAAAGGAGGTGGATCAATTCCCTTTGAAAGAAGTAGGAGCATGTTGGACAGAGATCATGGATATCAGTTTATTCCTAAGTAAGAACATGGACACTACCTGTTCTTGCATACTTGCCCAAGGCAAGTATGGATTCAGCCCACTTGCAGAAAACATCTGCCAGAATTTTGGAGCTGATCATTTATTTGGGATACAGAGTTGTGAACCTGCTCAAACTACCCGTGATGGAGTTGAAGTGGGCGGGTGAACTTTCAGGCAGTGAATCAGATTCACTACGTCCTTACTCCACAGCTTCACCACCTTTTGACAGAGCAGGGGCAGCTGATAGCCCTTACTCACTTGTGTAGCACAAGATCATCAAATTATCTGTCAACACTTGCATTCACGAGCTTGAAAGATGGGACTGAAAGACCACATGTGCATTCTGGACTTCATAGAACTCCAAAACACTACTATTAAGATTGTACTTGTCTGAAGACCAGCAATCCTGAGACAGTCATCTGAGAGACCACCCAGCTGATGAAGTATGTAGGCACTGCTTTGGTGATGTGGTTAAGTCATGAAGTTTCCAGGGCCTAGAGAATATCTGAGAAGTAAGACTTACACTTGTTAATCCACAGAGTGGTACCAGCAGACCTGTATGTGTTGGTGGTGAAGCCTGGCGTTGTGGAGGGTCATGACAGGGTTAAACTGGTGGAAAGTTGCAAGTAGCAAGCAACAGGAGCCTCAGACAAACATACCCAAGGACACCGGTGCAGCTGGGAATAATACATCCTGAGAAAGTACAGATAAACTAGCAGAAGCCAGTGGGAACCAAGGTTAAGGGCAAGACAGCTTTTCTAAACAAGTAGCAAAGTACAAGGCATGACCGCTGCGTGCATGTTCGGTGTAATGATTGGCTACCTGTGACATAATCTGCATGATGATTGGCTTAGCAAAGTGTGTCTGTGAAACCACTGAAGCAGCTAACTTTTTAAATACGCTCAGAAATAAACAATAAATGTCTCAGGACGCAAACCCTCCTGAGTCCGTGCCATTAATCCGCCACATGGCGTGAGACATCAAAAAGGTGCATGCTGCCACATGATCCAGAAGAGAGAGGACTGCTTAGTGTAATGTATGCTGTAACATCACATACTGGAGACATGGCATTACAAATCTGCCTGGGGGAAGATAAGCCCTTTTAGCGCAGGAGTCTTTGATTGCCTTGATAAATTCAGCAAAGTGCAAATGAGACAGGAAATAGGAATACTCTTCTGTAAAAACAGCAAACCACACACATAACTAACATGCAAGGCACTGTAATCAGGAGGAGCTGAAATGCCCAGAACAGATAACTAATGATTCCAGCGAATAGTCATAGATACCAATGATGGGCCAGCCTAACTGCAATATAAAACTGAATTTATACATGCAATAGTAAATTACATATACCTGGGGCCATCCTCTAACAATGAGGACAACTGCACGTAACATCCTACATGCATATAATTAAAATCTCTTACCCAAAACAGCAGTGTCACATCCAGACTCTACTGGGAAAGTGCTATTTGGCACTGGACAAAATCATGCTAATGACTAAACTTAAACTTGCAAATATGTGACATGTGAGTTAAATTACACGAGTTCACCATGAAGCACAAACCAATCTTATGTTGCGGCATAAGGAAGAACAACTGTAGAATAATTTGTCCTGTGTATGTGTTGACGCAGTTCCTGTGCTGCTTCTCAACAGGATTTCACCAACTAACTCATCTAATTATTTAAAGAAGTAGGTAAGTTTGTCAGACTCTGAAGACCAATTCAAATAGGTTAAAAAGTTTGAAACAGAAAACAATTTATCGAAAAAACAAACCAAAAACAAATTATGTTCTCACATAAACAGTTTTAAAAAGAATCAAACAAATGATCAATCCTGAGAATAAAGTAATTTTTTATGATAAGATTTTGAATTTCATACCTTTCTCCCCAGGCTCTCAGAACTGAGGAGGATGATGAGGGTATTTTCTATTGGAGAAGGCCAAGAACATAATATGTATTATATATTATTATAAGTATATATTATACATCTGTGCCTTTCTTCTGATCCTATACATCTAGCCCAGTGTATTAATCCAAAAGCAGTCAAAGGATGACACATACGAAGGAATATAAGAATCAGGCAAGCACATTCCTCATAATTCTTTTTTCAGCTCATTGACTACTAGACATAGATGAGATTTCTACACATCTAATAACCTTCAAGGGGTTTCTCTTCCATGAACTCCTCCAGTGTCTTCTTGAAGTGATGCATATTTTTAGTCTACACAGTGCCCTTCAACAAGGAGTTCTACAGATCACCTGTGGTTAAAAAAACAAACCAAACCAACCATCCTATTTGCTGCCTTCGTTTGTTATAAATCTAGCTCCTGTAAACTTCATCTGATTTTCCCCAGTTCTTACAGACAGAGTGAACAGCTAATTCCTATCCACGCTCTCTGAGCTAATCAAGATTTTATAAACTATTAACATAGTTGTCTGCCATCCAATGGAAGTCAAGTTCTTAACTGAAAAGTCCTAGCTTACTTAGGCTGTCCTTATTCAGAAATTGTTCCATTATGTTAATCATCCTTTCTTTCTTTCATCCTTTTCCAGTTCTATTACATCTTTTAAAGATGGAGGGACCCTAATGGACAGTAATAAAAAAGCAGGCCATATATGGATTTATACAGTACTATACTCATGTTCTTTGTTATAGAATAAAAACAAAACAAAACATTCCCTAAAATTTAATTGGCTTCTTTGACCACAAAGCACTGGGCTTCTCTGGAACTATCACAGCCCCAACATCTTGTTCCTGAATGACAACTGTCAACTCTGAGTCTATAATGTTATATGTGAAGTTAGGATGTTTATCCTCATTACCCTACATTTCTGTATGGATTCATTTGGATTTCATTTGCCATTTTACTGTCTCATCACTCAATAACAGAAGGCCCTTCTGAAATTGCTCAGTTGGTTCTAATTCTTGCCTTTTTTGTAACATATTATCATCAGATTTACTAACCTCTGCACACCCCGTTTTCCAGTCATATCTATGATAGTACAAGTCATGTGTGTTGCAAGACCCATGTTATGTGAACAGGTCTCAGCATGGATTTATTGCAGACCTCCAAAGACAATGTTCCTTGCTACAAGAACTGAGCAAATATTCCTACTCTCTTTTTTTTCTTAATATTTAGCCATTTGTTTATCCATTCAACCCTTCTACTTGTGTCATGGCTGCTTAGTTCCTTAAACTTCTGGTTAGGGAACCTGTTGAAAACCTTTTGGAAATCTGAGCAACCTATAACCAACCAGACCACCTTTATTCACATACTTTTCAATGTGCAGGGAAACATGAGGCCAATTCTCATGCACCTGAAATGAAACTTAAACTGGAATTGTTCAAGACTGGTCTGCATCACCAAAGACATCTAGCCATTCTAAGTCAATAATGTACAATTACTTGCTTTATAAGGCAACAGCGCTTTTCATGGCTGCTTTGACATCATGATACATAACTTCAGAAATTTAAGAATTTGATTTATCTGATTTCCTTAAGCATTTTTTACTTCTCGGGGTACAACAAAACGTGATGTCAAAAAGCTGCTTATATAACTAAGTTATATCTTTCTGTGAGGTGTATCAAAGAACAGCAATTACATTTGACATCACTAAAGACTGACAGAATGCAAAGAAGCTTTTATTTTAGAATGCAATTTTCTGAGAACTAAAGAACAATTATCAAAGTAGTACCAGTATTGAAATGAAGGTTGAAAACTGTCACCTTTCGACTGGAAGATTATTTTAAAAGTATTAGAAACTAGTCAGACATCCCTAAGTCAAATGAGACACACACAGAGAGAGAGAGAGAGAGAGAGTGTGTGAGAGAGCAAGAGAGAGAACTGTTTAAGTGCTCATGGTTACATGGGATAGGTGCACACTAAAATATGAAAAGGGAAGCAAGAAGTCTGTTTAGAAAGAGGCAGCTTGCGGTTTACAGAAAAGTAGAAAAGGCTATTAAACCAAACAAAATTCCATAGGAGTGAAATATCTTCAGTCATTAATAAAAAAAGAACATGCTACTGTATTCAAGTAGAGTTAATTTAGCTATTTCATGAGCCAGTGCAAGGAATCCTGAAATCTACTTTGGCAATCTATATACGGTGATTTAGGCATAAGTCATTCTTTTAGCAAAGAACCTTGTGGATGACCTGCATGGCTTTGCATCCTGAAGATAAAAGACTATTGCTATCCAAACATCTAGATTATGTCATCCAGCTTGATTTTAGGGGAAAACAAAGGAAAAACAAAACCAAAAGAAAAAGCACAGCTTCATCAGGCTTGTGGGTAGTTCTACTCTCTCACAGTTGTTTAAAAATCTTGATAAATAAAATGGAAGGAAATTAAAAAACTGTATTTCAAGATGCAAAACAGTACCTAAATATTCCTGAAGAGAGAGACTCTTTATCAAGGAAATCCGGAAGGTTTTTAAAACTTTAGGCTCTTAATTTCTGTTGGCTATACCATATAATAAATCTTCTCTATTTTCAGTGTACATTTCTTTTTCATGAGGCCTTTTCTCCTGCTCTTCACAATTTTCCTCATATATTTGAGGAAAGAAAAGATTATTCACCAGTACCTTTATTGCTTTGAAATGTGCTGTCCTTAAGCATTTTCCCACTGTGTGCAAGCTTTTTGTGTTTTGGGGTCAGGACACAGGTGTGGGTGTAGGAAGCATTTCATTTGGTTACCTTTTACATCAGCAGAAACCTTAAAGCACCTTACTTAATGTCTTGAAATGCAACAACAACAATGGCAGTAATTGTTATAGGATTTTCAATTCTTTTTAAACACAGGTCTCCTAATAAGAGAAATTCTGTAGGTTAGGTAAAGAAAGGCTAGTGAATGTAAGCAACACATACATATAGATGAACTTTCTCTCTCCATTTCTTTCATTTAGGTACTTCTCTAGATGTACTTTCACAATGTGAGCAAGCTCAAGGAGCTCTGGAATATTCAGTAAATAACTGGAAGTAGATTTTAAAACCCTCTGAGGAAATCTGTTCCGTCAAATAAATGCAGCATCAGTCCTGCAGGCCTCCTCAACAACAAAGGGGTTAGTAAAAATGTGAATGGAGCTTAAGATAGCCATTCTGTGAATATTTAGGATTAATACATACTTTAGCAATTCTACTGATGTGATTTGAACACTAATGGAATGCACCCATGACTCAAGATGACAGAACCACTTTGGAAGTTCTGACGCACATTTTACCTATTTGGATAGTATCTGGACATGGCAGTGCCTTTTTGATTTCATGGTAACAGAAACAATTCATCAAAAGGGTCTGGGTTTTATAAAAAATGGAGGACAGGGGTCCTTGAGAGGACCCATGAGGCTTGGGAGAGAAAACAGAAACAGCTTTCTAATCCAGGTGGAGTTCCAATACAGCTTTGGAACTTTGAAAGAGTCCTAAGAAAACCCTAGTCAGGGAGAACTACTGAATACAAAGGATGAGACATAAGAGAACTTGGATTCCTCTAACTTATCCTGACACAGATCATAACTGTAGCTAAAGCAGAGGTCTGTTACACTTAGAAATTAGGTGTTCTAATCAGGGTATAATTAATATTTTGTCTTGAACCCAAATGTAAGAGTACTAAAATACTCTAAGCAACAACAGTATGCAAGTGACTATAGCCAGACACAATACATAGACAACTTTATATAAGTATGCAAGCAACATGACCACCAAAGGGGCAAACGAAGATGTGCTTAGCTGTATGTAGGAGACCTTCAAGTAACAAAAAGCTGACAAAGAACAAGATGAGCACACAAAAAGTGGCCGCAAACAGGCAGGACAGACTGCCACAAACACAAGAAGGATGACTGGCAAGATAAAGGAAAACAAGGTAAGTAGTATCAGCAGCAGGTAAGAGCCCTTCCTCTCCCTCTTTTTTGGGAAGGGGGCAAATAGTACAAAAACAACCAGAATGAAGAGGAAAGACAGAAGACAAACCTACTTCAGTTCTAGTTTCTTTCATCAAAGAGTTCTCAAGCCTGATCACCTTGACCTCAATGACTAAGACCATCAAAGGCCCTAGCCATCAGTGCTAACTGTATGGCATCCTCTCTGTGGTTTTATATATTCACAGCTAATCTAAAATATGATTGTTAAAGACAAATATTTTTGTATATGCAGTGATAATGCTGTAGGAAGTAACCATTAGCACGAAGTGTGTTATTAATGAACAAATTAGCAAAATCTTCCTTTAAAGTTTAAGACTAGCCTGATTTGTCAGTCTAACAGACTCTCTCCATCACAGTGACCATTAATTCATGTATATATTTTTATATATATGATCTGTAATTCATATACATGTATAAAGATACACACACACACACAGTGTAACAGTAACTAAGAATGACATAGTCTCAGAGGATTCCAAAATTATTAAGTTTGAATCTCAGCAGGCCCACATTTTCCTTAGCCTTCCTTTTCCTGCCAGTGTATTTAGAGAAGTGCTTCCTCTTGCCCTCCATATGCCTCACTTGGATCTCCCACTTCCTATCAATTTTTCTAGCCTGTCATCAAAAAGGTGGATAGTTCACCATCTATGCCTTTTTCCAAGTTATGGCATTAAAATCAAATTCAGTAATCTCCAATGTAAAATAACCCCTATTCTATTCTGAAGAAAGAATTTTGAACTTCTAAGATTTATAGCCACAGAACTACATATTTCGATTTTACAGTAACCATATGCTCACAATACACCAAGTCATAATTTATTTTAAAGACTTCCTGAACTATGCAGAACAGGTCATATTTAGCACTGGAAAATACCTCCCAAAAGACATTCCCAATCAAAAGTATCCTGAGTATCCCCTTCAATAAAGGGATATCTTGCTAGTCAATGTGGAAAAAATGAGCCCTCATCATAAGACGGTATTTGTTTTTTTGTCTGTGTTTGCATACACAAAGTTCAATGTTGTAAACCATATTTTCTTTCTTATTGTAAGAATTCTCTTTATTTAGCCTGCAGAAGATAAATCACAATTCTATGCAATATTCATATATAAATCTTTCAAGAACTTTAGAAAATGTAAAGCATAAATATAACCTAAATTTCTAATATAAAATCCTGAAAAGTCTGCCAAAGTACATTAATATAAGAAATATATATTCAGGTGATTGTGACCTGTAATTTTTCAGGCTGACAGTTTGGGCATGTGATGTATTTGCAAAGATCAGTTATCTTCTTCTCAAAAGGATGTACCAGAAGCATGTAACCAGTCCTTGATACCTACTAATATTTATTATGTCCATTACTACCTATATATTCATCCTATACCAAATTATTCTCACAATACTTTAAATAGGTGTGATATATTTCAAGAATATTAATATTCCAAACATCTAATTTTTACAAACATATATATAATATTTGTTATATAACTGATTTTCACTGATTTCAGCAACAGAATTTGTCCTTTTACCTATGCAATGTACAGGACTTAGCATCTGCTTTTACAGGTATTTGAAAAGGGTGCCCATTCACTAGCACTGTGTGAGTATAATTCATTTAATATTTAGCCTTCTCCCAGCTACTCTCTTTCCAGAGTACTTTTAGTGTCAGGCTACAGGCTGAAATAACTGTATTGGCAAAGGCAGGACAATCCACTGATGCCTTCTTTTCTCAAGATCCTTGGGACAGAAGACAAGGACAAACACTTCTGGGGTGGCTGTGCACTTCCAGTGGGCTGATTGCCAAAGGACCAAACAGCCCACTTCCTCTCATACGATGGCACATCCAATCTCCTGCCAAAGGAGAGGCCATAAGTCTCCAGGAAAAGATAAAGGCTGGAATTAGACAAACATCATAGAATAACCACAGCCTTTTCCTTCTATTGTCCCAAGAAAATCTTGCAAAAAGATGAGGCAAACTTATCAGTTATTTTTGATGGCAGCAGCTCACTCCAAGTTACTTAGAGTAGCACACATGGAAGTCCACAGTGAATGTGTAGTAAGCCTAATATTTCAGTGAGGGTGGGAAGAATGGAAGGGATGAAGGGGAAATAAGTTTTTTTTTTTTTTTTTAAATTTATTGTCGCTAACATTTTACTTGCAGTTTTGCAGATGCAAGCAGGAAAAGTTTATCTGAGAAGTTTGGTAAATGTTCTCCCCTTGGCCAGAAAGGTTATAGTGACCTTGTTTGTTACTTATAAAGGAAAGCAAAGATACAATGTTTTTGTTCAGTGAAAATATCTGAACTGCTTGCTAGGACTGCTTTTGATTAGTAATTACATGCAAGGTCAAGCTGCTTTGACACTAAGCATTTTGATAAGACACTTGCATGGTTAAACTGCAACAACACTGACCTTAATGTTACTACCAATACAGGTTTGATGCAAAGGTGAACAAGTGTTTTGCGCAGCCAGAAAATATTACATGCCAAAATGCATCAATAGGGCTAGTTGAGCAGTAAATACATAAACAATACATGAAAAGGTAGGTATTAAGGGGGTAGTTCTCCATAACTTCTTCTGAGGAAATGGTTACTATATATCAGCATTCCATTCTGACATAGCTTTCTAAAGTTAAACATGGTAATAGGCAGAAGTTGCTATAGAAAACAACAGCTTATTGTAGTTACAAAAAATGTGATTCTGCCACCTATCTGCCGAAGTAGAGTAGTTTCTTGTTACATTTTCAGCATGGCTGATCATGGGAAGAAAAGCCTTAGCAAAAGTTAAAAGAGATAATTGGATTTGCTTGTGGTTGCAATATAATCTGACACTTCTAAGTAACACTATACCTGCTGTCAGTAAACAGAAGGTTACATGGCAGGAAAAGTGTCTCGGGTCAGTAAACAAGATATGAGATCTACCCAATTGGAAAGTCGAGGCTTATTTAATCTATTACAAAAATTAGAACATTATGATTTTATTTTAAAATTAGGCACATAATAAGCATAACTTCTTCATAAGATATTACCAATGTATTCCATGCACTACATTAAATCTATGTTAAATTTGTTATTAATATGTAAGCGCCAATATTCTGAGATGCCAGCCATGTCATTGAATAGTATCTAACTTGAGTAGCTACTTCTATAGACCAAAGTGAAATATTCAAGAACAGTAAGTCACCAGAAGCACAACTTTAGTTACATTTATTTAATTCTGGAAGAAGTACTACTGAGTAAAATGTTCTCTTACCCGTTAATGGACAGTTCTGTAATGGATAAAGTCAATCTCTTAATGAGTCAGATCACTGTTCAGAAATGATGAGATGGAGAAGACCTACATAAAATTTAGAACTATGAAACTGACTGAACCAAACCTCATGGTTTCTTATGATAAGAATTATCATTGTGCCTTTCTGGTCAAAGCAATTAATTTAATTTCCCTTTCAATAGCTATACTATATACTCTTCAGTAAGTCAAAGCTCAAAAAACAAAACAAAACAAAACAAAACACCCAAACAACAACAACAACAAAATTACAAAATGTTTTATTTCTTTCTTTTTTAAAACTAACCTGCGATGACCTCCTGAAACTGCTTAGTGAGAATTTTTCCTCTACGCTAAGCTGGAGAAGATGGGAGGAGTCTACAGTGGTAAAGCATAATGGCAATGAACAGCTGCAGATAATGGGGAATAGGACAAGATACGGGGAAATAAGCAGGAATATAAAAAGGGAAGGTCAAGCAGTTAGATGGAAAGGCACACTTCCATACACAATCTGAAATTTAATGCAGAATTCTCAAATCTTAAAATGTTTTGTAGGATAGCAAACTGCCAGGATATCCATTGAAAATTATGTTTCTATGCACTGGTAATAAGAGATACATAGTGGAGAGGACAGTCTGCTAATGCCATCAGTATCTCCATCCACTCAAGTGATACAGTATTGTATTGGATAGCTATGAATGATGGCTGGTGATAAGTCATGTGAGAAGGCAACACAGTAAACGCCTACGATTGTTACTATCTAGCTGGAAAATAACTAAATAAGAAAAATATATAAAATAACAGAAAAATCATAAAGGCAATGACAGTCATTTATCATCGCATAAGCAACAGCTATTCAAATGTTTCAGCCCTGAAGTAAGAGTATTAAGAGTATCCCATCAGAAAGGAGTCAGATGCCCAGAAATTTATAGGAATAGAAGGGAAGCCTATGTTACCACTGAGCATTAGAAGCTTATAGAAGTTTTTACCCCCTCAAGATTTTAGGAAGTTGTTTAATTGAAAGAGCGGGTATGGAGTTTGAAACAGAAGCTTGTTCATTTACATTTTATAATGAGTAGAGTCTATTCTTTAAAGTTCAATACTACTTATGAAAATAGAAAAACTACTTACAAATCTGAAAGCTGCAAAAATTATCTTGCCTGGATACAAGTCAACACAGACCACTGAAACTACAATTGACTGGATAGTGAATATTGTAAAAATCTATTACTTTGAAATGGAAGTTATTCTTTTGCTGGGTTTCGAGAGGTGAGATCACCTGTGTCTGTCTATGTGCACCAAAATTCTTCTTTTCCTTGGACACAAAGGCATTTCAACTACTTCCATTTAAAATTTTTCTGTTATATTAGCTTCCAGAGCTATTCATAACATTTAGAAGTGTGCTAAATGTCATTTTTACAGGGATTCATCACCTATTAAATATTTGATCCCTGTAGTTTTATGAAACATTATTATAATCAAATCCTAAACATAATGCAGCCAAAAATTTAAACTTTTCCATTTCAGCTGCTCTACTACCAACTCAAGCTCTAGTTTCAGAATCTTACTGAAGTTTTCTCAATAACTCAAGCATTACATGGTACAGGCCAGTTCTCAAATTTAAAGTAGTTATCAGCACAGATAAAGAATATAATATAAAAGTTTAAAGTATATTGGCAGATACATAGGTTCAGAAATATATAATTTCATTTTAGTTATTTAGTTTTGTGATTTTATAAACTGCTTCAAGAGTCTTCTTAGAATAATGTCATGTTTAATATGTCCTGGTGTAACATGTTCAAACTATGCTGCAACAGTGAGTAAACACAGCACATAAATCTTCCCATGACATTGCCATGGCTATGCTGCTGAGTAAGCCCTATATTAGACACAGCAAGTGCAATTTCCACAACTCCAATGCAACTTCAATATCTGCTTATATCTGTATGTATTTCTTTGCAGATAGCTAGCTCTAACTCTGGAGATTATCTCCAGTGATAAAGAGGCAACTGTGTGATCTGACACACTCTTCTGGGACACACACGTCATTCACCATGCATTAGAGACAAAGGCATTCCTTCCTTGTCAGAGGTGACTTATTTCAACTACTATAAGAGGATACTATTTCCCAGAACTCTTATCAGAAAATTATTGCAATTATAATGCCCATTATGAGTAAACATATGAATCTGGTTTGAACATCTTTCAACCATCTTTAAATACCAGCATTCTGTTCTGCCTATTATCATTACAGTCTAAGTTTTTTTAAAAAATTTTTACTTGTTACTTTCATTTGATTCTAGAGAATAATCATATAGTGTAAGACTATGTTTCATAAAAACATAGGCTTTTATTTTCATTAGAATCATCCTATTTTAGTCTTATGTGACTATTAGAGTTATCACCAGCTGTCTTTACTTCTCAGGCAGTATCGTCTGCTTTCTTGTGAGAAAAGCCTGAAGCATCTCAATTTATTTCATGGCTTTTTTTCCTCACTGAGGACCTAGATTGTGAAAAAGCATCATTTATGTATTTAGTACTAGACAAGTTTACATTTTAAACTAACAGTAGAAAAAAAATACATGCCAACATCTCCTTTAGAATAATGGTCACATTAATAAACTATTCAACCAGATGAACAGAATAAATGGATTTATTTTTCAAAGTTACTCAAAGTCATGGCAGTCTTTCCAAATGTTATCAGAATCAAGCAACTGCTATTTGATTTCTGTTGTAGAGGATTGAAAAGGTACCTTGTTAACTACAAACAGCTTCAGTCAATCCACCTATTGTCAGCTGTGTATTTTCCTCTTTTTTTTCACAGGACTGCAGAATTAAAATAACCATAATATTCTCACTGATGTTTTTAGCAAATTTATTGCTTTCATACAATCATTTTCTTTGTAGAATAGTGTAGAATGGGACAGAATTAAGAAAGAAATGGTTACTTATCCCTTAGGTACATATTCTTCTGCTGCTGTATGTACAAGTTCTCCATTTTTAGCATTCATGCACCAACAAAAGACAACCTCGTAACTCTGAATCACTGGGGTCGACTGGGGCAGCATAGGTATTTCATGCATTTCCAGAACTTCAGTGACATCATTGAGCAAGAATACCTGGATCCATTTCCTTTATCAATAAAATCCTGATGAACTCGGATTCCAAACTTACAAGATGGCAGGTGGAAAAGGGGGGAAAGAGGCCAAGATATGTAACATATTTATGCTTATATCCATAAATAATTTTTACAATGCATCTGCAAAAAATCATAGCTCTTATTTATAATAGTAACAATTTCTTGTTGCTCAAATTCATGTACACATGCATATTTTGTTGTTGAAATTTTTCAAGTACCACCATTTTGTCTTTGTAAAATTAGAGTGGGATTCAATTAAACAACTGCATCTAGCGCCATTTTAGGTGCCCTGGAGTGTCTGAGACATCTACATAGAGCTGACAAAAATGAGAGGCTCCTGTCCTTCTGCAGCAGCAACTACAGGTCAGACAGGACACCAAAGGGCATCTGCAATGGTCCAGACACCAATGTTTAGGCAACCGATTTAGGCTTAATTGTCTACTTTAAAAGGTAGCCTTGGAACTTTTTTCCTAAAATTTTTAATCAGCTCCAAACACAAGCATAATATTTAACAAATACATGTACTGACAATTATGCGATTGCTTTGGTCAACAACAAAAAAAAGTTAACAGAAGAGTATTTCTCAGAAAGATCACTACTGCAGATCAAGCCCAGAGACAGTGTGTATGATGACTTTTGACAGTGATATCACATTTGCAAAGTTTTAGTGAGTCTCAGTAGGCTGAAATACAATTGGAAAATAACAATTCATAGGAAGGATTTTGTTTGCATCAACACCAATATTGGTAGAGGGACACCTTGATATTTGAGATGAAGTTTCAGTAAGTTCTTTATGTCTATGAAAAATCTGCATATGGGAGACATCAAAAAAAACATAGCTTCTTTAACTCTAATAATACTAGTAAGATTATTGCAACTGATAAGTGAGAGACAAGAAAAATTGATAGCAGCTCAACCTGCCAAGATCAATTCACATTCCAGTGAAGAGTCTTCTGTCAGATAATAAATCTGTCTCAACTTTTTAGAGATTTTTGCCACATGAATGAAAATAGAATTGCCAGAACAAGTGAATGAATTGCAAACATAGCTGTGAGGTAAGCTTGTAGTGAATTCATTACAAAGCCATATTCCTCTAGCTCCACCAGGTATTCCAAAACTTCAGAGCTGCAATTAAAATGAAAACAGGATTTTGTATGCAGCCATATAAGCAAATTTAGTCTAGTTTCTTTTTTTGTTAATTAGGATTTTCTGTACACTGTGCAAAGAGACTCTTTCAGCAAATCTATGCCCACCATTTACACAATGAGGTGGAAGTTGCAGTATTCATGGTAAAGAGACTGGTCCTGTGTCAGACATTATGCCTGAAAATGACAGTAAAATCAATAAATCCTAATGATGGATGAGAAGCAGATTACACAGATGGCCTCAGATCTTGGATATTTGCATGAGGAACTGATTTCTGGATAGCCATGGACCTTGTAGTAAGCCTGCCAGCCAAGAGTGGAAGCAGCAAATGTCCTTCCTGGAAACATGGGCTGGAAAAGTGAGAAACATTTTCTGCACTTGTTCACCAGCTTAATGATTGGACTAAAGAAAATACATGAATCAGCATGCATGTCCAAAAAAATGATTATTTGGCAATATACAGACTTCAATCAGTTTTGTATTCATCATGGATAAAAGTTTGGCATGCTCAAAGCCATATCTGTAGGTGCCAAATACATAAGCAATCTGAGACAAGAATTTACTGGCATACTTAGCCATTTTTTCCTGGAATGGCAGACTGAATGGATTTGTTATTAGCATATTTTTGGACTCAGCTGAGCCCACAATAACAATAGCTGCTGGTTTGGGGTTACTGCCTGAACTGGCTGCAAATTAACCCATCATTCAGATTAAAAAAAATCCTGGACACAGAGCCAGAAGTAAGTTGCCATCACTTACACGTACTCACAAATGTTCTTAAGAATTGAGCAAGTGTTGTATAAGAGACATTCTATAATGACACAATAAAAGCATTAGATACTTCCTGTGGCTTAGATAGATAACCACAGAAAAGATAATCTGCAAACTGAGAACAGTTTACCAATCATTTAGTTGTAATAACAAGATAATAGAGAGCACCATCTTTATCTTAAGGGTAGGGAGGGATGTTCTACTTTAATATAGCTATTTCATTTGTCTCAGACTTAAGATTAGCCTTCACTTCTGCATATAAGAAAGCAATGAGTGTGAAGATTCCCTTATGATGTATAGAGACTTCCTTTATTGCTCAAAGACTAGTACTTCAAAAAGTACAATCTCTTCTTAATCTCATGAAAAGAGTCCCTTACCAGGGATTAGAAAGGCAGGTGCAAGCTGGACAAAGAGCATAATCAGACATATATCATAATTATACAATATTAAGAACCCAGCAATCCATGTTGATGGTACTCAGACACTGCAAAAGAAGTATAATGAGTTCCTCCCAAATAGCAGGTCTGATGAGACTGCTATTTTCCTCTCAGCCATCAGTCAAATTTGCTGTTTAGAAGACAGCACAGGCTAACAAAAGGGTATTATTAAAAAAAGAGAAAAATGACCTTTTCTTCCCCCTCCATAAATTTAAGCCTTTTCCTTGAAGCCCTGATATCTTCACCGCAGGTCAGAGTAAAGTTGACTCTGCTTTTCTTTCGCTAAGTTAGAGTTCAAATTTTCAGTAACCTCAAGTTGCTGTAACCCTAAATGTAGCAGGTTAATATCAACATCAAACCAACTACACTCCTTAAAATGAACTACCTTCAACTCTATTTTCAGTTTCTTTATGTATGCGCTTGTATTTAAAATGAAGAAAGACTTCTGCAATACAGTACTTGTCATGTACATACAAAACTTAGTACTGTCATGAACTTCAGAGCAATGTCCGGTTGCATCAAGAACTGAATCACGTCTACAGTGCTTATCCTGATACTGAATTTTAGCAATTGGAAAAGTCATCCTTGACATCTTGAGTAAATTGTCTGCAAGACTGCTGTAAAAGTTATACTTGGCTAAAACCTCCTTGTAATTCCTTATCTTTGAAAAAGCAGTGATAAGTCTACTTATCCCCAACACTGAGTTTTTTGGACTTTCTTGGTGATATTTAAACCAACTACTACCACAATTTAATGTAATGACTGCTATGTTTTAGTTCAAAGGAGTAATAAGTGATTTGGATCATCTCAGTTTTGTGCTGCAACTTTTTTCCCCACTGACTGAACAGGGAGCCAGTCTTGAATGTTCTTGAATTAAAACACTGTATTTGACATGATAAATTAATTAGACTCCAATAGTAGGCTATCTGAATACATTCCTTTGAGACAGACATGTTCACCACCATTTGCAGCAGAACAAAGCATACACAGCATACAGCTGAACATAAGAGTGGTAATATATATCAAGTCACCATTTTGTTTTTGATAAAGTGGGTGCTCATGGAAGGAAAAAAAAAAAGTAAGAAACAGTGCAAGAACAGACTGTTTCTACCACTGATATGTTCTTCCACCTCTCTGCACTCAGAGACTGAGAGACTTCCTAGACCAGAATGTCTGTTTTCTATAACATCCTGTTGCAATGAATTTGACAGTGACATTAGTCAGCAATAAAATAAAATATTAAATAATTAAGCTGAGTGATCCCACAGAATTAGATGTGGTAAATAATGACCCCATCTTCATCTTTTTCATGCCACTCAATGACATTGGCTTCTGTCATACTACCATTAGCACCTCTTTCACAAGCCGAAGAGCTCTAATCTGTTTGATCATCTGTTACAGAAGGTAGAACATCTCCTTGACATTTTTTCTGCCTTTCCCTGAATGTTTTACAAAAAATTATTACATCTTTAGGACAGAAGAACTGTAACTGCATGTGGTTTTCCAGATTAGCAGAAGCATATCCATTTCTTCAATGATGTAAGAGTTTTTTATTCTGCTCTTACTACTACTACTTCCTAATATTCCATTCACTTTTCTGATCATCACTGAACAGTGAACTAACATTTTCAGAAAGTTATATTCAATAATTTCAGTATTTCTTTCTGGAATAATAATAGCTATTTGAGAATCCAATGCTATTCAAAGAAAGATGACTGAAGGCAAGGGCCAAGGCAAAGATCCTTTGAGAAGTTACTTAGCATTTATTGAGAATGGAGGTTCTGAATAAGTGTCCAGTAAGTAATACTGCTATTTTAGTTGTGACTATCTTGATTCATTTACTATTATTTAGCAAACTTTCTCAGCTTCCTACTCACTATCTTCTTCAAATAATTTATGAATTCATTGAACAGCACATGTTCCAGCACCTCTAAACCCAACACCTCACTAGTAATCTGCCTCATCTGTGAAAAGAGGAAAACAAACAAACAAACAAAAACCCTGTTTATTCCTACCTGCTCTTGCCAGCTTTTAAGTATCTACTTACCTTAAGAGAATCTTCCCTCCTACAGCTCAGGTTATTTTAGAGTTTTTGGTAAGAACTATTTTAAGAACTTTTAGGATATTTGTTCTGTCACATTTCTTCTTTCTACATTTCAGGAGATAAAACACAAAGAATTATCTCCTATGACAGTATTCCAGAATTGTTTATGCCACTCTATATGCCAACAGATAGGTGGACATGCTGAAGCTTTTGACAGAGAGTGTAGGAATAATCATGAGCACCCACTCATTGCTAGCAAAATAGACCACAATCAGATTTGGTATAAGCAACTTAGAAAGCCTGCTCCCTCTGAATTTTAAAGCAGCTTTTTAAAAGCATATACTAGTTGAAAATATATGATGGAGGAGGAAGAAAAAAGCAGCAAGAATCAAGAACATTCTTCAGAGAAGAACTTTAAACAGAAAAAGCAGAGGCAAGACAGGAAGACAACATGACAACAAAGGTCTCAGTGGGGAATTTGTGTCTACAAATAATACTTGTTAGAATGAACTGATCCTAGTGGGGGGAAAAATCCTAGTCAAACCCTAGTGGGGGGGGGGGAGAAAGGGGAGGATGAAGTACACAAAATCCAGAATAAAAAAAGTATCTGAGCTTTCATAACCAGTACAGTATCAAGTAGAAGTTCTTACATTTTTCTTTCCCTTGGAATCAAAAGCTGTCAGAGTGTCTCCTGTTTGTTCCATTAAAAAAAGGAATAATAAAAAAAAATACTGTCTATTACAGAATAGCTGGAACAAAGATGCCCATCATCCTTCCTGCTGAAGCTGGTCACAATGCTAAGCAGAACGTGAATTTTATAAAACCAGCAAATGATTCATAGATAAGTGTGAGGTAGCTTTGCTACCCCACACTTCCCCCCAGTTAAAAGGGGAATTTCCCACAAAACATGTATTTTTCACTAGGGAATTATTTATTAAAATGACTAAACAGTCTTGAAAGAAAAGACTCTTCCAGCAGAATGTCAGAAGCATTCTTCAGAACTCTTCAATTATTTAGGAAACTGAATGCTGAAGCCAAAGTCTCAAGTGCTCCGCGAAGACCAGGCACTTTTTAGGATTTCAATGGTTAAATTAGTTGCTATACAGGCCATATGAAACGATTCCTATAGCTGGCACCATTCTTCAAGTTAAAAATGTAAATTATATTTGTCATCTTGCTTCCTCATAACTAAGGCTTTTGTGTAGACTATTCTTTACGAAAAGTAAGATGATGGAAACATGCTAAATAAGTAAATCTTTTTTTTGCCTGAGACAAACTGCTAGAGAAACCAACCTTTTTTTTTCTTTTTTTCTTCAACTGTATTTTAAATATATTAAATTTTTTTTTAAAACAACAGGATCCCATATTCAATGAATTATGGGTTTTCGGTATGACCATTCTTGGTAACAGAGAAAAACTTCCACAGCTTCAAATAATTCACTCCACTTGTAAACAGATAAGTGTCCACTCTTTTGAAAAGCTGTTTAAATGATGGAGTACATGGTCAACAACACAATTGGTTTAATGTTTTTCTAGCCTTTAATAGATTTTTTTTCTTATTTTAGAACTTTAAAATCTGTTTTTATAAAGAATTAGCTTGACTGCAGACATCTAGTTCTAAAGATTTTCCAGGCTGCCTGATCTCCAATTCCTTCTATGGGTGGAGTATACAATATATGTGACAAAACATGATATTTCCATTTTGGCAAAAATAGTAAGAAGAAATAAAATCCTGCTAGGCAGGGGAAAAAAAAATCAAAATAAGGTAGTTTCAAAAGAGATGTGATTATAAAAAAATAAAACCTGTAATCCTGCTTGTCGCGGTCCGCGGGAGTGACGGGAATGAATCATACGCATTCACAGAATGCAGGTTCAATTCCATCTTTATTCAGCAATTTGCCTATTTTATAAGTACAAGTATTCGGCGCTCTGGCCCTTGATTTGTGGTTCATACAGATTATGTCACAGGTAGCCAATCATTGCACCGATCACGCACACAGCGGTCATGCCTTGTACCTTGCTGCTTGTTTAGCAAAGCTGTCTAGCCCTTAACCTTGGTTCCCACTGGCTTCTGCTAGTTTATCTGTACTTTCTCAGGATGTATCATTCCCAGCTGCACCAGTGTCCTTGGTAAACTACTTCAAAGCACATAGCAGCAGCTACAGTCTGAGGCCTAAGGCTTCAGCAAATTTAGCTACTTATGCTAAGCAAGTTGTGCTAAGCAACTAATCCTAAACAGTGTTAGTTCCATACTCTATATTTCATATAGATTATTGTTCTGAAGTACCGCAAGGGCCCCAACACCTGCTGAATCATCTATAAGAATTGGAGGAGATGGATAAGCTAACTGAAGAAAAATGAATCTCTCTGATGATACAACACACCCAAAACATCAAAGTTTCTTGACAAACAAGAGGAGATCTGTTTACCCTTGCTTGTTGGTTTATGTAGTAGGCAGTACTATCAGAGTTGTCAGTTGTCACCAGGAATCCCCAGAGTTGATGTAGGAATATTTTACATGCATTTTTGACTTTCTGAAACTACAAAATACTGAAATGAAGCAACTACTACCCTGAACACCATTGATCTTGAACCAGGCAAGCCCCTGCCCATGCAGTACGCATCCCCTGACAGAGAAGAGCGATGAAGCATACCCATATTGACATGAATTTGGTTAACCTGTCAGAAAATGAAAGGCCTGTGACGGCTCAAGGAATAATCAGTAAATGCCCAAGCAGCTGCCATTTAAGTGAATAAATGGTATTAAATATCAGCTGGAGAACATAAAGCATTGGGAACATATATGGTACCATACACTACATGTATACGTACATAAGTAGGTCTCCAGCAATAGGGAATGCCCACTGGTTGGAGGCCACCACAATGAATCTAGTGGAATCACAACATGGGCGTCTATAATTGCTTCAAATAGTTTTATAGACTGATTAAAACAACACTCTTCACACTGACAAGACCATTAAAGTTGTTGAAGTTGACTTCATTTGCATTGAACAAAGCAACCAAAGAACTTCTTGGGATTACCTTGCATTAGTCAGACACTGCAATGCAGGAATAAGGAGATCCCCCGGTCTGCAGAGCTTTGTTGAGTATGTGTCATGGACAGAACTGAAACCAGCAATGGTCTTGACTATCCCGAAACAAAGAGAACTGAAAGTGTGACACAGATAAGCATCCTGCAAGTCAAAACTGCCGGGTCATCACTGGGAACTGAACCTGCAGATGCAGACATCCAGCTTCTGCAAGTCCAAGATAGCATGCCAGCCTCCCTTGTATTTGGGCACAAGGAAACAACTATTGTAGAAGTTTTTGCCCCTGGCTTGCACCAGCATAAGCTCCACAATGTCCCTGGCCAGAGAAGCATTGGCTTTTTTGATGAATTAGGATTGCTTGAGAAGGGTCCTTGAAACCAGCCTAGGGCAGAAGTTTGGACAGCAGGAGAGGCAGGGTGGGTTAAAAACCCACATGCCATTGCATCCAGAATCCAGAAATAGGCTCAAGACTCCTGAAAGCAACTTCACATCTCCCACTGTCCAGAGCTGGTCTGGTAGAAAGAAAAGGCGTGCAACCTGCCATTAAGAGATCTAGTTAAACACCTTTTCTGAGGTAAGCTGCTGAGTCTGGCCTGTAGATCCTATTGTCAAGGTAGATGACAGAGTTGGTGGAACTCCAACTCCAACCTTCTCCTAGGTCCACAGGGAAGATTTGGAAGGATATCTAGTGTCTTGGAAATTTTTAAAAAAGCAGAGGAGTTCCCCCTCTGTCCTTGAAACAAAAAAGTGTTTCTTTAAAAGAGAGTTTCTTCAGATGCCTGCATCTCTTTAGAAAGTGCTGAACACTGCATCTAGGACAAGCAGTAGAAATGAAAAGCCAAAGCATCTGAAGGGCACAATTTACTCTCAGCAACAAGCATGGCCAGTATCACTGTGCATCTCCAACACTGATGAGTCTTTAGTATCAATGTGGAATTTTGCAGAGGCACCATCTTCTCCAGGGATTTAAACTTGTGCCTGAAAAACAAAACAAAACACACACAAAAAACCCACCTGCTAGTTTTTTCAGGTGAAATGGGAGGAATAAGAGAATATGTCCCCTTTCTCATGACCTCCAGACCCTTTACTACCTGATCCCAAGAGCACAAAAGCCAGATCTCAAAGTAGCCAAACTGTACTTTTCCGCTGCATGCACATAAATGTATTCTCCATCTTTGCACATAATAGCAATAATCCTCTCTCACTGAAAGAGAGGATAAGAAGCTGGTGACTGTTGAACTGCTTGAATGGGCCCCTTCAACATCTCTAACAGGCAAAGAGGCAGTGAAAGGAGGAAGACAGCAGAGAATATCCCCTATTCTAGCTCTAGCAGGTTTTAGCCTCCTTTATAACGCTTAATGAGCTCATCACATGCCTGAAAAGACCCTGAGAGGGCCTCTGATCATGCCGGTAACAGCTTGGTTTTGTTCTAGGTCCATGAATGAGACAGATCATCCAAGGAGACTCAATAAGATGACTCCTTGCACTTTAGATAAAAGGATGGCTCAGGCCAGTGCTAAGACACAGCAAACAGTTTTCTAAAAGGGGAACGTTCTTTCTAAATGGGAGAAGGCTTCAGAGCACAATGTCATCTTAAATAAGAAGGAAAGGGTAGCAGGCCCTGCATGGATGCCTCTGTGAGAAGGCATGCATGCCACAAGCAGACCAATGATGTAACTGTATACTCATACAGACCCAGTCCAACACAGAGCCAAGACATCCCTGTATTTCAGGGCCAGCAGTGCTGACACAATTGTAGAAGAGAATGACACCAAGACAGCTGGAGACACCTTGAGGCAAATTACTACAGATACATAGGTAAGAAGATCTGACCAGAGGAAGAAGTATGGTGGAGAACTTCCTTGCCACTGTAAATACATCTGGATGAGAGTATGCTCAGGAGGCAAGAGAAATATCAAAACTCAAAAAGGCAAGGAAAGTAACTAAACACAAAGGAAAGCAGTGGAACATTTTGCCTTAACGTTGCAGTCAAGGGGAACCAAATAGCCACAGGTGCTCTAAGCAGAAGAAAGAGGGCTAAAGTACATGCTCTATGAAGACTGCAAGGGGAACCGTTCCAACTACAGAGAGAAAGACATAAGCATGCACATTCTTAGGATATTCAGATGGCTTCTTGAAAAATAACCAAAGAAACTATTTATCATCTTTACCGGTTATATATTTTTTCTTGCTCCTTTTGCTATTCTTAACAAATTTCTTCAATTTCTACCTTCAAAGTTCAATTGATTGTTCAACCCATCAATTCACATTTTACCCTCATCTGCAATAATCCTTTAGGGCTGCATCCATACTCTTTTCAAGACTGGTTGCATCTTCTTTCTCAACTGATTTGGAGAGGAGGAAGGGGGAGCAGAGCAGGAGATTACAGCAAGATGTACTTAATCAGTCAGATTTTTCCATTTCATTTCTCTCTTCTAGCTGTTTGATTCAAATGTTTACAGGTTTATGAAACCGGCCCCTTAAAATACCAAATACAGTGTGTCTGTGTGTGTCAAAAATATACAAAATTAGGGAGCTTGAAAATCCATAAGCAAAAATCTTTATGTAAACCATCACAGCCTGAAGAAGTATTATGTCTAGAAATCAAGCCAGGAAAACAGTATTATACTATGACCTTTCATATGCTAGCATTATTCACAAATGATTTTGCAAATTAGTTTACAATCTCTCATTAACTAAAAAACTACACTTCAGAAAAAGAACTAAATACTAATTTGAAGAATTTACTTGTTTAGGAAATCATATAAATTGTGGAGTTTAGCATAAAATTATAAAAATTTTATTTTGTAATTTATGCATGCTTTTTCTTTTGTATACATTTTACAGTTTCCTTAATCCTGATTTTTTTTTAATAGCACAGTTAAAAAAGAGTATCTACTTTTTTACAGCAGAGAGAAATATATCTTTACTGGTAATTTTTTTATGGTAATAAAGAGTAATGTATTTCACTATTACAAATCCAAATTCCATAGATCATTCTTAGCAAACAAATAGAAGCTGTCTCTCCAGATTTATACAGTCAAGATATTAAGAAGTTTTTAATAATGTTGGTCATCAAAAGCAGTGAATGCCTAATGCACAACCATAAGTAATTTATTTGGGTATTTTTGCATGATTTACGTATGTTGCAGTTTATAAAATTAATTCTTCAATTTCAGAACCTAGTATTTATTATGTGATTTAAATCAACATCAACATTGACAATTATATGAATTTGGAATGTCACTGTGGCTCTCTCCCCTTAAGTGGAAAGAGATAATTGGATGTTCAGTTAAACGTAAACCTCCACGTATTAGCAGAAAGCAGGTAAATTTAACATTGAATTTAGAACAAAGACAATTTGTTAAGAGATTTTAGATTGGTAAGGTATTTCAAGGACATAGACCCATAAGAAAGAACTAGCTTTTAATACTACTTGTAGTTTTCCTCAAATGTCTTCATAAATATGCACGAGTATTTGCCTTGAATAACCAAGTTATCATATAAAACACAGTAGTTAATGAAGCAGCTCATTAATTTAGCTAATTATTCTTCATTATTTACTGACTAGAATAAGTAATTGTCAGAAACTAAAAATTAAAACTAGCATTCATATTACTCTGATAATTTTCATGAAGTTTGTGGACAGCATTTTAATTACAAATGGTATACATTATATGATTGCAAGGTACATTACTCAGGAGTATTTTGACCTGATGTTCAGGAAAAGGTATCTCATTCCTCAATGAATAACTATCATATTAAAGAGAATTTCTAACCTGGAAGCCTCAAGAATCAATACTTTCTTTCCTTGAAAACTAAGATGTTTTATAACAAATACCTACACAACAGGAATCCATACTACTCCTGCTTTGAGTTTTGCCATAGTTGGTAACAGACAATAACACCCATACTTATGCCTTCATATAGTATCTACAGGCTAAAACACGATCTCATTTATTTAACAGAAGTTTTGTATTGACTTTGCTTTGAGAATAGGTTTAAATGCCATATTCAGAGAATCATTATTACCAACTCACTGACAAACTGCAAAACTTTCTGAATTGGGCTCCTCAGCAATCTATCCTGTTAAATAATATTAATTGTTTTAATAATAACTTAGATGATAGTGTACACTTGTGGTCTTCTTGAGCTAATATCATGCACAGATTTAACAAGTCAGACAGTAGACAAGATTAGAATTCAGAATAATTATGCAAAATTGAAGATATTATCCAGAAGAAGATTAAGATTAATTCAAGAAGGTAAATACAAAGTTTAACTAAGAATAATTAACTGAGAAAGTATAGGATGAGGACAAAGAGTGTGTAGCTATTCTTCAGAATGGTATTTTGCTGGTTAGAATAACCAAAAGCTAAATGCGATCAACAAGAGTATACTCTTTCACAAAAGACAGCACATTGGATTTATAGGTAAAAAGCACTGCCTTAAAGTATAAACTAATTTTTCCATTTTAGCTGTTGATAGGGCTGCAGCTTTATTTTTATAGAGGATACTCTACCAAAAGAATATGGAACAACTGGAAGGTGTTCAGCAGAAACCAATAACCACCATAGGTCTAGAAAAGATGACCTAAAAGGAAAATTGAAGGTATCAGGAGTTTTTCGGTTGAGAAAAGACTGAGCAGAGATATAACAGAAGACAGAGAAACACCCAGAATTGGCGTGCAAAGTGAAAGGTTACTCTGCTGTCCACAGGAATACTACTTGTTTCTGACCACCAAAAGAAATCCTTTCCCAAAAGCTAGCAACATGAGCCCTTAAATTCACTTTCTGTAGATCTGTAGTATGTATGCCTCAGTGCCTGGGTATTCCATTTCATACTATTCTGTTGCTTTTACAGAAATAATGCATTCAGTTAACCAGTTTCACTTTGATTCATCTAGTCCCACCACACCAGACAGGTTTCAACAATGAAATAAAAAAAATTTTCTATTCTAGCTTAGGAGAAGCCTTCAAGAGAAGACTTTAGAGTATAGTAGTACAAGGTCTGGAAACAGAACTAAAGGGAAAACAAATTATAAAATGCAACCATAGTCTTCAGTTAAAAGCAAATGCCTGGATTATTTGTTCAGTGTATCTTTACCCCAAATCCTCAAGGCATGTATTATCTTCAGAAGCTGGTAACTTAGTATCTATGGAAAAAGTCTGTGGCCGTAACACCCTTAATTCTTAATGTCCTTCTCTTCTTTCCCTTTTACCAAATTTCCCACACTTCCACACCTTCATGGCATTTTGTATGTCTCCCTTTTTTCAGCTGGCCTAATTCCTAGAATAGTTTCATTGTTTAAGTTTCCATATATTGTAAAAGAATATTTGTTGGACATACAGTTATGTTTAAGTTTCATGACTTCTAGCATGATGCCAGCTTTTGATAGCAAAAACTACGTATAAACCATTTGGACATGTTATTGGAATAGACAGCTTATTAGCAGACAAAGCATTTTCCTTTAATAAGTTGTAAATGGCAAAATTCCATGTTCCACTTCTAGGTAGGTTAAGCGCTACTGCGCCAACACAGTACTTTTGTGAGTTTAACTGAAATATTGATATGAATAAAATTACTCAAACATCTGTTTATAGGACTGGGCACTAAATCTGTAGGTATCCAAATATAAACCTGTAATCAATATCTTAAATTATTAGATCCTATATCACTATATTATTCCTTATCTCACCTCTTGGTTGTATCCTAACAGCCATTTTACAAGTGATACATTCATTTTCACAAAAACATGCTGAAAAGTTTGTCTCTGACAGTTTAGAATGATACCTTCTTTTAATGCCCTTCTTTTAACTCCTGCAAGTTTTCTCTGTCACGCTGTCAAGAAAAATGGTAATTGCCTAGTCATATCTACCTTCTTAAGGAAGTAAGAACTACAGAACATTTTACAATGGAAAAATTGTTGCATATATTCAATTTATTTATTTATAATTTATTATTTTATTATTATAATTTATATTTATAATTTATTTATTTATAATTTATTTATTCAATATATTCTGCCACTTACATGAAAGCTCAGAGAGACTATATTTGAAGTTGACAATTAAAAAAAAAAAAAAAAAAAAAAAGACAAAACACATACAAAGGTGGAAAGCATTTCAAGTTTTATAGATGCCGGTACTTCTCTTTCATCAGTCCTCTCTCAACTTAATGCCATATTAAAAGTCCATATAAATGATTAACACAAAAACTGAGCACACCTAAATTAATCTCAAAACTGCATAGGGTCATTAACTTTGATGGACCTTCTTAGGGACATAACTGTGTGTTGATTAAGAAAAGTTTCCTAATCTGAAAATCATTGTAAGAATACTGTTTTATCAATGTCTTTCAATCAGTAATCACAGGTATTACTTGCAGTAACAGTTTTATGTTGCTTAATCTATCTTCCTTTTGTGGGTTCTCCTACACTTTGTTCCAAATTTGTGATATCATTTAACAGCAAAAAAACCAAACAAACTACACATGCTTTTCTAATCTAATAAAATCAAGCTTGTTACATTTTAATTCTTCTTTTGGCATTTGCAACAAACACTGTGGCATCCTGTCGGTACTTCAGAATTTGGAAGTGAAACATTCGTAACTGCACCTGATACACTTCTAAAGGTAGATTCTCTCTGATTTAACCAACGGAGCCAGCAGCAGAACATTCTCTGTGAGGGAGACCTCGCTTTTGGCAGACCTCATTTATTTGAAGTGACCCAAATCTTTTCACTCTCAGGGCATTTTGCAATGCATGTGTCTTTGGTCTGGTAAGGAAGTGAGCTTTTGAAGGTGTAGAATTTTTTTGCCTTAAGGTGGTTCACTGTTGGTTTTGCAGTTTGTAGCAAAGGTATCTAGAACCTTTGTGGGGCACTCTTCTCACTTTTTATTCCTTTAATGATTTTAGAACAGCTAAGTACATAATAATAATCTGACTTATTGTCCTCGATGTAAACTATAAGGAAAGGAAAACAAATGTCACTGGAGAAGTGAAACACTTAAAGTGGCATTTAATCTCCAGCGCTGCTAATGACAACTCACATATTTTATTAAACTTTACACTGAGTTTACAATTGTCCCTTTAAAAGGCCCCCAGAAAAATGTGATTCAAAAAAGAGATGGTAGGGTATTTATAACCGTGTCATACAGCACAACGACTACGCTGAAGTCTCAGGTGTACTGCTATGTATTTCTTTTTGGTGAGATTTCTTTTTAAATAAAAACAAAAATCTAAACTGACAGGGGAGGTAAGCAAGTTTCACGGAACACTCAAGTGCGGTTATTAGAGCAGGCGACACTGTCGCCCCACGCCGAGAGGCAGGGAAGCACTTCGGCGGCCCCGCGGGCAGCGGCTCCGCCCGCTGCCGCCCCGAACTGCGCGCCGCGGCACCGCCGCTCCTCGCGCCCCGCCGCCTCGCCGCCTCGCCGGCGGGAGAGGCGCGGCCGCGGGGGCCGGCGGAGCCCCCGGGCCGCCTCCTCCGCCTTCCCTCCCCAGCAACTTTCCCGGCGACACTCGCCCTCCCCCGCGCGGCCGAGGGGAAGGCGGGCGGAGCCGTTACCTGGCGCGCCCGCTCGGCTCCTGGGCAGCGCGGCGCCCCCTCATGCCCGGGGGGCTGGCGGACCCTCATGCAGCTTCCTCTCCGCAGGCAGCGCCTCCGTCCCTCCGTCCGGGCGGGCGCCGCTCCCGCCGCCTCGCCGACGCCGCGGGCTCCGCCGCCGCCAGGGAGGGAGGAGAAGAGGCCGCGCAGGGCGCGGAGGACGGCCGGTCCCCTCCCTCGTCCCCACGCCGCCGCGGGGACACGCAGCAGCCGAGAAGAGGGGGAAGCCCCCTGCGCGGTGCCATGAGGCTGCCGAGGCCCGCCCCCGCCTCAACGGCCGGGAGGCCCCGCCCCGCCCCACGGCGACAGGCGCTCGGCTCCCCCCCCAGCCCCATCGACGGCAGCTCCGCGGCTGCGATGCTGTCAGGGAAGCTGCGTGCCTCGCCCCCCCCCCCCCCCCCCCGCGTCCTTGCCCAAATTGCGCGCTCTCTGCGCTGCCGTCCGCAGGCCCCCTGGCGCCGCCGCCGCCGCCGGGGAGGGCAGGGAGCAGGCGGCGCCTCTAGGGGGGGCGCGCGCCGCGGGCCGCCGCTCCGCGTAAGAGCGGCCGCGCGGGGGCCAACGGCCGCGCCGCGGTAACGGCCGCGCGAGGCGGACGTCTGTGGGGGGGAGGTGAATCTGGAGGAGGGAGGCAGAGGGCAAGGGGCGGCATTGCACCTTGGCGAGGGAGGGTAAGTGCAGGCTCCGTTTGGGAGGTAAAAGTTTGGGGCTCTTTTTCCTCGAAGGTCCTGAGACTTGGGATAGGAGCTGGTGCAGGACAAAGATGGTGAAGGGCACGAAAGGAGCCAGGGAGGCAGATGCATAAGAAGGTTGGGGGAACACGGGACTGGGAAATTGGAGAGAAAAAAAAAAGGGGGATCTGGAAGGCAAAGAGGGAAATTGTTCAGGGCATTTGAGGAACTGTGGCTTGCAGATTAGGAAGACAAATTATAAATGCATTTTTTCTCTAACAAATCTTACAACCAGAAGGATGTTGGGAAAGGCAGAGAGGAGCAAAGACAAATGGGATAGCTAAAGAGAAGAGAGGAGTAAGAAAGAGTTGTCAGGCAACAAAGGAAAAATGAACAGATGCAAGGTTTTAGGAGTTGAAAAGAATGATAAGAGGTTTAGGGAAGCCTAAATTTTATGAGGCTTGAGAGGAAATGGTGCCTTGGGGAAGAATGTATGTGAAATTGAGATCATGGTTATGGAAGAGAATTTTGGCAGTTTTATTAGGGGAATTAGAGAATGTGTTTTGGGGGAATGGTAAAGGGTTTTTAATTAGGGAAAATATGCAGGAGATAAAGGATTGGAAAGGTAGGAAATAAGAGAAGCACTGCAGGAATTGCTGGATGAGAAGAGACTTGGAGATCAAAAGAACAAGTAACAGCTTGAAAGAACTAGCAAATCCTAGATCACAGGAAAGGTTTTGGTTGAAGAGAGTGGGAGTATTGAGTGTATACGGGATAGAAATTACACAGTCCATAAACTTTTCCTGTAAGAATTGTGCAGGACATCTTCCTGTTTTGCAGGGTAATCATTCCATCTCACATTCATATTGCAGAGTTGGATTCCAGAAAAATGAACCCACCTTTACAACCAGAGTAGCAAAGTGGATCCTAAATGTCCAGGAATAGCAGTAAAAGCAATATTGCCTAAGGATTTGGTATCATCCTAGCCCTTTAGAGTGCTGAGTTGTTTTTAAGTTTTAGCTAGCCCAGTTTGAAATACATTCAGGTATTTTTGCTGATGGCCTGAAACTGCTCTTCAGCTCATGAATGGCTACTGTCCCTCAAATGGAAAATGAGGTATATGAGATGGGATACACACTGGGAATAATGAAACTGGAGTAGGGTTTACCAGTTTTTCCTTGAAGTGTGTCATCAAAGTATCTACTACATAAATGAGAGGAAGAAATGCTGAACATCAAAACAAATTCATATTTTTGTCCAGATTATTGTTTATGTGTGGAGTAACATCTTCCCCCAGTGACTTTCTGTAACCTGTTGGCACAATCTAGACCACCTTAAAGTGTTTCTCTTTTATCAGTCAGTAGTCTTATTCTGGTTTCTTCCAACTCTTTTCTCAAATCTCAACTATTCTGGGACAGCTATAGTAAGCTATCTAGTGGCAGGCACTAGACTTGTGTTGTATGAGCGATTAATAATAATCATGGTATTGTAGTCACTTATGCACAGATTAGGATATGGACTGGACAGAAAAATGTCAAACTGCTTTAGTGTAGAACTATGTAATCCATATCTTTCTTCTTTGTTTTTCTCTCTTCGCTCTTATTCCTGCCTTCTGTTGTGCAAAGTCTTCCTTCTTATTGTGGGTCATCCCTGTTTAACCAATCCTATCACTGTACCAATGTCTAAAAATATTTTTAAATATTTTGTCTGCATAGATATTTTTACAGAAGTTCCTACCAGAGATCTATGGAACAATACGTCAGTAGCCATCTCTTGAATAAATACGGTCTGCCAGTCTGAACTTCAAGGTGCTATTATAGTACTGTTGAAAATAATTATTAATAGTAACTGTTTAGCAGGTTGTTTGTAGGAGTTAGACACATTGGTCCCTGGAGCTGCTGTTCCTGAGACCAGTGGAGCTGCTGCTTAGGAAAATTATAACTGGTAAAAAATCTGTACATTTGAAGAAAGACAAATCAGCATTTTCAAGTTATTTCTGATTTTTATTGTCCCTCTTTTTGGGTGGTGAGTCTGAAACAACCAAAATTTGTAACTAATCTTGAAAAATTTTGCAAAAGGCCCTACTCAGAGGAGCTGTTTGCTGTCAGTTGGCATTGTGCATAACAAATCTCCTTTGCTCCCTTGAACCCCTGTTTATCTCTATTTGAGATAATGTGCTTCAAATTATTTTCCTGGATACACTAGCAAGTTAAATCAAAGTCAGGAGAAAAATCAGTCTTTTTCTAAAAAAAAGTGCTCTGTATCATATCAAAAGTTGCTAGTGATCAAATAAAATCTTTCTTGCAGAAAAGATAATACAGAACAAGAATGACATCGGTAAGTGAAACTAGTTTTAAGAATATTCAACTTGCGAGAACATTGCAAGTTTTGCTCGTATATATTTCCAACATATTTTCAGGTGTATATACCTTTATAAACAGCAGTTTCTCATAATTATATGCAAGCATATTTTTCTACAAGAAGCAAACAGTAGTTTTTGAAACAAACTAGAGTAAATGAAGTATGTATCTACTAACATACCATAATATGCATGAATTTGTACATCCAAAATACGATTTTAAAAATCATCAGTGCAAGTAAAATGTTCACAGTATGTTTTAATCACTGGGACAGCAGTAGGATTTGATATGTTTATCACCTAGACTTAAAGGTAGTAGTAACTTATGCATAAGAATCTGTTTTTCAGAAAATGAAATGTTGTATTATCAATAGCAATTATAATTATCACTGAAGACATCTATTTTGAGTGAGTGACTGGATATTCCCTTGTTTTTGAAGACATTGCTTGTACAATAGAATAAACAAGGAGTGAGATATGAAATTAAAATAAGCTGTTTTTGTAATGGACTGGCTACCATGTTCCTCAGTTAGGTTTTGCAGCATCTATGCCATCACGTAAACAGTGGAGTTCACCCTCTCCATACCCATCCCTGTACCCATCCCCATCTGCCCCTCATTGGCCACATTTTTTATGTCTTTGAATTTATACTCAGCTGTAACAGAAGCTAAATGACATTCCCAATAAAAATCTCAAGGTCAGAGTTGGGATTAGCTCAGACTGACAGCATGGATCCACTTGTACCCAGCTGGCTCATAGTTCACAGTTATCCAAAGATACAGCCTTTGGGCTGTTGCACCACTTTTCCCCGTGCTGTTGTGCTGCCGTTAAGCTGCCCGCATAGCCCTGCCCTGAGTGCCCTGCTCTGAGTGCAGGCATATTGGATTGTGAAATAGCTACATCATTTCTTGGAAATTTCTCTGGCTCATGCCATATATTCAGTACAGTTGTCCTGAACACTAAAAAAACCCAAAAAAACAATGTTCTTAATGTTTTGAGAGACTATGCCTGAGTGATCAGCTTTCCTCTAAGAAAAAGTCTTGGGTAGTTTTATGAGGCCACCTTCCTGGACACTATCCAGACAGTGTAAGTTCAAGGTCAAAAAAATTCAACCTGCTCTACCTCAAAATTGGAGGATGCAGTAACTGTTCTGGGGCTATGTATCATCACCTGCTTCTTCCATGAGAATCTATACAAAATATACAGCAGATCCTTGTAGCAAGTGCATGATTATTACCTCTCAAGAAAGATACAGCTTTATCTGAGCACCAGGATTAGGCATCAGTAATAGCTCCCTCTTGAAATCAGAGGATAGGATGACAAAGTGTTTCTTCATCGTCAAGCCTAGTGTCCATGAAAAGGGCCCAGCCTCGTGATCCAGAGGACTGAAGCCTTTGGGGGACCTTTAGAAGTACATTGACTTCTCTCCTAACCTGCTAGCAATGAGTATATTTCTGTGGAGACTACTGCAGTACACTGAGGCAAGTGTTTGTCATGATCCCAGTAAGGAAAGCACTCAGGACTCTCTAAGGTATTGATTAAAATACATTTATAGGAGCTAACACTAGAAGTAAAAAGAGGATAGTATAGATAATCTTACCTCCCTTCAGATGCTGGGAGCCCCAAGTTGTACAACATCAGATGGACCTCCTGTCTGGGCATTGCACAAGATGCAGATCCCATCTGTAGAGGCTCACTGGCATTTTGATCTTTAGAGCTCTTGCAGGATTTTCTTAGAAGAAAATTCTATTCATTGTGTCTACTGTCAAACAAAAGGATGCTGACATGAGAACTTGCTGCTTCACTTTGATATAAAGACAAGCGCATGCAGGTGGTGTAATTGCTGGTACCAAGAGGGAGCTGCCTACAGGCTCCTCTGTTACCGTTAGCCAGCTAATTATCCTGCAGCCAAGAGACAGATACACATCCTTCAAAGTTCTGTGACCAAAAGAAACCCCATAGTTTTTTACTTACTCAAGCTGGCAACTTCTATTGCACTTTCTCTTTTAATAATTAAAAGGGTGAGGATTTGAATTTATAACGAAAACATCCCTTCTTTTCCAAGCTTCATTTTGGTTTTGCAGCTCAAAAGTTGTTGACCAAAACCATCAAAAAATACATAGTTAAAAAGTATAACTTGAAATGTCTTTCAGCTTTCATTCTTTTGTGACACTTGATATCACAAATATACCAATTATCATTGTATCTTTCACATAAGATTTTAATTTGCAGATCCGTCTATCTTGTGCACCTTTTTTTGCTAAAGAAATTAGTTTTTTCATTTTGGAAGAGCAGAAAGGAGCAAAATTTTACTATTTGCTCCAGTGTTTACATTTAGACTTCAACCAAGTAATACACGAAAAACCTGGTATCACCTACCTAATTGTGTTTTAGAAGGAGTGAATCCTGCTTAGTTAATTGGAATTTCTCTGAATCCTCGGTGGACGCAGATGCCTAAGGGTCAACCATGAAATAGGCAACTAATCTCTGGAGGCATGTAGAAATTCAGAAATACTCCTGTTCTTAGGTTTTTCTGTTACACATTTTGTTTCTCATGCAGCACGTAGAATGCATCATTGCCTCTCAAAGTTGTCTACACTCTCCACACAGTCTACAAACAGGTAAGCATATCACTTGAGCATTCTGAAGAACTTTTTTGGAGATTCCTGTCTACCCCGGTTGGCTCTCCTGGAGCTTAGACAATAATTGGAAGATGCATTAGTAAGTAACTGAAGTTTGCAGTTTATTCCGTGCCTACTCCACTGATTGATCACAGTGCATACATATTGGTTCAGTCCTAAGCTCCCTTCCAGGGGAAACAACTAGGTCCAAACAAGAGGAAATCCAGAAAGGATACTTTCCTTGGTGTTTGTTCCCAGCAAGCAGTAAGGATGAGGACCTTTCCAAATTAAGTTCCCTGTCTCTAGGACAGCTCTTCCACCTTATACCACCAGACTTTTCATGTCTTCTATCCTCCCTCCCTGCCTCTCTTCTTTATTTCCTTTACTTCTTCCTTTACGTACTTCTTTACTTCTTTACTTACCTTCGCATTTTTTAATGTATCCTTTCAAAGATTTCCTGCTTCACTAGAATTTTATTATTCATTCAGACATTTTGCTTGTCTTTTTATACCTTTTAGATCTGACCAATATGAATACACTGTTAGCATAGGTGTTCTCATTTCTACCCATTTTGTACCAGTTTAAATTGTATTATTTTCTTCTCAATTGCTATTTTATCTTTTTTCTTTCTCTATCCCCAGAGAAAGGAATAAACTATTTAGATTTTAAATGCCATGGTGCAGTTTTAAATAGTGAATTATTCATTAAAAATTAACCTTTTATTATGACATGTTTTGTAACAGTAGGCCATGCACGTTGACTGTAAGTTCAAGAAAATTAAAAAAATTCTGTTTAAGCAAAGTCAGTCAGTGATGCAATACAGTCAGGTAAATATTTTGGTGGTATCATGGTAAAGGTGGTTAGAAACATGAAGAAGTGTAAAGCAATTGCAGTACTTTGGAAGTTCTTTGAAAAAGTAGTAGTTTAACATAATTGAATAGTGGTATGTTAAAAAGTGTATTATATTGCTGTGTCAGAGGCTGCGACCCAGACCGACCCTCTGACAGTAGATGCGGCTCTACAGGTCTCAGGCTGCAGGGAGTGCTTGGGGCCTCTCCGGGAGGCCTGGGCTGGCAGCCAGCTCTCCTGCAGGAGGTGTGCTGCTGTTGACGAGTTGTGTCATCAGGTAAGGGAGTTACGGGAGGAGGTCAGTAGGCTGCGCAGCATCCGAGAAGCAGAGCAGGAGACAGACAGGGTATTCTCGGAGACTGTGCAGCTTCGGGAGTCCCAACCCCCTGCAGCAGTGGAGTTGCCAGAGGGCTCTGTGCCGTGTGAAACGGTACATCATAACATCATAGAAGAAGACTGGAAACTGGTCACTGCTCATGGGAGGAGAAAGGCTCCTACTCCTCCTGAAGACCTGAAGCTGAAGAACAGGTTTAGTGCCCTCCAGGATGAGGAGGAGATGGGCATGGCTGCCAGGGAAGTACCTGGGACAACAGACCCTGTGCCCTGCCGGAACGCCCGGAAAAAGTGGCGGGTGATTGTTGTGGGGGACTCCCTGCTGCAGGGGACGGAGGCATCTATCTGCCGACCAGACCTCTTGTCTAGAGAGGTTTGTGGCTTGCCGGGGGCTCGTGTGAGAGATGTCATGCAAAGACTGCCTAGGCTCGTCCATTCTTCGGACTATTACCCACTGCTGCTCTTTCATGTGGGCGCCAATGACACCAAGGGCAAAGTGGAGACCATCAAGCAGGATTTCAGAGCTCTGGGGATGGTGGTCAAGGGTCTGGGAGCCCAGGTCATCTTCTCCTCAATCCTGCCAGTGAGGGGATGGATGAGAGGAGGAGGAGACGGACTTTCCAGGTTAATGACTGGCTGCGCTGCTGGTGTTGGCAACAGGGTTTTGGTTTCTACGACCATGGGACCCTGTTTGAAGATTGACAACTGATGGCGAGAGATGGGATCCACCTCACGAGGCGGGACACGCGGGTCTTTACCAACAGGTTGGCCAACCTGGTAAGGAGGGCTTTAAACTAGGTATGATGGGGGAAGGGGAGAGTTATAGTGACAGGGTAGTTGGCAAAAGACTGCTCAAGTCAGGACGCCTCCAGCAGGTGAATGCAGCTACGGAAGTGCGCATGGGATGTGGCTATGGAGGATCCTCTTGTGTCCCTCCTGGGAAACCTGCATGCTCGATCACCTCCCTGAAATGCCTGTACACCAATGCACGCAGCTTGGGGAACAAACAGGAAGAACTAGAGATCTGTGTGCGGTCGCAGGGCCATGATCTCATTGCCATTACAGAGACATGGTGGGATAGCTCGCATGACTGGAGTGCTGTCATGGATGGCTACGTGCTTTTTAGGAAAGACAGGCCAGGAAAGCGAGGTGGTGGAGTTGCTCTTTATGTGAGAGAGCAACTGGAATGTATGGAGCTGTGCCTAGGGGTGGATGAAGAGCGAGTCGAGAGCTTATGGGTAAGGATCAAAGGGCAGGCTAGCATGGGTGACACTGTTGGGGGTGTTTACTACAGGCCACCTGATCAGGAAGAGGAAGTCGATGAGGCCTTCTACAGACAGCTGGAAGTAGCCCCACGATCCCAGGCCCTGGTTCTCATGGGGGACTTCAACCACCCCGATATCTGCTGGAAAGACAACACAGCTAGGCACAAACAGTCCCGGAGGTTCCTGCAGAGCATTGGTGACAACTTCTTGACACAGGTGGTGGAGGAGCCAGCAAGGAGAGGTGTGCTGCTGGACCTCGTACTAACAAACAAAGAAGGACTGGTGGAAGATGTGAAGGTCGGGGGCAGCCTTGGCTGCAGTGACCATGAGATGGTGGAGTTGAGGATCCTGCGAGGAGGAGGCAGCAGGGCACTAAGTAGGATGGCAACCCTGGACTTCAGGAGAGCAAACTTTGTCCTCTTCAGGGACCTACTTGGAGGAATCCCATGGGTTAGGGCCCTAGAAGGAAGGGGTGTTCAAGAGAGCTGGTTAATATTCAAACATCACTTCCTCCAGGCTCAAGAGCGGTGCATCCCTATGAGTAGGAAGTCAAGCAAAGGAGGTAGGAGACCTGCATGGATGAGCAAGGAGCTCCTGGCAAAACTCAACCAGAAGAAGGAAGTATACAGAAAGTGGAAAGAGGGACAGGCCACTTGGGATGAATATAGGAATGTTGTCAGAGTATGCAGGGATGTGACGAGGAAGGCTAAGGCCCGTTTGGAATTAAATCTGGCTAGAGATGTCAAGGACAGCAAGAAGGGCTTCTTCAAATACATCAGCAGCAAGAGGAAGACTAGGGAAAATGTGGGCCCGTTGCTGAATGGGGTGGGTGCCCTGGTGACGAAGGATGCAGAGAAGGCAGAGTTACTGAATGCCTTCTTTGCTTCAGTCTTTACTGCTCAGGCCAGCCCTCAGGAGCCCCAGATCCTGGAGGCAAGAGAGAAAGTCTGGAGAGAGGAAGACTTTCCCTTGGTGGAGGAGGAGTGGGTTAGAGATCATTTAAGCAAACTTGACACCCACAAATCCATGGGCCCTGATGGGATGCACCCACAAGTGCTGAGGGAGCTGGCGGACATTATTGCTAAGCCACTCTCCATCATCTTTGAAAGGTCATGGAGGACAGGAGAGGTGTCTGAAGACTGGAAGAAAGCCAGTGTCACCCCAGTCTTCAAAAAGGGCAAGGAGGAGGACCCAGGGAACTACAGGCCAGTCAGCCTCACCTCCATCCCTGGAAAGGTGATGGAGCAGCTCATGCTGGAGGCCATCTCCAAGCATGTGGAGGAAAAGAAGGTGATCAGGAGTAGTCAACATGGCTTCACCAAGGGGAAATCATGCCTAACCAATCTGATAGCCTTCTCTGATGGAATGCCTGGCTGGGTAGCTGAGGGGAGAGCAGTGGATGTTGTCTACCTAGACTTCAGCAAGGCTTTTGACACTGTCTCCCATAGCATCCTCATAGACAAGCTCAGGAAGTGTGGGTTAGACGAGTGGACAGTGAGGTGGATTGAGAACTGGCTGAATGGCAGAGCTCAGAGAGTTGTGATCAGTGGCGCAGAGTCTAGTTGGAGGCCTGTAGCTAGCGGTGTCCCCCAGGGGTCAGTACTGGGTCCAGTCTTGTTCAACTTCTTCATCAATGACCTGGATGAAGGGACAGAGTGCACCCTCAGCAAGTTTGCTGACGATACAAAACTGGGAGGAGTGGCCGATACGCCAGAGGGCTGTGCTGCCATTCAAAGGGACTTGGACAGGCTGGAGAGGTGGGCAGAGAGGAACCTCATGAAGTTCAACAAAGGCAAGTGCAGGGTCCTGCACCTGGGGAGGAATAACCCCATGCAGCAGTACAGGTTGGGGGTTGACCTGCTGGAAAGCAGCTCTGCTGAGAAGGACCTGGGAGTGCTGGTGGACACCAAGTTAAGTATGAGGCAGCAATGTGCCCTTGTGGCCAAGAAGGCCAATGGTATCCTGGGGTGCATCAGGAAGAGTGTTGCCAGCAGGTCGAGGGAGGTGATCCTCCCCCTCTCCTCAGCCCTGGTGAGGCCCCATCTGGAGTACTGCGTCCAGTTCTGGGCTCCCCAGTACAAGAGGGATGTGGCACTACTGGAGCAAGTGCAGCGAAGGGCCACAAAGATGATTAGGGGACTGGAGCATCTCTCTTATGAGGAAAGGCTGAGAGAGCTTGGCCTGTTTAGCTTGGAGAAGAGAAGGCTGAGAGGAGATCTTATCAATGTGTACAAGTATCTGAAGGGAGGGTGTCGAGAGGATGGGACCAGACTCTTTTCAGTGGTGCCGAGCGACAGGACGCGAGGCAACGGGCACAAACTGAAACACAGACGCTTCCATCTGAACATGAGGAAAAACTTCTTCACTGTGAGGGTGACAGAGCACTGGAACAGTTTGCCCCGAGAGGTTGTGGAGTCTCCTTCTCTGGAGATATTCAAAACGCGCCTGGATGCAATCCTGTGCAATGTGCTCTAGGTGACTCTGCTTGAGCAGGGGGGTTGGACTAGATGACCTCCAGAGGTCCCTTCCAACCTCAGCGATTCTGTGATTCTGTGATTCTTCTCTACTAACTCAATCTTTACCACATTCACCTAAGATCAACAATGGTCTAAGATCTGGAAAACACAGATTCAGGTCAGGTTCTACCATCTGATTTGATTCAGGAATTTGAACCCAACTCTCCCACTTAGGAGAACACTTTATCTATGGCTATATTACAGGTTTGGATCAAGAGCCATCAGTGTCTTCACTAAAACTTTCAGAATTTAATGTTTTCCTGAAGTTTAACTGAGGTACAGAATTTTCCAAATGTCCCCATCTTAAGTCACAGCCCTAGAAACTAAAAATTCCTTGAGCTACACTGGGGGAATAGAAAACAGGAAGCCTGGACCAAAAGCCAATCCCAATAATGGGTCCACGTAGCCTGACAAGGGATTCCAACATAGGGAGTGAGCCCTATGCGGACAGCATTTGTTATTCAGAATTAGACTTCCCTAGTTATTCCTATGCAAACTGCTACATTTTGTATGAAACCATTACACTTTCATCAGTGCAGGACCTGACACTTAACTCACTCCTGTCAAAACCTAGGCAGTTCTGTGTTTGCCCAAAGAAAGCTGTGTAGAGGCTTCAGTAGAAATTTAAAAATCTACACCATCCGGATGGTAGAGGAGTTAGAATTTTGTTAACACCAGTTGTGCCTGAGTGTTTAAAGAGACAGTTTGGGGTCTCAGGTCTCCTTACATATCTAGCTTTTGGTTTTATGATTTTTTAATGGAAGTGTAGATTCAGTAGTTTCTAAATTCTATTGTGTGGAATGGTTGCTGTTATTCTCAGATCACTGAATGCCAGGCATGGTGTGGAATACTTGGAAGTGAGAAACCTGAATGCCACTTTTGCCAACATTTTTGAAAGTACTCTATCATGGCTATTACACAGGCCATGTAAATCTATATTGCTTCAAGTGTGTGATTTTTCATTGCCTGTCTCTTTCAAAGTTTTTATCTCTCATAATTTTTTTAAAAAATGGCTTTACTTCCTTGCTTTGTAATTGTCTTGCTAATTCATGACTTTTCTAATCATTATTGTACAACTGAAATAAGCATGTAAAATCTTTAAAAATGCATGAAATAAAGATATTACTTACAGAAAAGCAAAAACTAGCTGTTAATGCAAAACTGAATGTAAATTTCAGATATCTGACACTGCACTATTTTTACTCTCCGAATATATGGATGAAAGTTATTTTAACACACTCTTTTTCTCATACGAATTTTAGAAATCAGAAAGCAGCTATGATTAATAAAAACAATTTTGAGTAAAATTACAATGCCTGCTGAATGCCTTCTTGGGCATGTAGGCAATGGCAAATCAATTTCTAGTATGCTTCATGACAGCTGAAAGTAGCTGTGCAATACTTAAGCTGAAGCAGTTTAATTAAACCTTGGCATTTTAACAGAATAAAAGAAAATTAACTATCCTATTTCATTTCCCTATAGTGTAAACAGACAGCATGACAGGCATCTGTGAGATATATAATTAATCCCACTAGTCAAGAAAGACTTTCAAGGATAGTTATGAGCACTTCCACAGACTTCCACTCATATACGCAATAAAGTTTATATCCCAAAGATACTCATTATGTACCCCTCAAATTGCTTAATAAGATGTTTTATTTTCATGTACACTGTGGAAGAGACATGTATGGCTACACATATATGTACAGGCATTACATATATATAGTTATAAGAAAAGATGACTAGAAGGAAGGTAGGAAAACAGGAAGGAACTATACCTACTAACATAAAATTTGAGAAAAAGTTTGAAAAACACATTCCATATACTACAAAAAGTGGGTGTAAGGAAAGAACTATTTTTCATTATGTTTTAATAAAATATTTAATGAAATATTTATTCATTGATGTGAAACAAGCATCAGTGAAGAAAAAAAGCATAGCATCTTTGCTAATAAAATTAAATGACATCAAAGTATGTTATTGAACTGCAATTTATGTTTAAATTGATTTTAATAACGCAAGCAATTCATAAGCCAATTTTCAATTAAGTGATAATTGAATGGTGACAAGAGGGTGACATACTACTAAGAGAATGAAGTAGAAGTATCAGAAAGTGGAAAAGGTTTTCACAGTATATTCTGAGGTAAAGAATGAAATAAGCACGTTACAAGTTTTCAGTTAATCCGGAAACGGTTACTGCCATTTGAGAACCTGCAAGGTGTTTTAACTGACCTCCAGCTGCCACCCCAGAAGGACACAGGTCTCCCACAAATCCTGTCTCACATTTGTTAGATCCCCATGGATGTCTCAGATATGCTGGAGCATACCATACTCACTTAGTCATGTGAACAAATGAATCATGTGCCATATCTCTATTTATTATAACAAAAGCTTAAACCTTTAGTTTACATTTAGATATACATGGGCATTTACCTGAAGGTGTCCTAATCTCAGATGGAATCACGTTAGAATGGAAAACAAAAAAATGGGGAAAAGCAGGTGCCCACACACAGGTGTCTCATGCCATTTGAGATGCCTTATGTTGTCCAAAGAATCCACGTGGGGTTGGCTAGATGACAACAGACATTCAGGAGATCCGTACACTGCTAGAGTGGCAGCTGGCTGCCAGGCTAAATACCCTTAGGGCATTTCAAAAAGCACTGGACAACTTTGTACAGGCAACTGAACTGACTTAAAACAACATTTGCGTGGACATTAGGTACCTAAAGACAAAACTGTGAGCTAAAAATCTTCACTCTGGCCCACCTAATTTTACAGAGTTTCTGATTTGATATTAAGTTCTCTGGTCACCAGTAGTTCTGCACCTGCATGTACTCAGAACAACTCTGCTTCCACAGCTCAGTGCCAAGATCTCACCTAATTCAAAGTGAAATAAGTTGAGCAGCCCAAAGGACCCAACCTGGAAGCTCTGCTCAGACCACTCAGAAGTGCTTCTTTTAAAGATATGGAGGAAAGGTGGCAGTTCAGCATCTCCCAATATCTTACAAAAATGAATGGGCACTAGGCTCCCTGGTCACCTAGAAAGACATAATAATGTGTTTACGTATATAAATTTGAAGTGATCAGCAGATACAGGGAAGATGAAGCCAGGATCTTCTTGGCGGTGCACAGCAATGGGATGAGAGGCAACAGACACAAACCGGAACACAAGAAATTCCAATTACATAGTAGAAAAAAAAAATTACCATGAGGGTAATCAAATCATGGAGCAAGTTGCCCAGAGAGGTTGTGAAATCCACATACTTGGAAGTGTTCAAGACTCAACAAGACATAGCATAGCCCTGAGCAACCTGATCTAATTAGACCTGCTTTGAGCAGGGGTCGGACTAGGTGATCTCCAGAGGTCCCTTCTAACCTAAATTGTTCTATGGTTCTATGAAGGTGATTTCAAGTGTATGGCTTAACAGACACAAACATTTTGGTGCTTAATTCCCACAAAAATGCATGGGATTTCAGTTAATCCTCATAGACAATGCCCTAGGCCACAAAATAGGAACCTGCATTAGGTATCTAAGTCATATACAATGTACAGTGAGAAATAGTTTTCCCATAATTAAATCCAAAATAACGCTCATGTTAAGCAGAGGACTAAGAAACACTGTTCACAGAAGGGTAACTAACCTTTCTTTCTGTCATTGTTCATCAGTTCTAAACAATGAAACTAATGTGCTGCCAAACACAACAGCGGAATTGCAGATCTGAGAAATAACAAGCTAACCAGGAACTACATTAATGCTTGCCCTTCATAACAGTGAAGGTTGAAATGTTGAAGCAGAACAGGGAATAGCAAATTTTATGGGAGATTTTGAAACATTTTTTCCACTTTATGCCTGTATAAGCAACTCTTACCTTTTTTAGTATTTAATAAGTTCTTTTTAAATGAATTTATATTTTGGAAAGGTTCTTATGTCATGCTCTGGCTACACAGAAGCAAAACCTACTTGGTTTGCCTTTTCAATGTCATTATTGGTTTATGTTTTAAGAAAAAAACATATCTAATATTAAAATAAAGGCTGAGATACTTTTTTTAAAAGGGAGAAGCTATGTTAACAAAGAGTTCTGCAATTTAATAGTGGCATAGCGGCTTTCTTCATGACTATTTAATCTCAATTACTCTTACTGAAAATTCTTATGCAGTATTTTTCTGGAGCTGAGATTTAATTTTGCAGAGCTAGCTGCAATTCTAAAGCAGGTTTTTAATATCTGGCTGCCTTTCGCTACAATTCATTCTTTTTCAGTAGGAAAAATGTCTATCTCTAAGTTGTGCTTCAGAAATGTAGAAACACAAGACTGAAGGCTTTCAAAAGATATTTTCTTACAGGTTATTAAATGATTGTCACACTGGAATCTATTTTCAGAATCTTTCTGAACTTCTATAACAACAGAGTAGAAATACTTTTACAGGGACATAAGGGAAAAGTTGAAGTGTAATGCATCACTCTCACCTCTCATTGAGAAACATGCTTAGTGATATCCTACATATCGGTATAGCTTCTAGGTGGAAGGGTGAAAGTTGCTTCAATTAGGTATAAGCAATTTAGAAAGATTCAGAATTGTGCAAGGATTTTGTAACAGTCCAAATTTTCTTGTTACAGTAAGAGCAGAAACAAACAATGACAGATTGCACATCTTTGTTCTATATGTGAGATGGTAGCACAAGCATTCCTTTCATTTGCAGTTAATCCTTTCCTGTATCTCATTAATTATTCTAAATGGTTTTATCTTTGGGTACTATCAAGGAACTTCTCTGTGTATTACTGTATATAACTAATGGTCCAATATTTAACCATGTGTATAACCAAACACACTCAGTATGACAGCTGAAATGAGTTGTATATATTCCTAACAGCTTACAAACACAGTAGAATTCACTTGTTCGTGCTAGTACTATTATGTATTAATTTGTCTCTATATTAATTGTTGGAATGAATAGTATTTTATTTTGTTATTTTCACCAACCTTTCTTGTGATCCTTACAGGCACTGGTGATATCTATACCCTTAAAAGGAAAGAATAAGTGAAACAAAGATGTATGTAAAAATATAGATTAAACAAATTTTTATGACAACTATGGCACCAGATGGCAGGAGTAATTCCAAAACAACTACCAGTCCAACAAAAGAATGAGGAAAAATGACATTTTAATGTAGTAACAGGGCTGAAACACTAAATTTACTATTACTACTACTTTTATAGAAAGGTACATTTAACAGACATTATACAAAGGGCATGTGTTCATCTGGATGACAAAAGAATTAGTGAGTTAACAAGACAAAATGACTTCTCTTCAGGACTATAAGACATCCTTGTTAAAGTTCGAATGATAGTGCAAACAAAATTTCAAAAGTGATGATTACCACTATAAAGAACCTAAGAAATTCACATTTTCCTGTATAATGTCCTAGAAGGCTACATCTTGTTAGGTTGACAGTAATGACTTGAAAATAAAATTGTTATGCTACATGCATGCCCATAGCAATTTGGCAGGAGACAGAATACAATTTAGAAAGAAAAGAACTTAACAAAAAACTTGTTACCAATGTCATAAACCCAGGTTTTTAGAAGAGCATTAAAAAGCTCACCTACAATCACTACTAGAATATATATTATAAAGAGTTATCTTCTTTGTACAATTACAGAAATATGGATTCCAATATGCTCAGTAAATAAATCAATTTTAAAATAAAGACAAGTATGTCTTAGCTGTTGTATTTGACTGCTTTAAATATCACAGAATCACAGAATCGCTGAGGTTGGAAGGGACCTCTGGAGATCATCTAGTCCAACCCCCCTGCTCAAGCAGGGTCTTTGCATGACATCTCTCACACGAGCCCCCGGCAAGCCACAAACCTCTCTAGACAAGAGGTCTGGTCGGCAGATAGATGCCTCCGTCCCCTGCAGCAGGGAGTCCCCCACAACAATCACCCGCCACTTTTTCCGGGCGTTCCGGCAGGGCACGGGGTCTGTTGTCCCAGGTACTTCCCTGGCAGCCATGCCCATCTCCTCCTCATCCTGGAGGGCACTAAACCTGTTCTTCAGCTTCAGGTCTTCAGGAGGAGTAGGAGCCTTTCTCCTCCCACGAGCAGTGACCAGTTTCCAGTCTTCTTCTATGATGTTATGATGTACCGTTTCACACGGCACAGAGCCCTCTGGCAACTCCACTGCTGCAGGGGGTTGGGACTCCCGAAGCTGCACAGTCTCCGAGAATACCCTGTCTGTCTCCTGCTCTGCTTCTCGGATGCTGCGCAGCCTACTGACCTCCTCCTGTAACTCCCTTACCTGATGACACAACTCGTCAACAGCAGCACACCTCCTGCAGGAGAGCTGGCTGCCAGCCCAGGCCTCCCGGCCTCATATTAAATAGCTTTAATAAATAGCATTCTTTTTCTAAGAACACATATTGCTTCATTTTTTTGTCCAAAAGAGCTTTTTGGGGCTAGAAGTAATGGTGGTGCTGTATATGTGATTGCTTGATGATAAGAGCAAGCCAAAGTTAATAAAAAGATGTATTATATTTTACTAGACTAACTGAAATAGTTGAAAATAAGAAAAGGATTTAGAATCTAAAAGCCTGTCCATATTTTGAAACCTTACCATCGGATCTAAACATTTGCCTAAGCTGATCAAGATTTTAGTGAGTTCATGACTGACTTTACATGTAGCAAAGAATGCTTCCCTCAAGCCCAGAGTTAGACATCTAATTTTTTTTGAAGGGCTGAGTTTGGATTTACTTCCCTACTTACAGTTTGTGCTAGCTAACTTAAGTCTCTCCCTTGTTTTTCATGCAAAGCCAATCTTTCCTCTTGATTACCCTTTTCTTGTACTACGTACTGAGCAACTAATCTGAGATTGTGGTTTCCAGCTAGCAACAACTTCTTAATCTAAGTATTGAGTTTTCATGTACCTCATGCTTATGGGGGCAGGCACATTCCAAGAATGATAAGAACAATTGCAAATATAAACAAAAAAATGACATGGTGACAGTGTTGTCAAAACATGGCAGCAAAATAGATGAATCTCAACAACCTAAATCTGGGGTTCTAGGAGATAGTTAATGATCATATTAACCATTAAAACCAAGTAAACTGAAAGAATCTTTAGGGACTACAGTAATAGACAATTTTGTAATTTTATAATAAGCTCAAGGTAAGAAATACAACATATTTGATGTGTGGCCTCGACTAGATTTTTTATATAGACATTGAGATATTAAAACAATCATAAATGCACAGACATTCTTGTAGAACGTTTATATTTGAGAAACAAGTGGAATAAATTGTTCTAAATGTCCAATATCATTTTGGTAGGAGGAAGGGGAGATAGTTGTGGTTGTCTGGGCCATAGACTTTAACTCCAGAGAGTTAAATCAGAAAGAAAAACCTTACTTTCATGCACATCCATCAGGCACTTTTATGATATTACATTTAAGATAAAAAACTTCAGCTGACGTAACGCACCTTAATATCTCCAAGTAAAATTCTCATCGTAGTTGTGTTGTTTCTGGAACAGTGGAGATTCTTGCATTTTAATTTTCCAAGGTTTGTCTACCACACTTGGTTTGTTTTAAAAGCACACACTGTGAAGCTGAAAATACTTTTCTGGGAGATTACCTTAACTTTTTCCCCTTGCTTCAGCTGTCATCTGCCTCAGATAGAGCAAATGGCATTATTTCATACTCATTCATGCAGGGATGCACTTAATAGGCTCACAGGAAAAGTGATCATTAGCTGATTGACTGTAGCTTGATTGCCTGTGGATAACTCTCACAGGTTTATTTCTTCATTTTAGCCAGGAATGGAAGCTGCCACACATCAGTCTGAAGATTTATGAATATAACTTTCATTGGCATGGAGAAATACCCATATTATAATAAAATGTCCAGTACAAGATGTGCAATTTATGGTATCTTCAATAACACATGAGTATTCATAGACCACCCCATAGTTAAAACAAAGAGAGAACAGAGCACAGGAGAAAAAAAATATTAGACAGAGTCATTTAGCAGCCAGCTTATGCAATAAAGCCAGAGGTAGTTCCAAAGCTGTAAGAATAGTAGGCTTTCATATTTCTTAAGGAGATAAATGCCACTGAAGAAAAGAAAAAAATAATTGGATAAAGATAAGGAGGTGGAAAAAGAGGTTAAGGGTGTGAAAAAAGAGCTCAAATACACTGAGAAAATAAAATAAAAAAAATATTTTTACTCTTTAGAATAAAAATAGCAATGCTCTAATAGAATGCAAGGAATTTATTTAGTATTTCCCATCTGTGTTTTAATGAATAATTCTTAAAATAATGTGGTATGATAGTCAATGCATTATATTTACATTGTTTTAACTATTAGAAACTATTGTTTTCTTTGTATGCTTGTTTTTGTATAACCTGCAGCAATTGAACAAAAGTGCTTGGTTTATGTATTGTTTGTATTATACAAACAAATCCTTTTGACATTAATAAAATATTCACATTATTTTTCCTACAGTTAAGAAAAAAGTCTTCTATATGATCTGTATTGTCAGTATCATTCCTATACCAAATGTCTTGAGAATGCATGTGTATATAGTATTAGACCACTGTCTAAAAGAGAGAAAAACAGTCTTTTCATTTTGCTTTATGATCAATATTTTAGGAACATGATCAAATAAAACATGTTAACTTTCTTGTAAGAAGGAGCTGTCCAGATGCCTGGTTTGGTGAAGAAGGAAAACAAGGTAATTTAAGGTACTTACTTACAAAATAGAAACATCTTTAAAAATACAAAAGATAAAACCAGCCAAGTCTATCATCAGTTTTATGAACACTCTGTTTTGAAGATACATTAGACAACTTCTTAGCATGATTCAGTACATTTTCAAGAATTTTGTTTTAAAAGTCCTTGGGAAATTTCTAATCTTTGGAATAATAAAAAAGGCCTCAGAAATGGTTCTTTGCAAGAAATTTGTAGCAGAAATCTGTTAAAAACTTGAACCAAGTATAAGTTGTTCTGGAATGAGTGGGTAGAGAGACATCATTTGTTCCTAGTATTGTGACTAGCAAAGAAACCTTACTTTGTCAGTCTCCTTTCAGGGGTAACAGGCAAACGTTACACACACATATGTTTTTAAACATTCTATCTGCCTGTCAGTGTACCTAGGTATTCATGATGCTTATCTATGTTAACAGGATTTGGGAGTGTATTTGTAGGGAAAAGCAAATAGATTTAGCCTCATATAATAGATGTTAGGAGCTATATACCCTCTTTTCTTTCCTCTCCACCCCCCCCCCCAAAAAAAAAAAATCAATCTTGGAAGTTTTCTAGAACATACTTTAGTTTATTTTTTTAAATTCCAGTGTTCATGCATTATTTCTTACTGCTTTGCATAGATCTTTCTACAAGTTAAAAGGGTGTTTTTAATCATGTTGCTGATAGAATAATGTGAATTGAAATTAAATTGAGTTGAGCAGTAAGATAGCATTTGTGTTTCCTTTATGACACAGATGGAAACAAAGTTGCAATAAAAGGGGTGAAAGCAGCAATAAGATAAGATTTTAGTTATCCTCAGAATTAGGGGTTTATAATAGTGTGTAATATAGCCTGTAGATGTATGTAATGTGGTCCCTCATTCATAGAATTCCAGAGTGAGCAGCAAACAGCCATCTTTCCTAAATGTAATTTCTAACAGTTTTTGACTCAGCACAATAAATACTTGTGAAATTCAACTAAAGAATGCACTTTCCTTAAACTTATGGATGGATTGGTTTCTCCTTTGAGTAATTAAATATCTCTCTCCGTTGATCACAGAGATGGCCTGGACAATTCAGAGCACTTGAATAAAGCTAAATCAGTATATGGGGATAAAATGAGGAAAGATGAAACCTAAGTAATGCATCAGAAATTAAAAACAAACAAACAAAAAAGGGTTTCTGCTGTGAATATTTGCAAAAGCAAGGCCTTTTACCCTGCATAAAGTTGGCAGGCATGTTAGCAGATGGCTCCATAACATGTCCATAACATAACTCAAGTATGTTTACTTGCAAATGTGCTCCCAGTGACACACTGATGTTATAAGGACTAGTTAGGTGTTACAGAAAGTAAACCAAATTACAGTATTTTGTACTCTTCTATCATGCCCATTTCCACCAAAACAAAGTCTGAGAGGAGTAGTTTTGCCATTACGTTATTGATATAAACAGTTCTGCAACATTACTAGCTCTAAGGACACATTGCAGCCCCACTTGTTTTATCTTCCCATGACCAAACAGGAGCAATTGTTTTGCATATGCTTTGTCACACGATTTGGACCTTCAGAGTAATGGTTGAAGAGAATTAGAGTAGTGAGTTTCAACTTGGTACAGTTCTCCTTTAAAAGGTGCATCATGAGGCATATTCTGACAGATGCTCCACCTCATTAATTGTAAAAATCTAATTAAATACATGCAGTAAAAAACAGTCTCACATTAAAATAGTCACAAAGTAACTCTTTCTTCTATACAGTCTCTCTTCTGAGTTGTTTCCAAGTTAATTAGGAGACTTGTAGAGTGTTGAAGTGCAGTGCAGAGCAGTTTCATCCTGTTTTCCCAGAGAATATTTTCTTCTCTTTGTGTTACTTTCAATCTGATTGAAATTGAGACATTGACATGTCTCATCAAAGGTCATTACAGAAGTATACTGCCACCTGGCTGTTGTTATGAGACTAGATTAATTTTAAGATGAAGTTTAATTTATTTTGAAAAGTATTATCTGGGTGACTATTTAACTTTATGGCTTCAGAGATCCTATTTTTATACTTACCTCTTCTATCACAAGGTTCCTAATGGAATACACACTAAAAAGTTATCTGCATCACAGTGCCTTTAGAAATGTTATAATGATGCCCATCAGTGCCGACATCTTAATTTCATTTCAATTTTCACTGATTAATGTGTGTTTAATAATTATCCGATGGCAAAGGTCTCCTCATAACAGATTTTATTTGCTTACCTAGACTTAATGAAAACCATGTGCATGGTATGTTTTTCTGATATCTTGTCATTTGTCATTTGGAATTCATACAAGTAATGGTGCATAATATAGCAGAATAGGCTGACATATGGATCACAAAAGACTAACAGCCTATTCCATAGAGAAAATGGAGGTCATCTGGTCTTCCCATTTATATTTCAAGGAACTGAGAGAAATATATTAGCCTATATTGAGGATTTGACATGTAATGAATGAAAAATATAAAATGAGATTAGCAGGTCACACAAGTTGAATTCAACATATCTGCTTGACGAGGAATAACCTGTCTTCATGTTTTTCTTGCACACTTCAGCCTGTGAACTATAAAACTCCTGTTTTGAATCTTGGTTTACAGGGTGGAGGAGCCAGCTAGGAGAACAAATTCAGAATAAAGATGGTGTTTTTGATAAATTTCATGAAATGGAAGTGGGAGCAATAGAACCTTATATTATCGAGAGCTTATGGGTAAGGATCAAAGGGCAGGCTAATAGAGGTGACACTGTTGTGGGTGTTTACTACAGGCCACCTGATCAGGATGAGGAAGTTGATGAGGCCTTCTACAGACAGCTGGAAGTAGCCTCACGATCCCAGGCCCTGGTTCTCATGGGGGACTTCAACCACCCCGATATCTGCTGGAAAGACAACACAGCTAGGCACAAACAGTCCTGGAGATTCCTGCAGAGCATTGGTGACAACTTCTTGACCCAGGTGGTGGAGGAGCCAACAAGGAGAGGTGTGCTGCTGGACCTCGTACTAACAAACAAAGAAGGACTGGTGGAAGATGTGAAGGTTGGGGGCTGCCTTGGCTGCAGTGACCATGAGATGGTGGAGTTCAGGATCCTGCGAGGAGGCAGCAGGGCACCAAGTAAGATCGCAACCCTGGACTTCAGGAGAGCAAACTTTGTCCTCTTCAGGGACCTACTTGGAGGAATCCCATGGGTGAGGGCCCTGGAAGGAAGGAGTGTTCAAGAGAGTTGGTTAATATTCAAACATCACTTCCTCCAGGCTCAAGAGCGGTGCATCCCTATGAGTAGGAAGTCAAGCAAAGGAGGTAGGAGACCTGCATGGATGAGCAAGGAGCTCCTGGCAAAACTCAACCAGAAGAAGGAAGTATACAGAAAGTGGAAAGGGGGACAGGCCACTTGGGATGAATATAGGAATGTTGTCAGAGTATGCAGGGATGTGACGAGGAAGGCTAAGGCCCGTTTGGAATTAAATCTGGCTAGAGATGTCAAGGACAGCAAGAAGGGCTTCTTCAAATACATCAGCAGCAAGAGGAAGACTAGGGAAAATGTGGGCCCGTTGCTGAATGGGGTGGGTGCCCTGGTGACGAAGGATGCAGAGAAGGCAGAGTTACTGAATGCCTTCTTTGCTTCAGTCTTTACTGCTCAGGCCAGCCCTCAGGAGCCCCAGATCCTGGAGGCAAGAGAGAAAGTCTGGAGAGAGGAAGACTTTCCCTTGGTGGAGGAGGAGTGGGTTAGAGATCATTTAAGCAAACTTGACACCCACAAATCCATGGGCCCTGATGGGATGCACCCACGAGTGCTGAGGGAGCTGGCGGACATTATTGCTAAGCCACTCTCCATCATCTTTGAAAGGTCATGGAGAACAGGAGAGGTGCCCGAGGACTGGAAGAAAGCCAATGTCACCCCAGTCTTTAAAAAGGGCAAGAAGGAGGACCCAGGGAACTACAGGCCAGTCAGCCTCACCTCCATCCCTGGAAAGGTGATGGAGCAGCTCATCCTGGAAGCCATCTCCACGCATGTGGAGGAAAAGAAGGTGATCAGGAGTAGTCAACATGGCTTCACCAAGGGGAAATCATGCCTAACCAATCTGATAGCCTTCTCTGATGGAATGCCTGGCTGGGTAGCTGAGGGGAGAGCAGTGGATGTTGTCTACCTAGACTTCAGCAAGGCTTTTGACACTGTCTCCCATAGCATCCTCATAGACAAGCTCAGGAAGTGTGGGCTAGATGAGTGGACAGTGAGGTGGATTGAGAACTGGCTGAATGGCAGAGCTCAGAGAGTTGTGCTCAGTGGCACAGAGTCTAGTTGGAGGCCTGTAGCTAGCGGTGTCCCCCAGGGGTCAGTCCTGGGTCCAGTCTTGTTCAACTTCTTCATCAATGACCTGGATGAAGGGACAGAGTGCACCCTCAGCAAGTTTGCTGACGATACAAAACTGGGAGGAGTGGCCGATACGCCAGAGGGCTGTGCTGCCATTCAAAGAGACTTGGACAGGCTGGAGAGGTGGGCAGAGAGGAACCTCATGAAGTTCAACAAAGGCAAGTGCAGGGTCCTGCACCTGGGGAGGAATAACCCCATGCACCAGTACAGGTTGGGGGTTGACCTGCTGGAAAGCAGCTCTGCTGAGAAGGACCTGGGAGTGCTGGTGGACACCAAGTTAAGTATGAGGCAGCAATGTGCCCTTGTGGCCAAGAAGGCCAATGGTATCCTGGGGTGCATCAGGAAGAGTGTTGCCAGCAGGTCGAGGGAGGTGATCCTCCCCCTCTCCTCAGCCCTGGTGAGGCCCCATCTGGAGTACTGCGTCCAGTTCTGGGCTCCCCAGTACAAGAGGGATGTGGCACTACTGGAGCAAGTCCAGCGAAGGGCCACAAAGATGATTAGGGGACTGGAGCATCTCTCTTATGAGGAAAGGCTGAGAGAGCTTGGCCTGTTTAGCCTGGAGAAGAGAAGGCTGAGAGGAGATCTTATCAATGTGTACAAGTATCTGAAGGGAGGGTGTCGAGAGGATGGGGCCAGATTCTTTTCAGTGGTGCCGAGCGACAGGACGCGAGGCAATGGGCACAAACTGAAACACAGACACTTCCATCTTAACATGAGGAAAAACTTTTTCACTGTGAGGGTGACAGAGCACTGGAACAGGTTGCCCCGAGAGGTGGTGGAGTCTCCTTCTCTGGAGATATTCAAAATGCGCCTGGATGCAATCCTGTGCAATGTGCTCTAGGTGACCCTGCTTGAGCAGGGAGGTTGGACTAGATGATCTCCAGAGGTCCCTTCCAACCTCAGTGATTCTGTGATTCTGTGATTATTTGGAAAAGGGTCATTACATAATTATGATGCACAAATCTGCCCTAGTTTATAAAATTGTTCCAGATTTTTTGAGAACAAAGTATATAAATCACAGCTTGTAGCCACAAGACAGGGAGCTTGCTATCTGGCAGAGGTGCATGTGGTCTCTGTCTCCCAAATGACAGACACAACGATTAGGTAAAAGGAACAGGATGAATCTTCTAGTAAAGGAGGCAATGTAAATTATGCAAAGAGCAACTGATTAATGTAAACACATTGTAAATAAATGATTGATCAACAGGAATGTCTAATACATGAATTAAGTCACATTTCCAGTTGCAAACACTATGGTCCCACATTTTAAAACTGTATAATTACAGTGATTATGCATGCAAATCAGATAATGACACAAACAAGTAGCCACTTAGAGGCACAACTGGCCATTTGCATATAAATTTGCCTGCAATCACATTACAGCATCATTAACTACAGAACTTTGATTAATTCTGTGGATACTGTCATTCTCTGAATAAGGTAGGTCCTTGGAGAAAAATAATGTATGACCATACAGTTAAATACAGCATTAGTGTGCCTAAGAGCCTGAAAACACATCTGAAGGTACATGGGTGAGCCTTAATTCTAACATTTTCTAAGTCAGCATGCTTGATTTTGCAGCCTTAATGTTTTTTTCAACATTGGTTTTAATTTGTGTAATTAGTCTTCATACTGAGCCATATATATGAGCATTAATTTTTATATGTAAACAGATTTTTAAGGTGAGATGACTGGCCTTGTGATTTTGAAACCTAACATTATTCAGGCTACTGTGACAAGATTAGATAAATATTAACTCACTTTCAAAAAAGGTGGCCTTTTCAAAAGCACATAGGTAACTTCAAAGCCTGTCCTATTTTCACAAGGAGACTTAGTCATTAAAGTCCTGATGACTGCTACTGGAGTTAAGACTCTTGAATCACTTGCATGTCTCTGAATGTTCTGTCCAAATCTCTTTGCTCCTAAATCTCTAGGAACATATTTTTTTAGTTGTATAATTGATGGGCAAGCGAAGAGTTAACAGGACTGAAGTTTGGCAAGTGCAAAGCTGTTGAACAGAGGAGTTAACAGGACTGAAGTTTGTCAATTGATATGCAAAAGAACTAATATGCGCAAGAACTGATGTGCGCAAAGCTGCTGAACAGAGGACTTAACAGGACTAAAGAAGTCTACCAACCGATATGCGCAAGGACTGACATGCGCAAGGCTGCGGAATGGCAGCATTAACAAGACTGAAGAGGTTTGCCACCTGGAATCTGCACGGACCGCCGGGGAGGGGAGAAGCAGTACGGAGGTGTTGTGGTCTTGCTTCGCTAGCAGGGTCCTCCCGAGCAGACAAACAAACAGTCCTGTGATTGCGAAACTTGCTAAAAGTCAGCAAAAGCAGTGCTTGCCCAGAGCCCCAGCCGATGGGAGCTAGGAGAGTTTGAGCAGGGACAGGAACGTGACCTGACCATCCTCTCCGGCTGGACCGTGAGCATCCCCCCCCTCCCCTTTTCCTGGGACGCTGGGTGAAGGTAACTCCTCGAGGTTGAGAGCCCTCTCACTAGGAGAGTGAACAAGAAAGCTTTCAAGCAGGGATAAGCAGTCCTTCCAATTAATAACGCAGTAATCGACGGTTTAGGGTTATTCTTTCTAAATTAGTAACTGATGGTTTTGTGTTATCCTTTCTAAATTAGTAATCGCATTATTTTAATGGATGTTACTAATCCAAGAACTTGTGTGAGGAAATAAACTTTTATTATTATTATTATTATTATTATTATATTACTGTCTCAGTCATTGCTATCGAACCTTCATAGCATGACAGTGTAACAATACTTACCAAAAATATGGATGGATGATCAATGGGAATTTAATGAGATTTTGGCATATAAATTGCTCATGGCTACTTCTATTTCTAAATGTCTTTGCAAATCTGTCCTTAAACCACTTTTGCAAAAGTGGGACTTAGAATTTCAAGTCGCCTAAGTACTTATAGTATTAGCTCAATAGTAACTCTCCAGATTTTGACATTTTTCATCAATCATCCATCAAAAAATAAATGACATCAATTAGTTTTGAACCCTTGATCTTTAATCCTCACTGTAATCAATGTAGTATAAAGACTTATGGGACAAAATCTGAAGGACTGAGGTCTTCGTTTCTAATTGATTTTTCTTTAACCCGTACAGACCCCCCACTGTCTGTCATTTTAAAGTGCATTATAAAGTGTCACTGAAGAAAACAGGTTCTCAAGGTACTTTCCAGTCCCACAAACAATAAATTTGTTGGTTAATCAAGGACCATGTTTACCGTTTAAGTACTTTTTTGACTGATTTTCTATTTTCCCTTGCTTTTGATAATATTTTGAGTCTACATTTAAGTGAAAATAATTCTGTTAGACTTCTACAGGTGCCTGGAACTATTAATTTTAGTGTCATGTCAGTTTGGATATTCTTGCCTCAATTAGCAACTAGAAGGGGCTTTTGGATCAATAGTCTTTCATAATTCCCAGCTATGATACAAAATGCCTGAAACTCAGTGAATTCTAAACCCTCTTTGCCAGCTGTTGCTCTTGAATAGCTTTCAAAAAGAACATCACATTTTAAAATTGAAAAGACAGTCTAAAGCTTTGTTACCTTTTAATGGTGGAATAAGACTGAGATGAACAAAATAAATATCTGACCCAAACTATTGTCTGTAAGTTTATTTCTGATGAAATTCACACCTTTTCTCAAAAGGGAAAAAAAAAAAGCCCCTTCATTTTAGTCCTTGAAATATTAATTTAGAACATATATTTTGTATTTCTTTCAAACTCATGAGTGTTTTGGAAAGGAGGCCCAATGTTTGTAAATATCTCAGAATCACAGTACAGTTGAGATGGGAAAGCACCTCTGGAGATTGTGTAGTCCAATAGGGACCAGCAGATTGCTCAGGACCTTATCCATTCGGGTTTTGAATATCTCCAAGGGTGGAGACTCCACAGTTTCTCTGGACAATGTGTTCCAGTGTTTAACCACGCTCACAGTAAAAAAGCTTTTTCTTATGTTTAACTGGAATTTTCTTTCTTTCAGCTTGTGTCCATTACCTCTCGTCCTGTCACTGGGCACCACTGAGAAGGGTCTGGCTCTGTCTTCTTTACTCCCTCTAACCAGATATTCATAGACTTTGATAAGATCCCTCCCGCCGAGCCTTCTCTTCTCCAGGCTAAACAATCCCAGTTCTCTCAGCCTGTCCTCATATAACAGATATTCCAGTATATCTCGTGTACTGGGAAGCCTAGCACTGAACACAGCACTCTAGATGTGACCTCACCAGCAGTTAATAGAGGGGAATAATCACCTCCCTTGAGCTGCTGGCAACGCTCTTCCTAATGCAGCCCAGGATACTATTAGCCTTCTTTGCTGCAAGGGTGGCTCATGTCCAACTTGTTGTCCACCAGCACCTCCAGGTCTTTTTATTCAAAACTGCTCTTCAACTGGTCAGCTCACAATGTGTACTGGTGCACAGAATTATACTTCCCCAGGTGCAGGACTTGGCATTTCCCTTTGTTGAACTTCATGAGATTCTTATCGGCCCATTTCTCCAGGCTGTCTAGGTCCCTCTGAACGGCAACACAATGTAGAGAGGTCTATCCACCTCTCCTCCCAGTTTTTTATCATCTGCAAACCTTCTGAGGGTGCACTCTTTCTTATCATCCAGGTCAATAATGAAGATGTTAAACAGCACTGGACCCAGTATGGGCACCTGGGGTACACCACTAGTGACTGTCCTCCCGCTGGACTTTGTGCCACTGATCATAATCCTTTGAGCCTGGCAGTTCAGCCAGTTTTCAGTCCATCTCCCTGTCCACTTCTCTAGTCCATACTTCATCAGTTTGTGCATGAGGATGTTGTTATGGGAGACAGTGTCGAAAGCCTTGCTAAAGTCTAAACATCCACTGCTCTTCCCTCATCCACTAAGCTAGTCATTTCATCATAGAAGGTGATCAGGTTGGTCAGACATAGTTTCCCCTTTGTAAATCCATGATGACTATTCCCAGTCACCTTCTTGTCCTTAATATGTTTGGAAATGGTTTCAGGAGGATTTGATCCATCACCTTCCCAAGGATCAAGGTGAGGCTGACTGGCCTGTAGTTCCCAGACCCTCTTTCTTGCCCTTTTTGAAGACAGGAGTGATATCTGCTTTCTTCCAATCTTTAGGAACCTCCCCCAGTCACCACAACCTTTCAAAGATCATCAAGAGCAGCCTCACAATGACACTGACCAGCTCCCTCAGCACTCCTGGGTGCAGCCCATCAGGTCCCTTGAACCACGTCTATGTCCAGTTTGTTTAAATGTTCCCTAAGCTGATCCTCGCCAGCCAGGGGTAAGTCTTTGCTCCAGACTTTTCCACGGATCTCAGGGGCCTGGAATTCCTGAAGGCTGGTCTTAACAGTTAAGACCAAGGCAAAGGAGGCAGCAAGTTCCTCATCCTTTTCCTTGTCCTTTGTCATTAAGTCCCCCATCCACGCATTTTCCCTAGACTTCCTTTTGCTGCTGATATACCTGTAGAAGGCCTTCTTGTTGCCCTTCATGTCCCTCACCTGATTCAACTCTGGGAGACCTTTGGCTTCCCTAACCCCATCCCTGCACACTCTGGCAGCATCTCTGTATTCCTCCTGGGTGACCTGACCCTGCTTCCACCTCTTGTATGCTTCCTTTCATGAGTGAGTTTAGTCAGGAGCTCCCTGGTCATTTATGCAAAGCCTCTTGCCACCTTTGCTTGACTTCCTGCACATGGGGATGGACTGGTCTTGAGCTTGGAGAAGGTGATCCTTGAAAATCTACCAGATCTCCTGGACACCCTTCATCACAGGATGGTCTCCCATGGCATTTTTCCTGAACAGGTGAAAGCATGCTCTCCTGAAGTCCAGGACTGTGATCCTGATTTTTGCCTTGTTCCCTCCTCTCAGAAGTTTTTAAAACCCTGGGTCCTCCAACTCAATTATTTCTGTAATTAGTCATAAGCACTGGTGGAATGTTAAGCATAACAGTGTCCATTCTTGAAGACAAAAAGTGTTGCATATTTCTTACTAAACCAAGATTGCAGTTTGGCTGATTCTTAGAAGATTTGTGATGAGATTATATAGCAGGAATACTTAAAGGAAAGTAATCAATCAGGGAATAAATGATGCCTTGGAATTAAATATTATTGTTGGCAATGACTTTTAAGTTTGTAATGATTCCTATCATCCCTTTGTGCAATACATGAAGGAAATATCTGATGCTTTTAAAGAAGATATAAAAGGTCCTTTTGCTTCTTTACGGATATCAGTCCTTAACAGAAAGCAAATGAGAATCATTTGGTACAAGCATCCGTGTTTAAAATGTATTTTGTTTTGTGGTAAATGGAGCTTAGCAAATGTGATAAATGACAAGACCTATTCTTATGTAAGCTCTTCAGAACAAGATTGTCTATCTGTTTAGGGAGGTGTTAGACCTTGCATATTTTAATGGCAAAATAGAGACATAATAATAGTAATAATTAATATTATGCATCAGTGTGAAAGCATGAATTTAAGAAAATCTTAACTCTGCAGAGTGATCTCCTCCAAGCCATTTGCTTTTGCTATACATGGATGCCAACATGCAACATATATGTACACCATATATATTTATATCCTTTTGCTCAGCTGCAGTGACATATCAAAACCCATTTTTCCTTTTCTGTGTGTAGGGTAATCATACATTCCTGAAGCATTATGATAGTTCATGAATTTATTTAAATTACATGATTTTATTTAAGAGGATCCATTTTATAATAAAAACTAATTTGCATTAATATAATGAGGTATTTAGTCTAAATTATTCTAGTGAGAGTAGCTATGAAAATTGTTTTGAAGGATTTATTTTCCACTTACAGGTTTCTTTCTTAATGAGGATTACAACCTCAAAGGAGAACAAGTAATTGATAAAAATAGTTCTTTGCCTTTCAATAATATTTTCACTTCCATTATCTTGTTTTAGAATAAGATGTTAAATCTTTACAATTCAAGACAATGAAATAATAACCATCCCTAAATCCTCACTGTAGGGCAAAGAGTTTTAAATTGTCAACTACCTGCATTATAAAACTCACGCTACATAGTTGCTCAAGGTCTCAAAGTTTTCCTTTCTACTTTGTTCAATTCTATGGAAGCAATTCTTATTTGATTATATTATACAATGAAAACAAATCTCTGCATTTGCCAGATGCTAGTGACTTTATTAAAATTGTAATAAAGTAATTTACAGCCCAGTGACAGGTCTTGACTACTACTGAAGAGTCATAAATCTGAAGCAAATACAAAAAGCAGGCCTTGTGATATGTTTGAATGTATGTAATGTTCTCTGGGTGAGTTTTGCCCACATCTGAGCTTGAGTGCATGCTGTAACTTGTTAACCATCCACCATTTGGCCCTGGTACTACACTGATAATGATAATACTAACCATAACAAATTCAGTGTCCTGGTAGCCTGTGCTTAGTAGGACTGAAAGGTAGCAACCTTATAACCATTCAGTCTGATCCTACCCTCACAAACCTGTAGAGGCGTAGCACACAGAGAAAATCCTTACTGGCAAAGACAACACTGGTGTAAAAATTAGAACTCAGAACTTATTTCTGAGATTAGTTTCTTTGTCCATGCTGCCCAATCGCTCAGCTCTACTCTTTAATAGCATCCCAGTGTTGCTTACATGGGCTGTGTATATCTGTGTATATCTCTTTTTTCGAATCCTATTCTCTTATGATTTGTGTGACAATTTTTGTTGGTAACTCTCTTTTGAATGGACCCAAAAGAAGAAGACAGGGAGTAGGAGGAGCTGGCAGTGCTGTTTAGAACACGACTGTCCATCTGAAAAGTTAATTTGTCTACTGCGAAGTACAATATTCTGCTTTGTGCATTGTCCTGTGACTAAGCCTACGCATTTGGTAATGGAAGTTAGGTGCTGATGAAATATTTAAGAAGAAAGGGAACATAAAAAAAGAGAAAGCATGATTATGCTGCAGGGATGAATCCTGTCAGTATTATCTTGACATTTAAAGAATTGTTCAATATAAACAGTGGCTAGTGTTTTAGAGGAGTTCATGCTCCCCAGTTTGTATTGCTGAATTAAGATGTTCATTTTTATGTTGTTCTTTGAATTAGTCATTGATTTTTCAAGCCCAACCTTAACATTGTAAAATTGAATAGACCTAGATTTTTTTAATCTCAGCACTAGATTGTCATTCAACCAAGCGAACACTTTCCTTTTCGTTAGACAGGGTACATTTTTCTACATTCTTCACATCATTAATTCTAAATTCTAACTAATCCATGTTAAAATATTTCTGAGTGAAAGTCACACTTTTACCAAAAGAAATTCTATGGTGAGCTTTTTAGTGGCACTAACATGGTGAATAATTCTTAGCTGGCCTTTGGAAGAAAAGACCTTTGTATGTTGAACATATATTTTAAACATTGGTAAAGTAGCAAAATACCCTATCAGTAGATCAGTAGGCGAGAAATCTGGGTCACCTAAAATCAGTTGTGTTTTTCACAGTTTCAGTAAGGATAAACACGATGAATCAAAATTGTCTCTGTGATTTAGTAGCGTGAGAGCTTTCTATGGGATTTAGACTTCTAAGTTACAAATGTGCTTTGAAAAATTTACTGAGACTTCTATGAAATATATTGTGGCTATCATAAAGTATAAAGGTATCATAAAGTAACTAATTATCTAGAGTATTTTTTAATGGAATATGAATTATTCTATAATAAACTACTAATCCAATTGAAAACTGTAATTAGTGAAATTGTTTGCTTCTTCCATCAAATTTCAAATGCCATCCAAGCCCATCTTTGACCTTATACTTTGCTGTTGGATACTTTATTTTTGTCACAGAGTGATGGTACAGGCTTATGAAAAGATGACTCATTTAACAAAAGGAAAATTAAATTAAAAAGTAGGACTTGATACAGTCTTGCTTCCTTAGACTTCAAAGATGAAGTGAAACAGTTTCAAAGCTTTCAAATAGCTAAATTATTCTCACTGCAGTCTTTACTGATTCTTTATCATCTTATCTGTGAAGTTTACATTAATCATAGCTGGAGGCTTAGGTTCCAAGATGTAAGCATGGTTAGGAACATGGAGTTTTGAGACCCAGTTCTTTAAACATTAGGTTCTACCATAAAATAATTGTTTAGCCTCTTCTTATGTGGAAACACTGCAATGGCAATTCATTCCACCTATTTTAGGCAGCTCTCTTGGGTGGAATGAATGAATTGCTTCATGTAGTGCTCGTCCATTTCTAGTGACCTCAGAGGGACTCTAAGAGGCTTGTTCAGACTGGACATCTAGTTTAACATCTCCAACAATCTCTGGCTCTGCTTCTGCAGAGGAAACATGTTTTCTCACTTGTATTTATTTCCTGTTAGCCTTGCTGTTAGTGATCCACCTGTAATGATGTTAGTGGTACTGCATCAAGCCCAAAGTGATGGGGCATATGTGTCTGCTAAAGGATCACACCATTTATTTAGGAATTATAAGAATAAATACCTTTTGCTATTACTTAAAAAAATAGAGCATGGATAAAGAGAGGCTAAATAAAGCACTCTACATTCTTGTTCTCAAAGAGAAAGTGATCATTCTTTCCCCAGGAAGCGCTGACTTGGATTGTTTGATATCATATGAAATATGAAACCTGATACTCAGAACTCAAGTTCCATACAGACAGTTGTGAAAATAATGCTAACTCAGTACAATTACAAACTCAAATGAAAGGTACTTAAACTTGTAATTCAAATGAAACATTCTGGTATTGATGGTATCAAATACTGAAAGTAGAGAAATTTGTATAATATTAACTGATGAAGAAATAATAAAAGAATTCATAGTATTTTCATATAGAATTTTCAAATATTTTAAATCAATTACCTGATTTAATGAGCTGAGCACATAATATACATCTCTGAATATTGCAATTATTTGTTTGGATTTTTTTCATAGATTTTAAAAGCAAAAGAGGCAATTTTAATCACTAGCCTGTCTTTCTGCCCAGCCTAGGTCATACAGTTCTACAGCTGCACTAGAAGTCCTGCTTCAAACTGATAACTTTTGGTTGAACTGCACCCTGTCAGAATGATTACCAGCCTTGATTCAAAAAATTCAAGCCACAGAGAACCCCCCACATATTTTAGCAAGTCTTTCCAAACTTCTTAATTATTTTTGGCTTTGATAACATAAGAATATGGAACCTAAGTCAGTTCTCAGTACTTCAGACTTTGGTCAGGTACAAAAAAAGACCCAAAGTAAGTCAGAATGATATTTTTGCTCCACTTCACCAAATTTCTTCCTCACATAAAAGCACAGATATTGTAAATATGTTCTAGTGTTCAAAATATGAAAAAACAGTCTCCACAGAATACTGCCAGCTAATAATCTCATAACATGTAGCCAGATATAATGTGAATTTCTAATTAAAGTTTACAGATTACAGTTTCATGTAATAAGAGGAAGTCTGTTGTTTAAAAGTTCATGAGTTGCTCAAAAATAAACAGAAGACTGCCAGCGGGACAAGAAAGATATTGTTAGAAATATCAAAGTATTTGTAAACAAAATAGGACTAGTTAATTGTAAAACACATACTAACCCAAAGTGCTAGCCTCATCTCCCTTATCTCCCTTTACCTTTAATTGTAGAATTTAATATTTCTTCCTTTGTTTACCAAACCTGTCATTTTCGCCCAAGCTCTTGCAACAGATATGGATCCAAAATTACTACCTCAATTAAACAAATGAAAACCCAAAGTTCTAAAAATTCCTTACATGAGTCAAGAAAGTCCTTCCTATATTTATCATGCACACAAGTCAAAATCAGCTAACTCAAGTTTGCTAACAAAAATTAATTTGTTGCTGACCTCAAAACAAGCAGTGACTAGTAATTTTGCATTAAAACCATAAAATCTGCTCCCATTTCATACCATATAGCTTTTTCCACCACTGTGAAACCAGGGAGTTTTGATAGCTTTCAAAGATCCATTAATCTTATCTCTTGAAAAACTGTGATACTCTGGTAGTAGTTTCTCCATACTTGGAAGATTCATTTGAATATATAAACATATAGCATTCCATATTCCTAGTTTAGCCTTTTTTATGTTTAAGGTGTTATTCATATTATCCTTTTTTCCTCTGAAGTTTAAGGAAAAAAAACAACAGATCAAAACTGATATGCAATCCTTTGAAAATGGCAAATTAAATATAGTAATCGACCCAACTGCAGCATTTTTCAAGTTTTCAATACACTTTTTGAGATAGTGACTTTTAATTTTTTTCAAAATCTTGAAATTTCAAGAATTAAAAAGTACAGTTCCCATGCAACTACTACTGGTTTGGCATAACACTCTGAATCAAAAGTACAGACCATATTAGCAAAATAGCATGAAAGCTTTGGATCTACTTCGATGCTTTAGGCTCTTGATCTTGCAATTTTCAGCATGCTGTTAGAATGATAAAGAGTCAAGAACTCCTACAGACTTCCATGGAGCTCCATAAGGGTGCAACAATCTGTTCACCATATGTAACAATTGCAGGATGGGTTTCTACACTACTTTATCAGGCCGATTAATTGGCAACAACCACCACCACAAAAACTCAACTCTCAAATTCCCTCTTCCATATAGATGGTAGGAATATGAGAAACCCTGAAAATTATTTTGTACTACAAGGATAGGTATTGTAGAAAAAATGTTAGAGAAAAACTTACTTGTAGGTAACATAACTGAAAAGAAAAGCTGCATATAATTTTAAAAAGCAAAAATTAATATTATCTAGGTTATCCTACAGTCACAATCATTTTGCTGTGAGTAAAATTCCTTATAATGAATTCATTTGAAGATAGCAATACCTCTATATGAATCTTATTCCTCTGGAAAGTGGAAAGAGCACTCAGAAACCTCACTGGTTGTTCCCAGTTAAAATTCTGTATTGTACTTTTTTGATATCAATACTGTTATTCAAGACTGGTGTCGAAAAAAATGAATGGACTAATAACATCTTATTTTAGTCCTACACCACAAAGCACTCTCCTAGGTTCTCATAATGAGGTCCAAAAATGAAGCAGAAAGATTTTCTTTATAGAAAATGAAAGGAAAAATGTCAGTGCAATTATGAAAGATAACTAAGGAGGGATGAAAATCAACCAGAGAACTTGATTGAACTAGAACAACCAGCTGACAAGTTGGACTGATTATATTTAATCTGAATTTCTCATCACTTTATGTAAAAGAAACAAACAATATTATCACACCAATGTGGAAAGTATTAAGAAAATTACTATTACCAGTACTATTTCTGTCTCTACAGGAGGAAGAGGCATGGTCTGGGTTTAAAACTACACTGTTCTTTTCCTCCCGGTTCTGGGCTTTGTTTCTTTTGGGGCTTACTGAGAAGAACAACCTGTGTCAATGGGCATTTTTCTTGAGTTCAGAGTTCTCTCCCTTTGACTCAGTGTACTTTCTCCTAAACTGCCTGAAATTTAAAATAAATGGTTAGGATTTTGCTACAGTTCAAAGCTTTTGTAAACATAAACACACCATGGGATTGTGCTCACATGCTGCAGCATATGTTTCCCATATTATGTTTAGAGGAGAAAAATAGTTCCATCAGGTTTTAAAAAAGGATCAGCCTTAGGAGGTATATTAATTTTACCATATGTTCTTTGGAAATGCTACTGCAGCCGTGAATTCTAGTTACAGTAAGTCAGGAGCAGAGGAACTCTACTGGACTTGCTCTTATCCCCATGATAGGGGATAATGTTTCCAGTTTTCTGGTCTATTTGTTATACAAGATGTTTCTTCCAGAAGTTGTTTCACTGCATGTTGTTTCTGCTACACATTTTTTTCATGAGAACTATAGACAAATTTAGGGTGTAGGGGAAAGGTCAGTGGAGTTATGTCCATATTCATTAACCTTAATATTTAGTCTGATTTTCAAGACCTGTGACCAAGCTGGTCACAGGAAAGGAAAATTTCTGTGTCATACTAGTCATCAGACACTGGGTTAATACACATCATAAAAAGGAAAATACAAATATATATAATAATGTAATATTAAAATGAGATATATAGGTGAATGGCCTATTTATTTATGAATACCGGATACTCCTTATAGCATGAGGTCACTTGCAGACTTAAAACCTATTCTGAGTAAGTGTATACTTTCCAAGGAAATGAATTCTGACTCCATGTTATAGTCTGCTCCTTGGTTTCACAGCTGTGCTGAGAAGTCATAAAGTAGCTGTCTGCACCAGAAGCAAAGCTGTTAATTCATTCCACTGGCTCTGCTCCACTAACTGGAGCTCTAGGAGCAAGACAGAAGTTTTGTTATCATGGAAACTCGTGCAAAAGAGATAACATCTGTGCTTCCTTATCCTGCTGCACAGATGAACAGAGCTTTTCTCCAAAAGGGAGGTGGTCCTTCAGGATCCCTTCTAGCCCCCAGGTGGACACCTTTCAAGTTACAGTCCTGTGACACAGAAATCCAGCTACTCACTGAAAAAAGATTTGGGGTTCATCTTTTCTTCTTGGTTGTAAGCCTAACAGTCTTAACATCAACATATGCACAGGTTTCCTACCAGCAGTTATGGAGAGCTATTGTGACTTCTCCAAAAACAAAGTACTGTTTACTTGCCAAAAGATAGAACTCAGAGTTTTACATGAATTTGAAACCAGATAAATGTGACACAGAGCAGGTGGAATCCATGTGACAAAAGGCAGAGAGCTACACCCAAGCTAGTCATGGTGGGCTTTCTTCATAGCCAGAGGAGAGACACAGGCGTGTCTAAGTTGAGCTGCAATTTATCTTGTCATAAAACAGAACCCTCCAAGAAGCCAGATGAACTGTGATCTAAAAGCCTTTAGTTCTTCTTGGTGAAGAACTAAAGTGAGGAGCTCAGAAGTGTATATGTTGTAGATGTCTCAAGTTAGGCAGCATGAATGTCACCCACTGTCTCACCTACATCAACTTGTAGTGTGCTTGCTGCAGACCTGGGGGTCTCTGCCTTTCTGAGCTGATGCCAACCAGCTGTGACAGAGAAGTCACTCAAAGTCTGTGTCTTTTATAGACATAGTCATCTAATAGTTTAACAGTCGTCTTCTTTGAAGCAAGTTAGTCTAAAAGCAACCTACATCCATCTGTATAGACGAGGCATTTTCTAATTAACAGCTTCTCCATTTTTTCTCCAATAACTTTTATCTGCATCACAGTTTTGTCCCCTGCTTGATCTCTTTGACAAATCCTCAAGATGCTGCTCCATTGTAAGTTTTCTACCATAAAAAGCATTTGATTGATAATACAGCTTTAACAGAAGACAATACTGAGATTTCTCCCTTGGTTATCCATGAGGTAGAAAGAACTTCATGCTCATTAGCAAATATATTTTCTCTTTTTGAGTGGGTAGTTTATGGCATAATTAATTCTAGGCAATTTAAATTCCAAACATCCCCTTATGCATAACATATGCATATGCTTTCTTGTCACCTTTCCAATTACCTTCTACTGTTATTTTTTTTAGTATTAAGGCAAAATTTTTTTGTGAATCTGCCTTACTGGTTCACAGCAGGCATTTTCAACCACTGGGAGAGATTATTGATATTAAAATTATTAGGGATTGTGTGCAATATATGTTATAATTATTTCAACACTTTTACCGCTTTTAAAATACAGACTTATTATTATAAACTGGCTAAATTTGCTTCTCTTTTACATTTGTTTAAAAACTATTATAAGCACTTGTTTTAAAATCTGTTTAGTTTTACAGTTTTTGGCCTACTAGCTATCCTCTGTTTTTTAATATTATGGAAATTTATCTCACATTATTTATCTCAGTTACTGAAAATATTTTTTCTAACAGCACTAAATAATCACTGGTACTTGGGAAAATCTTACATGTGACTCAGGACATAACCCCTTATTAAAGAGGGACAAGTCTCTCTTTAATATCTCTGCTTAGATGATTAAAGGAAAACAGTCTAAATTTATTTTCTCTACAGTCTGTTTGTAAGTTTTCTTGGCAAGTACTCCCGTAAGCAACAGCAATGTCTCAAGTGCATATAGGTCCTGTCACTCTCTTTCTTCTTTTCAAGTCTTATTTGGATAGGCTTGTTGGAACTGGTGTTACTCAAACAAACCTGATGTAATGCTACTTCTCAGGCTTATATATCTGACCACTGAAAATAATGGAAGGGGCCTTCAAGAACCTTTTAGTCAAGCCTGCCTCATTCTAGAAAAATACCTCTGTGTTTTCTCCCAACCAGGGGACATCAATAGGGAGAAAGATCCTGCTTGCTCTTGACCCACTTGCTGACATAAACAGTAGAAACCAAGTTTTTTATTAGTATTTGAGAAAAGGCATATATATTTAGTTGAACTTTTTGAAAGAAGAGATGGAATGCTTTTATCGCATTATATTGTGTTAACTGGCCCTGCCTGAGCTAGATTTTCCACTGGGTTTGGTCTCCCAAATGATGCTGCTGTCAGCCATTTCCATCTGATTCTTAGTGACCTCAACCCACTATGGCATAAAGCCATAGAGGCTGCCACTTTATTCTCCAGCAGCAGTGGAGGACTGGGGGAAGCAGAGGCTTGCTCCACGATGTCTGCCCTTCCTGTTTTGTCTCATGAGGTAATGCCTCATGCTTCTTTGAGTACAAGACAAAGAGTATGTGGGAATCCAGACAGAACTTGCGAGGGAGTTGAGTTATCATCTGCATTGCATTCTTAATTTGTGCTGCATTCATGCCTTATTTCACTTGTACTGGTTTATCTAAGATAGTATACCCAGAGAAGGGAGAAAGCCATAGAATTTACATGCACAGCAAGACAAAGACAGTCTTAGGCAGAGGTAATTCTTCAGCTGCACTTTGGAACTAAACAGTGCTTCCTATGTTAGAAAGTCATTTTTATGATCTCCTCTATAATCTTTCTCAAACAACACAAGGTTTGGAGAAAATTATTGGTGTTCCTGGACTGCCTGAAGCTACTGATGAGGAAACATAAAATAAATATATTTATGTATTTCAAAATACCTTCATCAAATCAACTCTGCAAAGGTTTTTCTTCTCAGGAACACAACAAACCAGCAGAATATCTGTTCCAGGGAGAAGAAAATCATTTTTCACATTTTACCCTTGTTGATGTTTCAATTTTATTACAGCGGCAGTTGCTAATTGCTAAATAATACAAGTCACTTGTCAGAAGTTTTTATTAGCGTGTCATCATCTCTGCTGAAAATGGGAGATTAACTTAGCACTTCAGTTACAGGATTTAGGCAGAATTTCATACACAAAAACATTAACATGCATAGCAAAAAGTTTTTTCCAAAGTCCAGGTGGGTATTGGACTTTTCATTTTGACCATTAATACGAACTAGCATCAGAATATAGATATACAGTCTGCAGTGATGAAACATTAGCTATAGAGTTATCAAATTTATAAATTACAGAACTCTCTTTTTCTTGTATTTTAAATAAATTTCAAGAGAGGTGGTTTTTTTTTTTTGAAAGTGCTCATTCATGACCACAAAAGCTCTATGATGCTCTAATATTAACTGGCTACTAGATGAAACTAATATATGAAATAAAATTTGTTATCAGATTCACAGCACTCAATACTATGTTAGAAGCAGCATATAATTAAGGTATTTTCTCTTACAATAATGAAAGATTTCACTAGTCACAAAATCGTAATAAGCATTGTTGTCTGTGCTATCTATCTGGCAAGTATTAAGTTTACCACTATTTTTCTCATTTTGTTTAAAGCCCTGAAGTGTTTATACTCTAAAAGGCAGAAGACTCTGGAAAGGACTACAGCATACATGTATCTGCGTGATTAAACCCATGGTTCACGTGTCTTCTTTTTTAATGACTATAGATACATAAGTAATCATTACTTTTTCCTATTTTTTAATGTGTCCCGAATCTTGACTACATTTCTCACTGACCTATTTGTTCTCTAGTGCTAACATAGACTTATTCACCACAAGTTATCCCTGGCTTTCCAACTCCCTTAACATCCATCTTCCCTACTTAGTTCTAGGTTTTGAACAAAACAAAACAAAACAAAGCACCATCAGTCAGAGAGAGCCCACAGCACCTATCTTCCTCTGAACATGGAAAGTAATTTTTCATCTAACAATTCGAAGGAATCTCTTTTCTTCAGATGATAACCATAAGCCATGAAGAACACAAGGAATGGCTTTGTTTTGGTGTGAAGGTTATGGGAAATAGCAGGGAGCTGTCCATAATAATTGAGATTGTTCATAGTCCCCAGGTTAAATGATTTATTTCCCGGAGAATGATGGAAGAGATGTTTCCTTCTCGTATGCATGTCTGCAAAAGCAAATCACTGGCTGGCCATCTGATAGGGAGATTACTGCAATGACATGATAAAATACTTCTGTTCCCAGGTAAGAATGAGAAACAACCCTCAGAAATTTAAATCCAGCCAGGAAAGAACTTCACAATACATAGGAGGTTTTGTACTTTTTACTGTCATTTTTGTCTGATATTGATTCAATATCCAAATATATGCAGGATTTTATTTTTAAATTACAGACTTCCTTTTTCAACAGCTCATCAACCCAGCTGAAATAGATTTTCTAGATATTTCGGCAACAGGCAGATTTCATTCCCACGTTCACTGATGGATAGTCAGAAGAGTATAGCGCCAAAGAAGATAAGATCTCCTCGGTCATTGCAGTCAGTTCTCTGTCCTTGCAAGCAAACAGGACACACAAATTCCCACCATAAACTCATTTAATTCTAAACATGTTAACATTTGTTGTTCCCACTGCTTTTTCTGGAAAGCTGTTCCAGATGGCTCTATGGATAGATTTATTTCAGTAACTTTGATGTTAAAGATATTCAGTTTATACTCAGTTGCTCTTGTGAAACCATTGTTCATTAACCTAAACAGTTTTATTTACTCTTGGCATTTATTCCAGCATACATTCATAGTGAGCAACCATACCTTTCCTTAGCCTGAATTTTTCCAGGCCAAAGAAATCAAGGCCTTTTACACCCCTTCTGAGGATAGGTTATCTTCCCGTGGTACTTTTCTGCACCTGTTCTAAGCCAGAAGTTACTCTTGAATGTTGGTGACAAGGATTATGTGCCATACTTAGCATGAGGTGTCACAAGTGCCTTCTACAACAGCAATGATACATCACTCCCTGTACAGCTAATACCACCCAGCATTGCATTTTGTTGTGGCACACTGGTACAAACTGATATGTTCCTTGTGTAGATGATAAAGAGATCTAAGCACCTCCTGTCAGAGGTGCTTTCAGAACAGAGTGATTAATCCATATCTGAGGACAGGGCACCCCATCCCATTCCTGTGATCCTACTTGTCAGATCTTCAAGCTCCTTCTGTAAGTGATCAAGCTTCCCTTCAGTATCAATTTTGTCTCCTAGTTTTATACCATCAGCACAAGACGTGCCTGTTTCATCATGTAAATATTAAAAAAGATGAGTCTGAGATCTAATCCACAGCAAAGTCTGCAAGAAATCTGTCTGCATATTCCTTTTCAGCACTTACATGCTGCAGCTTTCTCTTAATCTAGCTCCTTAACATCCTTCAGATTTTGTCCTGCTGTGGCTCAGCTCACATTTGTCTGTCTTCTTAACTACAGGTATCACTTTTGCTACTCTCCAGTCATGTGGGATATCACTGTCAAGAAGATGCACGTGGAACACTGGGCTACCTGGCTTGCTGAATCCAGTACCTATAACTTTGGGCAGCAGTGCATGAGATGTTTAGTTCAGAAGGATTTGCAGAACATCTGTTTCATCTGCCACTTGTAGCAATCATCCACAGAATAACTCCTTATAACTAAGTTAAGATAGGCAGTAAAAGACAAAAAATTATAATTGCTAAAATGCCACAAAAACAGATCAGGGGAAGTAGACTACCAATGTTCTGGGTATACTTATTTATTAAACAGGGTAAACATATTGGTTAAACAAGGCTAGAAAAATCTTGCTGCAGAATCTGCAAGTTCATATGCTATCTCTTTCAAAGCTTTGGAAGGTAGCTGTCTTTAATCTGAATTCACTACTGTCTTGGGATTTTGCTTCCACTTAAATTGAGATAATTCCGTTCCTGTTATCTGTCCCGCTTTTGCCCCCAAATTCAACATTATTATCTGTATTGACAAGTGAAGCAAGTACTCTTTTTTCATCTTGACCTTCTCAACAATTTTTTTCCCTTGTTTTATTTATTAAAATGGTTAAGAAATGTCTGTTATTATAGCAAATAACCTTTGCAAGCTTTAGCAAAACCTGACTTGATGTCCTCCTGAACTGTTGAAATATTATTGTTTATTCTAGCATTTAAGTGGGAGTTGAATGATAACCTCTTCTGAAAATCTAGTTCCAGAAATGAGTTCCCAAGCTTGTAAAAATTATAGCCTGAATCCATAAGTATTTTCAAAAGCACCCAAGAAATGTAGCAGGTTGGTTAATTACCAGTTACTTTCATGTAAGTCATTTAGATATTTTTGAAATTTTTATCCAGTATGTGAAGAGTATCAGTCATACAATCTGAATCTTTTGTAGTTACCTATTTTGTACACAGTGAAGATCTACTCATTTATACATTTTGTATTTTCAAGCATAAAAAGAATAACATTTTTCAAAAACAGCTTTCCATATGTGCTTATGATCAGTATCATTTTACTGCACATATTCCTTATCTACCATTTCACACTTTTGTTTTGAATTCATATAAAATTATAATTCATCAGCTCTTAATATTTTAAATTGCTGGTTTAGCTAAACATTGTCATCATTTAATTTATTAAAAAATAGTAAAAAATATTCTATTTTAGAATCAGGAACCAAATAGGTTAAAGTCTCCTACTAGATCTTTTCAGGATTTGCACTAACAATTATAAGACTGTTCCTTCTGAGTAGGCGGAGGCAATTTTAAATTGAGATACTGTTTCATGATTTTGCATTCTCGATTATTGCTAGGGAACCAGCTGCAAATGTCCTGTCGCTTTTAATACAGACATATATTTTACTTCTGATTCATATATATAGCCACTGGCAGTAAACTGGAGATTTAAAAAGCTTTTTAAAATGAGGTTTCTTGTATTTCTTCTTGAGTATATACACTATGACAATTCTGACAGCTGAATAGACAGTAAACAGACTTTTTCCTAAAGGACAATAACTTCATAAAAATCAGAAAGTAAGAATTTTATATACTCTCAAGGTTATATAAAGACAAAACAATTAAATATCAAGATTATCTACATAATGGAAAGACTGCCTGTCACTATATTTTAGACACAGCTCACATATACTGGGATGGAACACTCAGAGGTCTATTCTCCCAGTAACTCATATGCAGGCACTACAGATACTAAAATCTTATCCTCACTGCATGGACAAACTACTGCAGTTTGGGTAACTGATCTTTCAGCCACTGTCATAGAATAGGAGTGATGCAGAAGAGAGAGTAGTTCAAAAATTGCATGCACAGGTCTTTTTTTCATTGTTGCACATTTGCACTACCTAGGACCAACCCTTTGTATAGTAAACGTGTCAAGGAAAGAGCTATTTAGACTGGACCAAAACAAAGCAATGAAGGTCAACAATTAAGTAGTGTGGAAGATGAGCAGTCACTCTGTCTCTCTTTGGTATAACCATCAGTGGGGACCTCACCAGGACCCTCAGATCCTGGAGGAGAAAATCAGTTGTGCAGTTCATTGGCTGACTGCAATACGCGAAGGCCTTAGTGACAGCTTGATGTGGACACGCCAGTCATATCTTTTTGATTTGCTGTGCCACCACAGCTTGCATGAGGACACAGAGGAACGGTTTGCTTAGGAACAGCTGGAGAAAGACAGCATATTTCAGACATAGCCAGTGCACAGCCTAGCACTACTCTGGGTAGTGCACCAGACTCATTCAGCAGAGGTCCAGCAAACCATCTCTGCTTCCTTTTCCTTCTCTGTTAGGCCTATCTATTCCTCCCCCTTTCCTGCCATACAGCTGCTGGTGAAGCATCTCACAGAGGTATTGCAGTACAGTCTTATAAGTCCTGGGCTCAGGTATTTTGGGCAAACTTGTCTTCTAACCAGTCAAGTTCCTTTCATAAAGGTACTGCTTACCTACTGAAGTCCCCTTTTGTAGCTACCCATAGCTACAGAGATATGGCCTCCATGGACTCTATGCTGTCTACACACAGGGCATCCTGGAGCCACATGCTCAGCTGCTTTACAAGATGTCTTTCCTGGCTCAGAGCTGTAAGTGGTATGACAAGGGGCAGGAATGAAGCAGTACTGACTCCAAAAATCCCTGCAGCACACCACTCAATTGTAGAAATTTATTGTTTATTTTATAACTGAAATCTAAAAAGATCTAATCAGAACAAGAACAGCAACAAACAAGGCCTAAAAAGGAGTACAAATGAGGAGCATTAATATCTACAGGGAAGAAGACTGAATACTAGTGTGAAACCAGGAGCAATGCAATATGGTAGGTCAGATGTACCCTATCTCTCTCTCTTTTGACTGTAGTCATAGCATATCTTTCCAGGCTTGTTAGTCTGGAGCTACAAGAAGTGGGTATCACAAGGGAAATATTCCATTCTGATCCAGTTATCTTCCATATTAGAGAGCTCAGCTCTGGAGGCTCTTTAACACATTCAGATCCCCAAACTTGCCAAACCACCAATAGCTGACAGACAGCGTAAGCTTGGCAACTCACTATCCACACACATTAGGTGCAATTATTGACCCAAGAGTTCCAAACGACACAATGTACCTTCACTGGGAAACTTGTTAACAAAACAATTTAAAACGCAAAGTGGTAATTTGAAGGTTGATCCTTTGTGCTACAAGTGTAGGTGTCATGTGTCTCAGCAGCTTTGTAGCCAGGACACTGAAGGGACCTAAACAAGCATCAGTATCTGGTCACTGAGTCACAATTGGCTAGTGACAGGACAGGGAGATGGCCCAGGTCTGGAGAAGAACATCAGACTTGTATTGAAGAGAAAAATCCCCTCAGACACACTTGACCTTCCTTTGCCTACCTAACAGTTATTAATTACCCTGTCTTCTTAAGAGCAAGAGAAGGGTCTGTAAAGAACATCAGATTTACACACCTAGGGTGACAGACTGTAAATTATCTCGGATGCCCATGAAATCAGCTCTGATGATTTATCTTGTCTGAAAATCTAAAACTTGGTATCTAAAAGTAGCCCCATGAACCCCACCATGAACAAGTAGCAACAACTAGGTAGCAGTAGCAACCTAGTGAATTCAGTAGACTCCCACTCCATGCCACTGCATAGGAACTCTTACTATGCACTGCATAGGAACTTGAAGGGTTGATGCCACTCTTCTGTGATAACAGTTTATTTTATGAACTAAAGTTCTAGTGATGTACTTTTAATTGAAATAAGCTTTATTGCCTTTATTGTCCAGAATCATGAAGGTATCTTCCACTATTCTCATAATATTATTCCAAAACTTAGAGGTCCCAAAGTAGCTTCCAATTTTATTCACTTTTTACTTAAGAAATGTGTCTATTAATTTTTGTGATCTGAAATAAATATGAAATAGCAATAGAATAAATATTTCATTCTTTCTGGTATTCTGCTCAGAAAAATGAATAAACCTCCCCAGAAAATAATGTTATAGTGTCTGGTCTCACTGAATAGCGATTTACAATGCAAATATATATAACTCTCCTAAGGCATACTAGACTCAGAAAAAAAAAAGAAGAGAAAGGTATTCAGTCCTGCTCTGTCAACACACTAAGAAAGTTGCCTCTGAAACTGCTACTGCAATCTCCTTTTTCTTTAACAATTTTTTCACTAAGGTTTTATTATATTGTTAGTTGTAGATCACTGTCCTGGTGCTCTATCTGGGGGCTTTAAACAAGGCTAAATATTAATAAATAACTCTAAAAATTAAGGTTTTAAAAAGCAGAATATAATTACTTCATTTTAAAAAGCATCTTTTAAGTCTCAGTTCAAAAGGAATAAGCTTATATTATCTCCAATGTTTTTAAGCCATGCTGAGAAATAGATATATTGGTAATTGGAGATCTCAGTGTCCATCACAGCAGAATGACAGCTTTAGGCTCTTTTTTGTGTTCACTGTGCAGTGGGAGAAGGAGGAAAGGCCAGAAAAGAGGCGGTAGGGTCAATAGATCTGTTTCCGTGTGAACACATGAAAGAAATGTGGCCATAGGGGGCACTTTGAAATACATTTTATTAACAGCTTCTTTTCCATTCCCTTGGAGCCTAGTATTCCTCGTCTCTAGCTGCGTCTGTGTGAGGATCTGGAAAACATTTTAGCAAAAATATTACAGTGTGTGAAACTTTTTCCTGGTGATCAGGTTCATTTCTTCATTTCACCTCTACTCATTACTAATGCTAGTATGTAGCTTGACCATGGTGCCATTCTGACTTTTATGATTTACCTAGAGTTAAGTGAAATTCAGTATTGTCATGCCTAGTAATAAACCAATAAAATGTCTTTCTGGTCTTTTCAAACCTAATGCAGATATTTCCAGTAGCCTTCCCCATATACAGAGTCTGTGGCTCCATCTCCATCAGGGTTTTGGTTTGGAACAACAGCATGGGCTTGAAGGTAAGCCCTAAGTGACCCCATTTCCCATGTGCTGACTCAGTTTGTAGATGGTAGGTAGGAACTGGATTTCTTTCAGAGGAAACTAAATGGGAAGCCCCCTTCGAGGGTACATTACATGCACTACAACCAGAAATGCACATAGCCGCAGGAACCAAAGACTGGCCCTTCAAACAGCTTCAAGGTGCATGTGTGGTAGTGTTTGGTCCAGGGGACCAGACTACATCTAGTTGGATAAAACCCCTGAGCCAGATGTTATGTGGAAGTAGGGGGCTCAGCAGCAAATCCTTTGGTTTACTAATCCACTCCTGTTGTGCAAAACTATTTGCTTGCATAGACATACCTGGTGTCTCACAGCTTAGATTCCCACCTTCTGACAGTAGATAATCACAAGAGGAGCCATTATCCTTCTTTTTGCATAATGGCTGTAAACACAGTGACTATCAACAAAACTAAAATTATAATCTTTTTTTCTACTTCCTTGAAATGCTGTAGCATATTTACCTATGGAAATTTAGTGTTTACAGAAAATTATTTTCAGCAATATTCTGCTATTCATTTAATTCTCCAGCAAGACTGACTGACACTGAGTGGGTGGCAATCAGCCCGCCAAGGTCACAGAATCATTGCTTTCCCCAAAACTGCAACCCACGATCTTGCTGACAAACAGTCCTGCTTTACACAGGCTAAAAGCAGCCTCCACCTGTTAGGAATTAAAGGAAATGACCATATAACTACCAGCCGCAGAAGAAAAATGGAATAACAAGAGTTAATGGTCCTCACAGTAGTGAATCTGGTTGTTAGGTGAATACTAAACAAAGGCAGTAAACAAATCTGTTAGCTGGATTACTGAATAGCATTTTCCTCTGCGGTGACAGCAGTCATATTTTGTTGGCCAGTCTGATGCGCCCAACTTGGAAACAGTGCATTCTACAAGATTTTTTTTAAGATTAATAAATATTTAAGATAAAAACATAGCTCTGTGCTCCTCTTATTCATGACCTACTTTGATAAAGATGAATGTTTAAGTAGCCCTGTGCAAATTACAATGTGTAGAGGAGTGACATTCTTTTCCTCTGTGCTCCTTGTGATGAAATTATTTGTTGTATTCTTAGTGATGCCTCATCTCCTGCTGTCCCAGGCATGCTGTTGTGCTCCATATGAAGTCTAAATGTGAAGAAAGTTATATTTTTGCCATTCAGACCAGAATAATTCAAGTATTGTGCATTTTAGTCAGAATTACTGGAAATATTTGTGTTGCTTGATTCTTCCATGTGCTCAGTATCATCAACTAAATGGATGAGAAAAGGGTAATGAAGCCTGTAAACATGCTGAGAGGAAATAATTAAAATATGAAATGCTTTATTATATTATTCAGTGGCAGTGTAAACACACTTTGAAGGTACATACCTGCCTGCAGTTTGAAAATGTCAGGAATAATGTAGAGAAAATGAAATAATCTCTATCAAAAGTAAAAGGATGATATGAAAATAAAAAACTTGACAGAAGTTCTAAACACTAAATGATGTAGATTAAAAAAAGATATTGCCAGATGGCTTTAAAGTCATAACAAAATGGAGAGATACAAGCTTAGAAAACTCATCCACAGACTTAGAAAATATCCTTTTCCATGTGTGGCAGGACCTCCAAACCCACCCCTATTATTCTTGTACATGGAAAAGATGCAAAAGAAGCCAAAGGAAGTTTATGGTCAGAAACCATCCCAAGAAGTCTGCTGTTCCTTGTTCTGGGTCTTTTACAGTGTCACGCTCTGTGTCTGTGCCACTTTGTGTTGCAAAGGCAGAAGCCCACCTCAGGAATATCGTGGAAGAGTACCCAAAACCTAGACAGCCCAGAAACATGCTCCTCCCCTGGAACTGGGCAGCACTGCAGCAGCCTGGCACCTCAGGCATGGGGGTCACTGGGCTGTGTCACCAGTGAGGAATCTCTGCTCTGAGATTATTCTGCTTTTTCTGAGAATCCTGGGGACCTGCAAATCAGATGATGGAATTTGGTTTTCAGCCATTTCCATGAAACTTACCTGTCCTCCAGTAAAAAATGAATGCAGTACAGAATGTTCATCGGCGACAAATTGACAACCACTCGGGCCGGGTTGCATAAATTCCAATTTAATAGAATAATTGAGCAAGTCACAAGTATGCAAAACAGCGCTGGGCGGCCAGGGAGTCTCCTGCTCCACCAACGGCGCGCGCAATCCCCCGCTCACAGTCCCCTTATATGCCTGTAACTTCTGTGGTTGCGCCGGCTGTTGCTGGGGGGGTCGGGATGAAAGCTGGGGTCTTCCTCTGCGTTGTACGTGGTGCCCTTCAGGTCGCGCACATACATTTCACAATACAATATCGCTCTGCTGGCTCAGTACAATCATTGTGGTGATAGCCAGTACTTAGCGCCTAGTTTCATGGTAAAATCACTTCGCGAGTTGATGTAACAAATTATCACCTATCACAATCGATAAAAAATATACTTTTGCATATTACTTTAATTTAGGTATTTGTCTATATAAATGGCATTGCCAAAATCATAACAATTCCCATGCGGAATTACAATGAAAACTCAAAACCCTGGCAATCAGTATGAATTTTCCTTTTTATTTGGGGCAGTTATCAATATGTATTTTAATTTGATCCATCACGCCTATCACATTTTAGCACTGACAGAGGTCTTTGCTAATTATATATTACACATTCATGCTAGTGCCTTGCTTGTTTTCTTTAGTATCCTTAGTCTACAATACAAGGCTATCAAAAAAATCTGCTATAAAACAATGTTTCCTCAAATAGCTCTGAATACTTCCACTATTGTTCTTCTGCTATGATTAGCTAACACTCTGCAGTTGTTGTTCCAGAAAGGCACTGATTTTACTGCAGACTATGCAGTTTTGCATGTTCTGGGCTGACTCACACCACTGGAATTGACAAATAGCTTATGTTAGTTTTAATTTCTATAACACTGTGTTGAGTGCCTTAATAAACTGATGATTGTGTCTGAGAGACTCCTTGGGAAGCGCAGGGAGAGATAGACAGTGAAGCAGACACACTGGATGCCACTCACTTTACTGTCTAGTTAGACCTAAAAAATGAAATTTTCTCTACCCTTTGTGGGCATTTATGAGTCTTTGGGGGGCTTATGGTTATTGGCCAATACTCTTCCCTTTCCCCTAATGACTCTGTTGAGATTCTTTGCCTGACTGCTCTTGCCCTGTTCTACAGGCTGCTGCAAGAATCCTGCAAAAGCTACCCAGTATATTTATTAAGGAGAAAAGTGCCTTGTAAAGTAAACAATATTAGAATAAATTAAAATAGTCTCCAGCATCTTTAAGAATATCTATTGAAAGTCTTCAAGAAGAAACTCACCAAGAGGGGGAAAAAATCTCTAATTGTTTTAACTTTTTCTGATGCAAAAAACAACCTTTTAGGGAGTAATGTCAGGAATATTTTCTCCTTGTTGAAGAATAGATTTGTTCAAGCTTAAATTAAAGTAAGTAGGCATTTACATTCCTTAAATATTCATATTATTTCATTTATGTGATCTAAAAAGATTATTTTAATTGATTTTTTTACCTTGGTAATTAAAGACAATGCTTTCAAATGCAAATATGCAAGTAAACAATAAATCTCCTTTTGAAATTAGAAAATACGTGGTTAGGATCCCAAATTCAGGCAAAGGTCTTTGGAAATGTTCAATATAAAACATCTGTCTGCCTGGTATTCAAATTAGCTTACAGTGTGATCACAAAGAAAGAAATCATAAAGTAACTGGTTGTGCCTGACAGAAATGTGAACATCTGACTGATAAGCAAATCCTTCTTAATCTTAAAGCATCTTTTTTCTCAGTGTTCTGCCATTTTAAATCCAAATTACCAAAAGATATTTTTTCACAACAGACATGTTAAATAAATACAATTTCATATAGTATGTGATGACTAATATCTCTCAGTCCAGCTCCAAAACAAGAACTAAATATTTTCTTGTAGTTCCAAACCATCTCTAGCAATTGCTATAATTTAAAAATACACTGTATTATCTGTTTGAAACAAATTATTTAATGTTAATCATATTTTGACATTTCTTTTTTAATCCCTTTTGAAGTTAGTATGTTATATCCTTAAGGAGAATGCTTATAAATAGAACAGCATCTTCATAATTCAACATTCACTCTGTAAGTGACCTTGTCATTTTAGAAATTCCATGATAGACAACTGAAATTAAGAAGAATGCTCTATGCAGAAAAGCTGACATAAAGTTTGGACTAATCTCATCCAGAGGGTCTTTCAGAAATTGCAATGAAGTGTTCCTAAAGGGCTACGAATATAGCAAGCTACAGTTTTATCCAGTTCAGCTAAAATGAGTTAACCATCTGAGAAAAGATCTTTTCAGGAGAAAAGATGGTAAAAATGAAATGATAACAGGCCTTCTTTTTCCACAAGCCTCTCCTCCTTGGGCTTCCTAGCTGTACAAGACCTACAGAGATCCCTCTAGTTCCAAAGCCTGAATAAAAGAGATCAATAAAGCTGCTGCACCGGGGAAGCTTTGCATCTCATCTGTAGGGACCTGCATTCCTCCTGCCATTCTCATTACTGCTCCCGCTGATGAAGGTCTGGGGTGATTTCAACTCATTTACCACGTTGCTGCAGTCAGAATTGTTTTGCATTGGCCAAAGGTAGATTCAGATGCTTCAGCAAAAGCAAAAGTGAGGAGGCCAAAAACTTCAGATGCTGTCTGGGAACAGTCTTATTAGTCATTGTCAGAGTCCAGTAGTCTCTGATCAGGTTCTTTTAGATACTTCACACATACGGAGAGTGCAATGTTTAATATAAAAGTTTGCTTTGAAGATATTTGATGTTACATGGGATTTTTGATTTAGCAGAGTGATACAGCAATATACTGAAATCACAAGTGTACACTTACAGAATTCAATTGCAATATCAGTGCAGTTGCCATTACTGGTCTCTATAATATACTCACCTTCACGACACTGGGCGTCCCCAGCCTCCGGGAAGGAATATGTGGGTTGAAGCCATCTCAAGCCCGTTGCTCCCTTCAAAATTCCTTTGTTAGCTGTTGAAGTTTTATACTCTGTGTTGGGCTGAGCCACATATATGCTACCCCCATGCTGGTCTGGCTCTCTCAGGGAGATAGTCACATTCTTTGGATCAGATCAGGAAGAAATATTTACACCTGGTCTATGGTTACTTATCTAAAACAAAGGTCACCCTCTGGCCCCCTTTGTGTTGAGATAAAGCCAGTTCTCTGTGTAATAGCTGTGATTAGGAGTCACATCCTGCACCATTCCTGAGCTTCAGGGGCACCTCACCCTGGCCCATCTCCTGGGTCTTCCTCCATTGTAAGGGTTATTGGTCGGTTACAGTCATCCATAGCCCAAGCAATTTAAAAAACATAGTTATTCTAGTGCACCATATCCTTTGCTTCAATGGCGTATCTAAATTTGTAACAGGATACATTGCAGTGTTTACTGGAGCCTTTGTTTCCTCCAATATAAATAGATAAACTTAAAACTGAACCTATCAATGAAGTTCAAATAATTTCCTCATTAATATAGTCCAAGGAATAGGAAGATGTCCATGTAAAGAGCCCTTAATGAGAATGATGAGAATTGCATTAATGAGAATTAAGTGACTGTGCTTGAGCAGGGGGGTTGGACTAGATGATCTCCTGAGGTCCCTTCCAACCTCAACCATTCTGTGATTCTGCTATTCTGTGATCTCATCTCCCTAAAAATATTTCAGGAGAGGAAAAAAATGCAACATGTCATGTATGTGGACTTAATCACAAAAGAGCCAAGCAGATCACAACTGCCAAAAAGGAGCAGAAAGTCTGTTTGAGGCTACTTTTGTCACTGGAGCACTGCGACATGGTTAAAAGACTAGCATTATAAATCTGGGGTCAATTAGATCGTTTACCAAACATCTAGTTTTTAGGCACAACCTAATGGGATGCTCCTTAGTGCACTGGGAAGTGCATTATTGTTAATGCAGTAGATAATGTTTGAAAAGTGTTTAATTGAACCATCTTGTTTGAAAAAGACATCTTGAGATTCTGAAATCTTTTCAGAGCTTTGTTTGGCCAAAGACAATAGCTGGCAGGCTGCCTAAGAAAGAGAGTGTGATAAAGAGGGAACTATTATATCTGGCAGTCTTTTGCAGGAAACTCTAAGTCCTGTGTCTCATTTTTCTGCTCTGCTTGATAACGTAATAATTTTCATGAAAGGAATACACAGAAATGTAATGAAAAATGATATGATTGTGCAGTGAAAGATAAAGCTATTTGAAACTCTATGGTTTCAGAGTACTGCACAGTGCTTTAGCTGTGTGACAGTCTGTTGAAGTCAAGAGGACTCATTTGTCTCCAGATATTCACAGTACCTTAAAAATTTAGATGAATGAGTCTTAGACTCTGTCTACCTGGACATATCTCTAGGTGAATTGTCTCATGCTCTGTGCACGCACCAGAGCCAGTGCCACAAAACTCCATCAAAATCTTGCTTCTACTCACATGAAAAGGCCATTTGGACAGGGAGGCGACATTGTTAAAAGTTCAACTGCTGTTTCCCATTCTACTTCCACAGTAAATTTCTGCCAGAATTGATGCTCTCTTAAAAATATGTATATGCTTCCCTGTATCCTGCCCAAGAAACTATCTCCAAAGCTATCTCCTAAAATCTAGATTTGATGTTGCAGTCCCACCCCTTCCCCATTAGGTATCCTTACTGAGAAGTGCAAGCGGAGTTCTGCAAAATGTCTGGAAGTAAATGCAGGAAACAGAGTCATCTCAGGCTCAACAAAGCAGATGGGAATTACTGGAATATTTCAGTGATTTTTCTGGGAACAAAGTATGGTAAGGAAGTGCTCCTGCTCAAAATGCAATTCCTCAATACTTTTTACATCCACAAGGCACTACATGGGATCTCGGACTTCAAGTCAAATATTCCTGACTGTCTGGAGCTGAAAAGCTTGACCTAATTTTAAAGCAACATAGAAATCTTTGCATTTGGATTAAAGCAAGTTTTAAAGTTTGAAAATAGGTTAAGATGTCAAGGCAGAGACAGTTTTAGAATTTATTCTACAAAGCAGAAAAAGCTGATGTTTAAAACATCATCAGTGGATCCATAAATGTAGATTTCAGAACAAGTGTTCTTCTTTGGTGTGAAAATGTAAAATAGAATTGGGGCCTCTGAGATGGAGAGAGTGTACACTTACAGTAAGAGATGAAGGCAAAATATGATTTTGCTAGTTGGAGGAAAATGAAGAAAATGTCCCCAAAATAACTGTCTTTAAATCAAATGTGAACAAGTTTTATGGGATGCTATTATTAATATTGTTGTTGTTATCAGTTAATCAACTACATGTAAACTGCAGGTTTGTTTGTAGGTATTCCTGAGGAATAATTCATTCAAGGCTCAAGCCAAATTTTACTGAGTTGATCAGAAATCTTTTTATTCGCTATAGTAGTTGGCTTTTGAGCAAATTTGAAGTATATTCAGAATTTTGTCTACTTGATTTATTAAAAGAAGCATGTCATAATTTTTTCTTATGTGGTATCAGCAAGTAGCATTCAAATCTGGAAAACAACATCAAGTATCAGAATACCTCTGTTTCTCAAAACATAGAAATGTTTGGAAACACTTAAAGCCTCCATGCTAAGGAGGGCAGAGCGCTCTTTGCAGGTAAAGTGTTAATGCTGGGGAACTGCTGTCTGAGTGCTGTGTAGTGGGATGTGCTGCCCAATCTCCTTTTGTGGGTAAATAAAATTTTCCCACTGGATTGCAGGCCTCTGTGATGAATAACGTGCTGTAGAGCCGGAGACAGAAACAGAAGGAAATCTAAGAGCCACAGAGTACCCGTGATATAATGGAACGCAAGGCCCAAGTTCAAGTGTCAAAGATTGATTTCATTTTAACACATCCTCAAAGCACTCAGAATACAGAATAGCCTTAAGGCAAAACCCTTCAAAGCAAGTACTATCTGCCACTGAATCCAAACATCGCTCTTTAGGAGATAAACCAAATGTCTGTATTTTTGTGACATTATAGCTACTAGAATCATTTTAAGCTAATCTTGCAAGTTCTGAAAACAATAACTAGTGGTGAAGATGCAAGTCATTTAAAGGTATCCCTGAATCCATAAATAACAGTTACTTGTACAGATAGATGACATTTGGTGACTGAGTTAAAAAGCTCAAATCAGCATCACTAATATATGACCCCAAGGAGCAACAACTCAAGAACTCAGGTCCCTTGAGGGACTGCTTCAAGGCTATAAGCAGCTTCAGATCACTGGTCTTTACAAAACAGTTATTTTATATGGACATGACGAATAACACTTTAGCCACACTAAGGGCAGGTCTGGTACATGCTTATCCTGTTACTCTCAACTATGCTGGCAGAAATGATGCTTAAATAGCAAATACAGAAATATATTTCTCTATACACACCTGTTATCTTAGGACAAAAAAATATCAGTCATGCTAAGAGTGGCAGAGATAATGTAATGTGGAGATGTAAAGCCAAGATACACGAACATTAAAATTGCATTAGCAGAATAATAAGCTATACTGTGGAAGTGTTTTACAGCCGTCAATAGAAAACAGAGAAAACATTGCTGCAGAGAGAACAGCCTGACCGGGGACAGCATATCCATCAGCAGCAATGGGACAGGTAAATAGGACAGCTGGAAAAGGGAACTGAGAGCCACACAAGCAGCTTGCTTACTTTTAAGGCTTAAGGTGAAGAAATGTTTTTTTGTGAAGTTAGATAGAGAATTTTTTCATGTCCTTACCTCAAAGAAAAGGTAAATACACTGTATGTTAATGAGTAGAAATTACAAAAAAAATCTCATTGAATAAGAAGCTCTTAGTCATAATATGAGTAAGAGATATGGAATTCAGCTTCATGTAAAGCAGTGGAATTAACCTAAAAATTCATCATTCACAGTTTCATTTTAAGTATAATGAAATGTGAGCTTGCAGATCAAACAAACTCATCATTAAAAGCAGTGAATCAAAGAAGCATTAGAGCACAGTCATTTTTGACAATCTGATGCAGATAGTGAAATTGATGTTGGGCTAATTAAAACATTCACTAGAATCCAGAATGTTTTAGATTTAAAAGTGTTATCATAAGCTGCCAAAAATGAAGATTTAAAAGGCAGATATAGCTATTCCCTAAATTACTTAAATCCTTCTCTTTTGCTTCTGAAGGTTTTGGGGGTTAGTTCAAACTCAGCATAGAGTTTGGAGAGGAATAAGAAAAAATTGCATGGAAAAAGATGCTTGTTCCAAGGATTGTGGTTTCCTTTTAACCTCAGTAGAAAAAATATTTTTCATAATTCAGCAGGGCATTGGGTGCATCTCACAAAAAGTTCTAGAGTTAAAATTACTGAGATGCTGAATTGTAAAAATGTTGAACTTGCATTCCCCTGCTCCAGCTTTTTAATACAAAAGGGATTTCCAGATTTTGTTCCAACACAGATTTTATAGGGCATTTTGAGAACAGTTGGGGATAAATTCTGCTCTTGACTCTTCAGTTCTAAGAAGTTGCTAACAGAAAGTTATGAGCATGATTAAATTCAAGTTTGTTTTCATTTGCCAAAGAGAGGATCCTGAATTGTACCTCTTTGTAGTGCTGCATCTTCCAACAAAGAAACCATCTATCCTAAAATTCTTACACAGATCTAAATACATAAGGCTGTAAATAGATGAGGTTATAAGCTAATTTACCAGAGGGGCCATAGCTTGGCCTTTAATTATACTTCTACAGAAAATTATAGTAGCAGTAAATTGAAGTTAAAAATGGATCCTGCCTTGTATAATTTGAAGGTACAATTTACCTTTTGTTCTGTTGATCACAGATCAGAGGTTGTAACATGTCTAAATTCTAATACTTATGCCCTCAAATAATTGCTCTTGAAAAGCGATACTTTAAGTGATATTTTTTAAATTAATTTCAAGCATTGTAGACGTTTTGGATCCACATGCCTGTTTCCCCAAGTAGGGCTGGACTGGAATTCCCTGGAGAAATGACTGAGGGAATGAGGCAGTTGGGGTTCAGGCACCTCCTTCAGGAGGACCCCTTATCCAGGAGATCCCATTTGCAGTCAACCCAGCTCAGAGAGAAAGTATGTGTCCTACAGTACAAAATGTTCTGTGATGGGTCATGTCCAGTAAAGGCAACACAGTACCCCTAAGCCCTTATGTAGTCTTGGGGGTGCCCTGAACTTCAACAGCAGCCACTCATGGCAAGGGGCAAGAAAGGAGAAGCATGAGGATCCCGATGAAAATGTTAAGCAGAATGTGTTACATTGCCAGACATACTGGAAATACATGTTTGCTGGAGAGGTTACCTGACAATATATTCAGCTGCTTTGTTGTCAGGAAGAACACAGCAGTAATATTTCAAAGTGGTTGAAAAAGAGTGAGAACAAATTCACATGACTGAATATTCAAAATGAGGTAATAGACATCATGGTATTTAAATCTATAAGAATACTGGTTGTTTTTATTTTTAACTGCTTTATTAGGTGTTCATTGTAACTTTGAAATCTGTTCTGCTGAGATAAACTGTGACACAAAAATCTCTTCAAATATGCAATGAATAGTTGAATTCCTTCAAAAGCAAACTGCATATTGCTGTACCTGGTTTATCCATCAGAGTCGCATTTTAAAAGTAGCTATGACATTTGAGAGAAGATGCTCTCAGTTTAACTAAAAGTGATAATTATAAAGAAGGTAGGGTACCCAATACTAATAATTCTCAGAAGCAACAGACAAAATTAAGACTTAAAAAGACTTAATACATTCTGCTGTATACATGCTATGTCATTGGTTTAGAAAAGGCAACAGTTTCATAAGTATCAAAAATAGTACATGGTTACTTAGTTTATAAACTGTAGTATCTACACAGTATATATACTGTTTGCATTGATTGCAGACCTACCAGGGAAGATCATTCAGGGAGTAGAAAGCATATTAATTAAATGTGAAGAAAATACTAAACTTGGAGCTTTTGTTAATATTAGGAAAGGAAGCAAAAATGACATGAGAATATGGAGGTATTTAAAATATATTCATTAAATGAGAATTCAGAATTCTTCTTAGAGAAAAGCAAACTAACAGATCTGCTTGAAAGTCATCAGAGATAATCGATATGAGAGAAACACGAAAAGCAGATGAAATAGTGGACATCAAATGATATGTTAGTTTGTAACTTGATACAGCCAGAAAACAGATGAAGACTATGCAGCTGCATTAAACCTTACGGCAAGATGGTGATAGTCTCATGTTACACAGCTCTACTAGAGCTGCACCTGAAATAGTCTTTATTTCAGAGGCCCTCTACTCCAATGGAAACTGCTGAAAGACCTCACTCTGCCTGTACTCTGGCTATAGACTATGTACAGACCTCATTCTGACCTGTACTCATTCTGGCCGGATGGTTACTGAAGCAGGGTCTACAGTGCTGTGTTAGGCCATGGATTGGCAGGGCAAAGTGCTGCATGAGTATGATAGAAAAGGCATGTATCTGTGCACAAGGTTACTGTCACACTGTCATGCTAGGAAGGTTCAATAGCAACGACTGAGACAGTAATATAATAATAATAAAAAAGAATGTTTATTTCCTCACACAAGTTCTTGGATTAGTAACATCCATTAAAATAATGCGATTACTAATTTAGAAAGGATAACACAAAACCATCAGTTACTAATTTAGAAAGAATAACCCTAAACCGTCGATTACTGCGTTATTAATTGGAAGGACTGCTTATCCCTGCTTGAAAGCTTTCTTGTTCACTCTCCTAGTGAGAGGGCTCTCAACCCCGAGGAGTTACCTTAACCCAGCGTCCCAGGAAAAGGGGGGGGGGGGGATGCTCACGGTCCAGCCGGAGAGGATGGTCAGGTCACGTTCCTGTCCCTGCTCAAACTCTCCTAGCTCCCATCGGCTGGGGCTCTGGGCAAGCACTGCTTTTGCTGACTTTTAGCAAGTTTCGCAATCACAGGACTGTTTGTTTGTCTGCTCGGGAGGACCCTGCTAGCGAGGCAAGACCACAACACCTCCGTACTGCTTCTCCCCTCCCCGGCGGTCCGTGCAGATTCCAGGTGGCAAACCTCTTCAGTCTTGTTAATGCTGCCATTCCGCAGCCTTGCGCATGTCAGTCCTTGCGCATATCGGTTGGTAGACTTCTTTAGTCCTGTTAAGTCCTCTGTTCAACAGCTTTGCGCACATCAGCTCTGGTGCTGTCAGTTCTTCTGCATATCAATTGACAGACTTCAGTCCTGTTAACTCTTCACTCGCCCGTCAGTTACATAAGGACTGGAGGTGTAATATGAGAAATTTGTTATATCAAACCAGGAAGTGTTTTTTTTTTTTTTTTTTTTGAGAAGAGACTGGATGCCTATGTGAGAGCTAAATGCAATGTTAGTTTGGATTGCCTAATATGGTAATATTGTAGAACTGCATTGTGAAATGTGTGCGCGCGACTTAACGACCACCAGAGGGCTGCAGAAGACCCCCTAGCAACAGTCGGCGCAACCGCAGAAGTTACAGGAAGTGCCACGTATACCCGGAACTAGAGCCGCATATAAGGAGACTGTGAGCGGGGGAATTTTGCGCGCCGTTGGTGGAGCGGAGGCTCCCTGGCCACCCAGCGCTGTTTTGCTTACTTGTGACTTGCTCAGTTATTTTATTAAATTGGAATTTATGCAACCCAGTTAGAGTGGTCGTTACGATTTGTCACGTTTACCTATAACAGGAGGCCACTGTATCTGGAAAACACATATTTTGGTTCTTGCACGATTTAGCCTCCTTTTCCCCACTTCATAGCACCATGTGCTGGGCACAGTTTGTAGGTTTGCCAAGCTGGCCAGCAGAGCGTGGCATATGGTGCTGCATAGCTGGAAAGAGGGAGGACCCAGCACCTCTGCTGGGAGAGTTCAAGTAAGGTGACAACGACTGTGTGAGATTTAATGGTTCCGCGCAGGGGTGTGGGAGGAGTAGGTGCAGCCTGCTAACTTAGTGAGACCAGATTTCCTCTGATGGGATGCATGAGTCCTGCACTGGGTTATAAAAACTAATTTGGGGTTGGGGCTATGATCTGGGACTTTCTACCCTGGTAAATCTGGTAAATCGTAACACTGAGCACTGCAGAAACTCTCTGAGCCTTTAAGGAAGGTGAAGGATTTTCGAAGGAAAATCTGATGACAAAGAAAAGTAATAAATATGAGAGTAATAAATATGATTCAAGACTAAACTGAGGTCTAATACACTGTAGGAGCAACTGGAAACCACCGTTTGAGATTTCCAAGCCATCTGGAGAGAGCAGATGCAAACGGACCATATGGAAGCATCTTGGGCTGAGGAGATTTTGGATACTGTTGATAATCTGTGATGTACATATTTATCATCAGCGCCTAGCATTGATAAACTGCTCATGCTGCATCATCACTCTCACAATTACTGTTGATATAGTAAGATTGTGATTCAGTAAGATACTTAAATACACATGGAATAGTAAGCCCAAATTCCAAGCTTATTAAACAAAGTACTTACTTAAGTATGTACTTAAATACCATTAAAGTCAATGTCTTGTTTTATATTCAAGCCCTTCAGACCTTAATATTGCTTAAAGACTATTCCAAAACACTACAAAGTCAAATCTTAATGATCCCTAAAATTAGGTTTCAGTCCCTAATTCTGCTACTCTGTTCAGTAAAATCTCTCAAGTCTTTGTCAGAAGAAAGAGTACTCAGAATATAAATCTAGTAGCCTTGGGAATAAAAGACAGGACACAGTTGTATTTCCTTAAAATAAAGGAACACAAAGAGAAGAGAGTATTTGAGGTTCCTTCTGCCTGGGTCAAAAACTAAATAAAAAAATTAAAGGTAGTAATTTAATTTGGTTTAAGTTAGAAAGCCACACTGCAAATGATCTGTCTGGCTCTGTTCAGGCTTCTTGCTTTGTAGTAACAGGTGAACTATCTGCATGCCTCCAGATGAATGAGTTAAGTTTTACTCTGTACTCTGGCCTCTCCATCCTCTGTACGCTGAGAGGGAAAATTACAAAGTCACAAATTTTACAACTCTCCCCGGTATATTCAGTGAGAATAGCAAATGCAGTAATAACACTTTCCTGAGGCCAGATCTGCTCAGGGTGCGTGGCTAGTGAAAGGAAGCCTCAGAAAAGCAGAGAGTAGGTCTGCTTTATTTATTTACATGATTTTTCCCACTGAACCCTCATGAGTCTTTCTAACTTAGTGTGCGAGAAGGAGAAGGCCGAGACATGCATAGGCTGGGTAACAGTCAATGTTGCTTTGGGGCAACTACTTGAAGATAATTAACTATCATCCTAGGAAATCAATATGAAAAATACCTTTGACAAACTTAAGTAAGAGTAGGTAAGATTCAAACATATAATTAGTGTTCACTGAATACAGAGAGGTAGCTTGTGCAGTTACCATTAAGTATCCATTCTCGACTGAGACCTTTCTACAGAAATAAATGATAGTATTTATTAATCTCAGTTTTTCTCTGACAGAAATAGAAAAATAAGACCAAAGGTGAAATCGTCACCCCAGCTTCAGGTAACTGAGTTGCTATAGCCACATATTTAAACTGACTTAGACACTTAGAAGACCAAGTATCATTGTAGGAGACTGAGACTCAAACTTTTAAATCAGCTTTGGAAGGAAGGAGTTGCATTTCAATTAAGGGCTTCTGCTTGGAGTTCTTGGTTTTTTTATTGGATTTTTTTTTGGGGGGGAATAAATAATGCAATCACATTTGTTGTCCATAAGCAACAAAAAATCTAAAGATCAATATTGGGAGACAAAAATATTTCTGTAGTGTACTTTTGTTTATAAAAATTTTTGAAATAGTATGAAATAAAGCATAGTTTGGGGGTTTTATAGTTTTAGAAGGAATCATATACTAAAGTTAAGCATGAGAATAAAGATCGTAGACATGTTACTAGAGGTGGTGATTTTGAATGAGAAATATTTGTAGTTGCCATGTGCTGTTTGCTTAAAATTGGTTAATTGTTTTTGCACAGATTGCTAACTTAACAACAAAATGAAGGGGCCATGGGTCTGTGTGATAACAGATTGATTCTGTACTAACTTCTCTAAAGGACAGTCCTATAAAATTTCTATGGAAAGAGAACGCTGTTTTTCTGCCAGGCTGCCCTGTGGTAACCATGGAAACTGCAGGTTTGCCCAAGACATAAAGAAAACAGAGCTATATTGCGCTGGACACACTCACTTGTTTAGATTCAAAGTTTGCAGCAGTGGAAGTCACATAACATTGTATTGTGGGTCTTTGTCAGGACTGTGACCTCCACACTGCAGCAATACTCCTTAAAAATAGTAATAAAAAAACTTCCTTTTAATCTCTGGCGATCTGGTGCAACAACAGCTGTTACTGCTGTCATGTCTGTGTTCTTGTGAAAGAGAAAATCATTACTGATCGGTAAATCAGACTGTTATGGAAATATTGGAAGTTGATGGCCTCATCCCTCCTTGCAGCGAAGAGCAACATAGTGATAGCAGAGGTGGCCCCCGGGGCTGCTCTTCCCTGTGGAGATGCACAAAGAGAAGGAGCCCTTGCGCAGTCCCTCTCTCTTCATGCCAAGGGTAGGGCACGGTTAAGAATTTTAGCTCATAAAGACAGCCCTGACCCCCCATCCCGAGCCAGAGAGTCACTTGTGTGACGTACGTGCTCGGGTACTGAGCAATTCTGGTTTGCTCCAAGGTAGAAAAGATGGAAAATGCAAGGTAGTGGAGAGTTGGCCAGCTGAAACACTAAATGCTAAGACAGTGGAAAACAAGTTCGAAAGAGAAGGAATTTTTATGCAGAATTGTTTGAAAGTTGTTCAGTGTTCAATGATGAACTGATTGCACAGACGTTTCTCCCAAATAGCTTCATAGCAAGCGGGGATACTATTTTAGTTGTTGGTTTTGTGCAGTATTGTTTGAAAAAGATACTTAAAAGGTAAATGAGTAATACATTTAAATTTGCAGGTCAGTTCGGAGTTTGGGATTAACTATTGTTTACACGTATATACACTACAATTAGCGTATTTACTTGAATGAACTCTCACCTAAAAATGCCGAGTGTGTTAAGGGTTAGCTTTTGGAATGTAAATTTTATTTCTCTATTTAATTTAACTTAAATAATTTTCAAAAGCATTCCATAAAGAATAAGATTTATTCCCTGGTGTTTAAATTTGACTAAATATTTGCTGCTACGCAGTTTTTAAATCACACATGTGCCCTGTGCACTATGGATCAAATCACAGGTATTCTGGACTGGAGAAATGCTGCTGGATCCATTGGAAACCTTCCCCACTGCATTAGGCAAGAACGTGGCCAGTTGAGCTCTCTGAATAACAGAATTTGCAGCTCTGTGACCAAACCAAAAAAAATGAAAAAATATTCTGAGTTTCAGCATGAAATTTAAGTAAAACTCTTTGGCATAAAACTTTATTTTGGGCATACTTATCTTTAAAAACAATTTTTAAAGTACAATTGATTTCAAAACAAAGAGATTATACAAAAGAAAATAGTTAAATTTTTTAAAGCATCTATTTTTCATATTTGAACTGGAAATATTCAACAAATAATACTATTTGTAGACATAAGCAGCTTTGGTTACGTTTTGCAGCTAATTACTGGCTGTATACTTCATAACAAATGTTTTGCCAAGATCTGGGGAGTCCTTGTTAACATTATAAAAATGTTTACACAGAGCACAGGACTGTAAGGAATAAGATCCAAGGAAACAGACTTGCTTAAGGATAGATTTATTTTCTTTGGCGTGATTCTAGACTGAGAAGGGTTTTTTGTTGTTGTTGTTTTGGTTTTAGTTAAATGTCAGGAGTTCTAATTTTAAAAATAAATAGGAAAAATTTAAATGAGTGGGAAAATGCTATCTCTTTTTTATCAATAAAACTGTTTCCCCCCCTTTTAAATTCTAGCTTTTCAGAACTTAAGGTTTCAAAACAATGCAGGGAACACTTTTCCACATAGCATTGTATCTTCATTGTATTTTGCAACCATTTTAACTGCTTTTCAGCTTTTATATATTTTAAGTAGGAATACATTTTATAGTATTAATTATAAAATATAAGCATAAGCAGAGAAACAGTATTGGTGCAGAAGTTTATTTATGTCTTGAAGAGTTTTGACCGACTTAAAAAACTTAGTCTGGCAACTGTTTTTAGCTTTATTGAGAGTTTGGCTTGAATATGAATTTGGGCAAAGACACAATGAGGAGAAAAGAAAGGATGAACCTCTGTTATTATGGACTGTAAGAGTAAAAATTAATAAAATGGTTTGGAAGGATGCCAAGATTGTAAGATATGTATTTATTAATTTTGAATAACTTCAAAAGAAAGCAAAATAAACACAAAATAAATAATATGATTGTCAAAGAGCAAACACATCCAGAATCTCAACATGAAAAATAATTAAAAGTGTATTTAAACTTCAGAGATGACAGATAAATGGAATCTTTCATCATATTGGACAAACACAATTCTCTTGTTATTTAGGGTCTTCCAGGTAATTTGAGAAAAAAAATAAATGTCTATTCTAAAAAGCTAAGACAGAAGAGAAATATTGTGTGGAGATCATAAAAAAGTAATTAAATGCCAACTCCCTTGGTAATTAGTAAAATGAAAACACAGTAAACATGCTCTTAGGATTATGGGATTATTATAATTTACTAGCTCAATGCATTCCTTTGTCTTTACATGCAGGAAAAGCATTTGACAAGGTCAAGTGGTCAGTTTTTAATCAAGTAAACTTTTTTAATGTGCTTCAAGGATACAGAAGTGGAAAATGAGTTTTAAAAAGCAGTGGCCTTGACATTCTTTCCCAAGAAATTTATTTCCAAAGAGAAAGTTAAACTTTTAGAACTTCATAGCTGTTTCGAGAGTTATAGTTTATTCCATTTCCCATATCTTCTGATTTCCTCACAAGAAATCATAGCAAAAATAAAGTGTCTTGTTAGGAAGATCTTGATGTCTTTATGTGCCATTTATCTTGTAAATTCTGCTGTGCTGTGGAAGTACATTGTAAAAGGGAGATTCAATACTGGATATACAGATGAGCTGAAACCATATTATAACTGCAAAACATATGGCTCATGCTTCTCAGAGGACAGGAGCATACTGTAACAGCTGGACTTTGCCACCGATGTGGCAGCAGGCGTGAGGATTTGGGGTTGTTCCTGGGGGGCTGGTGGGGCTATGCAAAATGTGCTGTGGAGAGTTTGGGGATGAGGAGGAGCAAGGAGGGGGGAATAGCGAGGCCATTATACAAGGGGCTGGTGGGTGTAAGCAGCTGCTGGTCAGCACACTTGTTGGCCTGAGCCCTGCGCCTCATCACCACCATCTATCCTATCTTCCTGTTAAATCCTTTCTTACCTGTCTTTCCAAGTAGTCTCACTCTCTGCTCCATGGGTAAGTGCTGTCACATCCAGGTGACTGGAGAAACAAGAGTGAATTTAGGGCCAGTGGCAGGAGTCGGACCCTGGGTGACAGCAGCCCCATGCCCTCACTGGCCCCATGCCCGCGGTGCCGCAGCTGGGGCAGGTGAGGGTCCCATGGCAGCCGCTGGTGGGGACTGGGGCTCGTGGCACCCTTGCACACAGTGCCAGCTACCGAGGGGCTGGGGTGAATGTGGAGTGAGGGGCTCAGTCCCAGCCACTGGAGCAGGACCACGGTCTGCTGGCGCGGCAGAGGGTTTGTGTTTTCCCCAGCCTGCTGGGCGCAGGGGCATGTGCGCAATTCCCTAGCAAACTTCAGGCTCAGCCAGCCAGTGAGTGGGAGGCCCAGGGCCCAGGCAGGGATATCGGACCAACAGACAGGCCGTGTGGATATTCAAGGGATTTAGGAGCATGGGGTGCTTGTAGGACGAGTGTGTGAGTGCATGCATCTTTTTTGCTAGCATGCATCTGTTTTCTAGCATGCATCCATTTGCTGGTGAGCATCAAGCTAGACTAGCCGGCGAGTATGAGGTCTGCATAGTGGCAAAGGGGCCTCAGGATCCAGGCAGGGACACTAGACGGATGGAGAGGCTGTGCTTATATCTGAGAGATCCACAAATGTGCATGTGCTTGTGAAGCGGAGAGCGAGGGCGTGTGTGCTCTCATTCAATGTCGACCAGCCAGAGAGGAGGGAGGGGACTCTGCTATCTGTACTTATGTTTATGTGAGCTCTGGTCATGTCATGTGGGTGCTCTTGAAGGCAGCACCTTGTCTGTGGCAGCCTATGTAGCCGGCCGTGCTGTGTTGTGTGTGTGTGTGTACGTGTGTGTATGTGTGTGTGTCTCTGGGACACATGCTCAGCTTCGCTGCTGGCTGAACCTGCAAATGGGAGAGCAGCAGCCACATCCATCAGCCTCCATCCATCAGGGACGGAGTGACCTCCGGGTGCCGAGGCGCACGGGCTGGGCTCTGGCAGCTGGGCAGCAGGGATCCCCAGTCCCAGCGCCCACTGGAGGCGGTGACCCATATAGCACCCTTGACAGGGCAGTGTATCTTTGTGCGTGAATGGGAACATCACAACCTGTCGCTCATAAATACGCTGGTGTGATACACAGCAGGCTGTAACTCTGGTAATGCAGCAGCCCATCCACATATTTTTCTTAAATGTAAGCTGGGACTGAACTTGTTAGCTCACCTCTTAGCATAACCAGGGGCATCTTCCCCTCTATTTGCAGCAAAGGTTTCATGCCATAGAAGACTTCATTAGGTTTTTTGAGCCATATTAAATTGTGTGAGGATTATGTCGAGCAATTTGTCACTCTCAGCAAGCAAGCACAAGATGAACAGTAGGTTTATTCAGGCTTTTTTTTTTTCACTCAGTGTATTTAAAGGCTTCATATTTATTTTGGGTAAAGCTAAGCCAATTCCTAGGGTTTTAAAAATAATTTAAAACCCTGTCTGCTTGCATATTTTCTCTCCTAATTTCCATTTCTCCCTCTCTTCTGATCCATGGGAAAAATCACCCCCAGCTATTAATTGGAACTGGTTCCTCCGAGGACATCACTGCTTATTAGGACTGTCTCGGAGGACACTGGTGCTACACCTGGGCTAGTAAATTAAACAAACAGTGCAGGAAATGTCCCTATGGCTTCTGACAGCTAGAACACTCACAAATACTTTGCAGACATGATTCATGACTTGGAAGGGGCCGTGGACAATAATTTACCTCAAGTATTTTCTGTTCATTTTTTCAAACAGAAAATGTTTTCCATATATTCTTTATATCTTTTATATAGACACCAACATTGCCAAACCTGTAAGGTGTATTTTTTAATCTATATAAAGAGGGCTTCTGTTAAATTTTTCTAGTGTGACAGACGGTTACTTTTGCACAGTGGTGCTTGTTCAGAAACGATGCAGCTGGCTGATGGGAGGTGGCAGGAAGGTCTATGGATGCACAGAGTAGCAGGTAAAGTACAAAACTATATCAAATGCCATCCTAGGCTCTGATCCCAGTGGTTGTAGGCAGACCTGGGTTGGAGTCAGGTCTGCAATGCTGGAAAAATGGTGGAGTGATTTTGGTACGTTGGCTCTGAAAGCCAAAGGACAGGGACTAAGGAGGAGAGAGGTGCAGAGGCTGCTCCATATACTCCCTCCGTCTAAGGCTTTCTTGTTTTTCTCTCAATAACTGAAAGAGGATATTTTGTTGTTAGTGAGCTGAAAAACAGAAAAAATGGCCGTTACCTTGTAAAGGACCTAGTAACTTTCTGCTGTTTGCCCCTTTTGCAATCAGCTGGCTATTGCAAGTTGCATGTGTTACAGGTTTCCATAGATATCTCTTTTCACTAGGCTTTGAGCACTGCAGACTTCTTGTACACTGGTAGACCTATGCAATAGCACTCAGTGGGGATTTTCCTTGTTAACCCCAAGCTGGCAGAGAAGGTACCAGCTCAGGTTGAGTGTAAAAAGAGGCATGGAGGAGAAAGCACCTTACCTACAGAGTACATAGAACAACTAAATACTCTTGTCTATATTGTTCTTCTTTTGAACACTATTAGTCTCCTAAATTGTGCTATATGCATACGCAGATATATATGCACACATACACACATCAATCACAAAGCGAGCTGCTGGGGTCCCCAGCAGCTGTAGGCATGGGAGCTGGCACTGCACGGGAGGAATGTGCACTGCAGAGATCCTGCATGGCCATGCTGCATGTGAGGCCGTGGTTTGGGGTACAGCACGGCAGCGGGGGGACAGCATGGCAGCAGGGGGACAGCACAGCAGCAGAGGTGCCCTGCGCTGTCCTAGGGTTGTGTGTGGTGATGCAGCTCAGCCCCTGCCTGGAGTGCTCCCGTGTCCTCGGCCTGTGGTGGGGCAGGTGGGTGCTGCAGGGGCCATCCCACACCAAGGCCTGTCCCACACCAAGGCCTGGGATGTCCCAGGCAGACGACGAGGATCTGGACCAGCTCCTGACTTTCATTTTGTCCTGGCCCCGTGCAGGATGGGGGCTGCCGGCAGGGCAGGGCTGGGCTTGGCCGCCAGGGCCGTCCCCCCGCCCCGGGGGAGCAGGGCCCCGGGGCAGCGGGGCAGCCCCAGCCCTGGGGGGCATCGGGCACCCCTGCAGGGCCGAGCTGGGCCGAGGCTGAGCCGGGTGGGCGCCCGCGGGTCATGGTTGGGATGGAGGTTGTGGGGTCCCGTGGCCGGGCAGGGGCAGGGCTGTGGCAGGGTCGAAGCCAGCACCACTGTGGTGTCATGGAGCGGCAACTGACGGCCCGGGCTGAGCTGAGATGGGGCCAGGGCTGGGGCTGGGTGGGGGGAGACCCCGGGGTGGGCAGGGACACGCAGGGCTGGGGGCGCCCCTGGGGCCCGGACACATTTCTGGCGAGGAACCAGGAACCAGAGGGTCACGCATGGAGCTGCTGACGGCATCCAGCCCTGCTCCTCATCAGGTCTGCAGGGGAGGCCTGACAGCAGCCCCAGCGCCTACGGGGAGGTCGTGGAGGAGCCGGAGCCGGAGCCGGGCTCTGGGCGGCGGTGCAGGGCGGGAGGACGAGAAACAACACAAGTCAAACGGGAGTTTCTCCCCGGATGCAGGGAGCAGCTTTTCCCCTGCGAGGACAGTCAGGCAGTGGCACGGTCGCTGGAGAGGCTGTGCAGCCCCTGCCTCGGCGGCAGACGGGACGAAGCCCTGAGCAAGGTGGTCTGAGCTCCGTGAGCGGGAGGCTGGACAAGGCCCCTCCAGCCTGCGCTGGCCGTCCTGCCGTCCCGCGGTGCTGTGAAGAGGAAGGGACCACGCTTTGTCCTTTGTGATCCCGGAGGAGACTTACCCCAAGGTTGTTCTCCTCACATGAACACACAGGTGGTATAAACACCATCACTCAAAGATTTATTTTATAGTGTAAATACAGAAGCTACATACAGTAAAAATCAAATAGTAAAAACATTTATTGGAAACTATTAACACAACTAACAATACTTAAAAAAAGCTGTTTCCAGAGTTTCCCTTTCTCAGCAGAATAGACTGGTATTACCACATAATTTCACATTCAATTTAAGTAATAATCTTGCTACCTAGTGACTGAAGGTCTAGAAAATTTCAGGCCTCAAATGATGTGTATATTTCTATTCACTGCTGTAATAATGTAAAATTCACATTTACACCGAGATAAATGACCAGCCCAAGTTGTCAGCTTTCATGCACGAGAAAGGTGTAAAACTGATACAAATGCAAGACCTATTAGGTAATCCAGCCCATCTGGTCTAGGTTCAGCACTACGACTTATAGCAATTCTGCCAGGTGGCTAAGAAGGAGCAGAAAGACCTCTCAGTACATCTAGGCTGTCTTGTGGCCAGCCACTAAGTAAGCTTGCCACTGTCACCCAGACATCAAGAAAATACAAATGCCCCTTTCCTGGACTCTCTTAATAGGCAGAACTTCCCATTTAAAAATAAATATACTTTATTGGGGGAAACAATCATTAACTTGAGGAAACAGAGAGGAGAATGCATATACAGATGGTGACGAGAATTAGAATATTTGGTGATGCTTTTATGATGGCAGGGCTTGCCTCAGTTTCCCCACCTTGTTGCTGATAAGGCACAGAGAGGGTTAGAATCTTGCCTTTGGCTTAGAGACAGAGACATGAAATTATTAGCATATAATAAACCAGAAGCCGAACGTTGCTTTAGTATAGAGAGAGATACCTTGGAAAGACGATGGAAATATTATCCACTAGGCACTAACAATGAGCTCCCTCTGGAATCAAGCTTCAGTGTAAGTCATGTAGTAGATCTTTTTTTTTTAAGGAAAAAAAAAGTAGGAAAGAGCATGAGACAGCAAGCTGGGAGCCCACCAGTCTGAGAGATCCAGCCTGGGAGAAGCACAGATGGATTCAGACTAAGACTTAGGTGAGTCTGGCCTATATATTTTGCTGAGGGCTTTGGCTCCTTTGTTCATTTTAACAATACTCATATTATAGTCTATGTTCTTATTAACAAGAAATGACAGTTGGTTTTCTTTCATAGTTATAGTACACAGTTTGTTGCACTCCTCAGCAGGGCCAGTTCCCATGTCAGAACAGATATGCAGTTACAGATTTACAAAGTCCATGGTTTAAGCCTAAACTGGGCTTCTGTGACCTCTAGGCTCAGCCCCAAACGTGCAAGGAACTACTTCCACCGGTGCACATAGGACGTACGTTGTGTCATGATGCTGTAAAATAAACCCCATGGTTCTAACAATATCCATGCAATTCCTTGTCCCCCTTTTTGTGGGACAGTTCATAGTCCCCCTTTGGCACCACCTCAGCCGCCTTCAGACAGCACCCACCTTTTTGCTTAGAGGTAAGGGCAAGTCCTTCCCCAGGCTTTTGTCACATAGCTCCATGTCCAGGGCCCTTACCAGACCAGGAAGCATCACCTCCAGCCAGGATGAAAGAAACACCTGAAGGGAAAGGACATGCTTAAAATTCTGCTGGGTCGGGGCTGAATTCTCTGTAACACATTCAGTTTGATCTCACTGAAATCTGAGTGAATGTTATCTCCATCACTTCAGGATCTGTTCTAATAAGCCCATTGTGAGTCTTTAACAACACGGATGTGCCAGGGAATAAAGCACATTATCCTCAATAAACTGAAAACCAGCAAGAAAGTTCTGCTTCTTCATCCATGGACCTTGAAATGTCAGGCACAGTAAAATTCACAAGTGCAATAGATTTTAATTATGTGAACTTTTTATGTTCTGCATCACATGAACCATACAAAACCTTACAGAAATCTAGTTTAATTCCAATGTATTATTCATCAGGTTTTCTTTTTGTCTGGAAATGTTACAATAACCTTGCCCGAAAAGGCTGGACATTACAGCGTCACAATAGATGTAGAGAATACTGGCACCGTTCTTTTACAAGAGAAGCATTATGCATTGTCCTGAGTATAATCTTACTGAAAGACTTCAGAACTTGGTGATGAGAGAATTGTTCCTCTATCTCTCTTTCAGAAAATTAAATGGTTAGTAGAAGTTTTTCATCTTATCTTTGCTCAAGGCAAGCCAAAAAAGGAAAGTATTTGGGTGCATGTTTGTATGTGATAAGAATTATGTCTCTATCCATAATTTATCCACATATTGCAGTTTCAAAATACAGATAAACTCATTACATTTTAATTTATATTTAATGTTACTGATTAACACAGTAACACAGTCCTAAATCTGAGGACTGTGAATGTCCTACAAGATTCCAGTTCAAATGACTGGCAACTGAGAACTCTCAGCACAATAGAGGATCAGGTCACACAGATGGTAGAGTATCACATAACTCCTCTATATTAATTTCTTTGTTGTTTTAGTAGCAGAAGCCTTTTCTTTTCATTCTCTGTCAGCACTTGTTGGATCCAGTTTTCTATCTCTAAACACTGTGAGCAAAATCCTCTGCTAACACAGATGTGTACATTAGCATTGCCTTTGCTGAGGTTGCTCTTACCTACAACAGCATATCATTGACCTAAAACCCCCAGATTAATAGTGATTCCATGATACAAATGGGCCCCATTATTTTGTTCCCAAATATTTGAATAATGAACTGAGAAATACCTGTGCTATCTCTATGGCCACAACACATGTTTGTGTTCCTGATGAGCTGGTTGCTATGATGTTATACAAAGGAGATATAGTTAAAAGGAGCAAGTAGGGAAAGAAAAACAATGGTAAAGCAATACAAAGGGGCAGGCCACCAGCTGTCCTGCTACAGCAGCCAGGTATAGACATGGCACAGGTGAATCTGAAGCCCCAGCCCCAGTGACAACTGCACACTAAAAAGAAACAGATGTGAAACTAGTGGCCAGAGTTTCCTCATTGTTCCCACACGCGTTGACAGGCTACGATAATGCCAAGAGACCATGTTGTGACTAGGATGCTCAGAGCCAGCAAGGAGTTGCACCAAGTAGAGCTAAATTAAAGGCAAAATTAAGGTGAAGATAAGACTCGTGTGTGCAGCCCATTTACTGTCTTGAGAGTCCAGCATGCTTGTACCCACGACAGCCTGTACACAGGAACAAAAATATTAGCTTTGAGTAGATCCCTAGTTTATAGCATGCGATTGAAGGGAAATGTCTGGATTTCTTGTCTTGTCTCAGCATAGCAAGATCAGGAGACCATATATTTTCCCTTAGGAAACATTTTGGCCAGGCCAAGAAGAATTTGACCAGGAAGATGGACCTCAGAAACTCAGAAGAAGCCGCGGAAGAGCAATGGACCTGTAACAGTAGTGAAGTGCCTGCTCTGTAGCACCATTGCATTGTTTTGCTCACAATATGCCCCTTGGAGCTCAAGAGCTGATGCTATTCCATGGCTTGCCCTCATTTTTAAACAGTGGGATTATAGTTTCCGGTAAAATACTTGCAACAGTAACCCTTATCTTTACTCCTACCTGACATTCAGAAGATAGCATTTGCCAAATGATATGGCAATACTTTTGAAGAGCCCATTTTTTATAAGATTCGTATTAAAAGTTTTATATAACATTATTTTCTTGGAAATTTAAGAGGTGGATTAAAGCATCTTCAATTCACTATTGCTTTAAAATGGCTGACCTGATAGTACCAGATAGTATTTAAATCCTCTTTTCTATTCATTTAAATGAATCTATGCTCACTGTCAATCTTTTCTGAATTCAGGCATCCTAACAGCATCCTCTGCTTTATCTGGAATGATTATGGACATACTGTAAATGCAAGAAACATCCATGATAAAATATTCCTTTTTATTATTGCTTCTTTTTTTCCTTAAGCTTCCTTCAGAAATCAAATCTTTTGTTATTTGCTGATATAGTGGATAAATATCTAAAATAATAAAACTCCTCCAGATTGTTTCAGAGGTTTAACAGTTCAGGTGTCTTGTAGAATTTTTTTTTAGAGATGATAGGTCAAAGCCAGAAAAATTAAACAACTAGCAATTTATATTTGACATAAATTTAAAGAAATACATAATTTCAGTAAAGCATCTGACTTTAAGTCCTAATTATGGCTTTCTTGTAACACAAGATAGATATAATAATACCAATATATATGTTTTCTTATTAATTTATGCAAATTATTTTGTAATAAATTAATTATTAGACAACTGCTTTTAGGCTTCTATAAAGAATAATCATCTTTTTAAGGAGAAGAACACTAGTATCTCTACTGGACGAGTGTTTAAACTGGCACCTTCCATCTCTTCTGTATGATGTTTTCAAATATTAATAAAAGTTATTTCTTTTTGTCCACAAGTATGAATGTTTCTAATAATCATATTTAATCATATAATAATAATAATATCACATCATATTTGTTTTTCCATTATGAATATAGTTTACCATGGTTTCTATAGCCTGAGAGACTGATTTAATTCAAATTAGAGAAATTTCAGTTTAATCAGTTGGTCTGGGTGAAACCTTTCTATTGTGATTCAGCAATAGAATGGCCAGGTGAAAGGCCATATGTAAGGTTGTTCATACTAAAATCTTCTGTCCCAAAGCAGCTTGCTCTGCCTTTGGACAGAGAGATTAATTAGATGACCTTTTCTAGGTGTCTTTCAGACTCTTTTCAATATTTTCCCTAACTTTGAGGGGACAAAAACAATGCTTTCAATAAATTGCTGATATTTTTTCCTCAAACTAACACCATTAAAGCCACTTAAGGACCAAGTTTTACATAAAATACATTAAAAAAAATTTGGAAAACAAATAAGTTTCAAGAGTTCTGTCATATTTTATATTTAATATTACTTTAAGGTTTTCTTCATTAGCCCAGTGCTCAGGAAAAGTGAAAACAGCAAATGGTACGTTGTCAATTATTAGAAGTGAAAGTACAGAGAAGGAAACACGGATGATCAAAGTTACAAAGTGGCTTCTATCTAGGAAACAACTGAACAGACTAGGGCTCTGCAGCTTGGAAGAGCTAGGACCCCAGCTAGGACTGGGGAACACAGTACAGTTCTATAAAATTATAAATAGCAAAGAGGAGGTAAGAGAGAAAAAATATTTGCTGTCATTTAGAAGACAAGTGAAATGAAATTAGAAGATTCAAAATAGAAGAAGTGATTGTTCACACAGTGATGGTAAAGCTGTGGAGCTCCTCTATGCAAGAGAGTATAGAACTCGTTTCTAAAGGTTTACACTGCTTTAAAAAAAGACAGGGGAAATGCTTGGAAGAAAAATTCACACAGGACTATTAAATAAAAATAACAATAAAAACCACCCAATCTTTGCCTCAGGAAATCTCTGATTCACAGCTTCTAGATGTGGGAAGAATATATATGGGAGGTATCAATATTTGCTTGTCCTCTTTCTTCTCTTTCCTAGGCACTCACTATTAGTCATTGCCAGGAACAAGAAACTGGGCTAGAGGAATATTTAGTCTTACTCAGTACACCTTCTTTTGTGTTATTTCTCTGTAGGTTTCATATTGCTTTAGCAAGCTTGCTATTTCTAGACATCTTTAGTAATGTCAGACCTTTGAGGACTGACATATAAAGAGGGATTTTCCTCATAAAAAGGCTGCAAAAGTAGCACATACTGCTTTGCAAACTGTAAATAATTCTTACTGATTGGTTTTGTATGCAAAATAAAGGGTAGTTCCCAAGTCATTTTAAACTTTAGAGACAACAAGGTGCAACTTTATTTCCTGTTTCAGAAAAGATTTTGTATGCCTAAGGGCTACAATGGTTTTTAATGGCTTCTGTCATCATATGCTGTTTCCTCTTAATATTAGTGACTTCTGTATATACTATTTTGTACATGCATTCTTGTGAACCACTTAGAAATTCTTATCTTTTGTCCTAGTTTTAACTTTTCTTCAGTTCTGTTTATCAGCTGACTGTCAAAGACTGTTTTATGACATCCTTTAGGAAAACTTTCTCTGTAGTGTCCTGACTTATTTGGAAGGAATGTCCTCTAAAATTTGCAAGTGAATCTCAGTCCTGGAGAAGATTTAGTTTCTTGAACAAGTGATCTCGCTTCCACTGGGACATGATCCAGCCATGCTAAAATAGTTGAATCTTTATCACTTCATTAAGAATTTTGAAATTTAGTCTGGAATAAATGTACAGTGTGAATAAATTACACAGTCTTATTTCTCTAGTAGAAACCATTGATCATACTGTGAAAATAAAGAGGTTAAATACTTCATCATCTATTGTCTTTTTATTACCTTTGCTTTAGTAATGGAATGATATACAACTGAAGTATTTCCAGACATAATTTCCTTTCCCAGGGTATTGCAATAATTTAAGGAAACACCTAAGGTAAGAGTTTCTTTTTAACTGGGAGTGTATGTTATCAATATTTACTAATAACTGAAAAAAAAGAATAAAAACAATAACAGAATAATTTATAATTAATAAAATGATTATTAGAACAATAACTGAAAAAAATAATAACTGAAAAATGTCCCTATTAGCAAGACTAATAATCCCTCCTTATTCTTAAACCGATATATGGTTTCAGAAAATATACATCTGACAGATATTTCTCTTTATAATTTTTGTCTAATGCAAAAAATGTCTGCTGAAAGTGGACATATTTCACCCCTCTATTTACTGCCCTTGAAAACTGCTAAAATAATTTAAGTGTTTCCAGAGTTTTATTCCCTTTAATGGTACTAATTAGAAGCTGCTCCTTTAAAAGAAAGAGTCATTGACATTCAACTTATCAAAAAGCCTGGTAAGTTTGGTGCTTCTTTGGCTGTTTGATAGAATGAACCCTTATTGACAAATAGTTTTCTTTTGTTTCTAAATAGGCACTATGCCTAAATATGGCTTGACTGTAACCTTCTTGCTACACTGATTCCTCACCATGTGCCAGTCCCTGCCTCTCCTGCAACCTCTTCAACCAAAAAGAAAAAGGAAAATTTTTAAAAATCATCTCTAAATGGCTGCACGTTGCTGAACTGTAACTTTCCAGACGATCTGCTTGAATGCTTGAGCTCCAGTTTATTTTGCAGAAGAGATACAATTTCCATCTATAGTCTTAGATGTGTCAGGGATAAATTACCTTCAGGTACATGAGTTACCTGCTTCAGGATGTACCAAGCACTCCATCCTCTCTGTTTTCTCTAATCTCCTCCTAGAGAACACTCTAATTCTTCCTTTTTATCCTTTGTTTTCTCCATTTTAACATACAGAGATTCGTTCTGCCCAAGTGTAGTCAAGCTGTAAGGATTTATAAAGTCACAGTTAGTATGTGACTAGTAATGCCTGACAGTCACCCCAAAAAAAATCTGTAAGTTTGGGAAGAGCAAACACAACTATCACAGCACAGCCATGTCGCTGTTAAACCAAGCTTCCTACAGGTTTCTCCACAACATTAACATAATTGTGATTCAAGCGTTTGATTCACGATGGCGTTCATCACGCCTAACCTCAGCTGTCCAGACATTAGGTATTTAATGCAGGCTGGCTGTCCAGGTTCTGTCTGCAGTTAGTAGGCATCTCCTTAGAGGGAATCATCCCAGCTGTGTTGTGTGTTACCTTAAAAGAGGGTGAATTTCCTCTGCCATTTCTCTGTCCTTTAAAATACAGAAACATTCTAGAAAACTGCCCATAAATGACAAAACAAGATTTTATGTTGGTCCATGCTGTACAATATCAGTAACAGGAGAGAATATCTACTTTTCCTGTAGCATAGAGAACAGAGAATAGCAGCTTCCCAAGAGACTCTAACTGTAAGAGAATATCGGACTGAAGCTGTCTAGAATTAATCGCTTAGCATAACTTGCTTAGCATTAGTAGCTAAATTTGCTGAAGCCTTAGGCCTCAGGCTGTGAACTTTTACTTAGATAAGTAAAAGGGGGCCCCAGAGCCGATTCAAGCTGGAGGGATAAAGAAGTTACATGGACAGCAGGAGCAGCCAACCTTGAAGATAAGCAGCGGCCTGCCTAGAGACAATGGAGGGGCCCAGTGAAGAAGGGGAAGACCCCAGACCTAACTATTACTATTGGTCCAAACTATCGCTTAAGGGGTGGGGAATTTAGATTGTAAGGGTACAATTGCCCAGGGATTTCTTTGTTCGGGGTCCCTCTTCAGAGGCACCCAGCTCGAGCTGTAATTACCACACGTGTATCATTAAATTTTATTTTTCTTCAATCTGACTTTGAAATTCTGCCTCAGCAGGAACCTAGGGTCGGACCCTGTTATGGAGGCCGGCGAGCCTGATTTTCCATAACACTAACAAATTTTATTTTCTAACCCTTTTTACCTATGAGGACCAAAGCTTTTAGAATTTTGGCATTTGTGCTTTTATTCTGCTTTTAAATAAGAAATTATGAAGCAATGTAACAAGATGAAGTCTAATAGAGTTGTGTATGTATATATGTTGCTAGCTTTCAATTACCCAAGCATAAATATAGCAGATGAAAAAAGTTCCTAAAACATGAAAGAGACCTTTCTTTTTTCCATTCCTCTGTCTTAAGCAACCAAATGGAGTTGGCTGATATTTCCAAACCCATTCTTTGGGCCAAGAAAAAATATGAGAAACTTCAGCCTGAAGGTAGTTTTATTTAGGAAGGAATTTTTAGTTTAAAATAGCAGTAATGCGTATTTCCAGAACCTTGAGGTCACCCTACTTTTGATGGGATCAGGAAATTAATTCAGCAATGAAAAGCTGTAGCACAGATTGACATAGCTAAGGCATTCACCCAAATTGGCCACATGGGGTTTTTTTGAACCACTGAAGAGATACATCTTGCATTTAAACCCACACTGAACAAAGCACTGACAAGTAAGAAGCAGATGGCATAATTTACAGGTAGCATAGTTTTCTGATATTAATTTAAGAGCTAGAAGTTCTAGGATAACAGAAGAGTTCAGTTTTCTAGCCCCTCAGTTTGATTCTACATAATCTAATATGAGTTAGAGTTAGCAGGGTTTGAGCACAGGGCTAGCAATTTCTCCAGAATGAAAGCAGAAAGAGATACAGATGGTCAGGTAAGTCCTGTTGAAATTATTAAAAATTCAACTCTTGCCAAATTGACAAGAGAAATAATTAGCTTCATATTTCTAAAATGTCATTCTAAATAGTGCAGAATAAAATCAGACTAGGTCTTAATTCTGCTGGATACTGTGGCAATATGATCACGTATTACCTATCATGTAGGTTTTTTCTAGACACTATAACAGATTTGAGTATATGGGGAAGGTCTTGGGTATCAGGCCACTGTGATGCCACAAGAAAATGTTTATTCTGTACTGTTTTCCTGTACTGTTATGTGCCTTAGAGTGGCATGTTTATTTGAACAATCATGTTAAGTTTAAAAAGCTGCCTTGAACAGGTGTTGGCCTTTGAGAGACAGATGGTTTTACTCCAGAAGGCCTTTGGAGTGATTTTTGGCTTTGAACCAAGCTCATAACACCTCAATCTGGAAACATCTGTGATAACTGCTAATTGAGCTGAGTCACTCAGTTTTACTACTGTAATTGAAAATGAGTTTGAAATAAATATAGACACGTCAGAGCTATTATAAAATGTGGGCCTGACCTACCTTGGTCTATGTTAGGCTTTTTTTTTTTTTTAATTTATATTTCCTTGACCTGAAACTGCCTAGGAATCCTTAGGTGAGAATTTGAGGTCAGAAAATAGATATCTACCAAAAGCAAAACTCCGTGTGAGAAAGGATTGGGCTTTGAGGTCTCCTGATTTGGTACTTACATGGTTGAAATAGGCATTTTCAGTTTTTAATAAAAATTTCAATTACATTTCCAAATTTTATGAAATGCATTCCTTAAGATGTGAAGGTTTTTTAACAAAGGAAAAATGAAAATAAATTTTTCAAATATATTAAAATAGATTGTTTTTAACTGATCTTAATTTTTCTTTTCATATAGGTGAGTCACGTAAAATGACAATAGTTTAACTTCTTGTTCTATTTAGTTAGTGATAAAAATTTCAAAATCTCAGAACTTCTCACAGGATGGAAAACTAAGCTTGCTAGACTGAAGACTAATTTTGAAGATCTTTTGCATAGGCTTCCTTTGAATAAATATGAATGATCTGTTCCAAGACCCCTAGTCTTGTTACTTGGGAAATAAAGGTTAGAAATACTAGAAAAATAAGATCACTGGCTGCAGTAAGAGCTTGCTTAGACAAGGAAGGTTGAATTTATCCAGTTGAGAAATAGACACTTTTAAGGCATGGGACACTTCAACCTGAAATAGGCACTTAAAATAGGTCAGGTGAAGACTACTCTGAAGGTGCCTGTTTACTTTGGCTAGCTATAAAAAGATGACTAGTTTGAATCTAGACAGCTACACTTCAGACACAGAGAGATATTAAATGAATCCCACCCAGAGAGATTAAAGAGCATTAAAATAGCTGGTAACACCTCCATTGTCACCAAGTGGGGAAGTCTGGAATGTCTGAAATATTATTATTGTTCATTCATTATAGGCAGCCTGGGAGGTGAGACAGAAATGCAGCTGCTCGCTTGTGGGATGTGAAGGAGAAATCTGGGAGCCGTAAAGGGAGATTAGACCAGAGATACTGACTGGTCCACTGACAACATTGTCATGAATGGAGAAATAAGGGGGGGTTAATTTTATAGTTAAGAGCTAATGTGAGAAGATCAAGGAGGGATATGGAAAACTTAGCAACCGCAAAGAAAACCATTGGCGGCTGTCAGGAGAGGCAACATTTCAGTACCCCAGAACAGAAGCCCTTGGCACCCTCGGGTGCTCAGCACCGGAGCAATCTGGTAGATGTGCCCTTTGAGGAGCACAATAATCAAAGCAGTAGAAAAAGACATTGCCTCTGTTCTGTCAGCATCCCTGAAATTAAAGTGTATCTGTGACATGTTTTGATTTTGAGAATTGGGAGGACTGAATGGAAAACATGTGTCTTCATAGTGTTTTGATCCAGCTCTAAGCATGAACTTGGTTTTCAGAACAGTTTTAATTTTAAAATGATGTTCCTTTCCAAAGAAGATATAGGAGAGGTAGTGAGAGGTGACACTACTGTTAACTTTATAAGCTCTTTTAGTGCAATGGTGTGATTTTGTATCTTTCTTGTTAATAATTAGAAATGGTTTCACATCAGAAAGTTCTTACTTAGCCAGTCATTTTAGAGGATTAAAAAATTAAAAATTCGTTGGGTAGTTGCTTCCAGACTTGCCAAACATCTGTTTGGATTCTGTATCTTGCTAAACAATAACAGCGCATTCTTTTTAAAAGATTCTGTTGCTCCATTCCAGCATCAACAGCTTAGGAGAACTTACTGTGTGGTTGCCTTTATGTATCTACAATTCAACAATCTCACTGTAGATGATTTTATCCATGGATAGTACTTTAGACACTGAAGCAACGATTTTTTTCCTTGCTATGCAGTGCATTGAGCATAATTGGAGAGTCTGAAACATATCTAAAAATAATTTGTAGGACAACAGCATCTAATTGGGTTGGATGCTGAAGTCTGGCACGTAGCACTAACTACTGTCAATTGTAGCACTGAAAGAACTTCAAATGAATAAGAAATGAAATTTAAATGGCAACAGGATGATGAAACTAGTTCATGTCACTGTAGGAAAACAAGAACTAATTAAATATATTGTGGACTGTGGACTGTGCAGAAAGTCCCTCTACAACTTAACATTACAAAAGCTAATTCTCACCATTGCTGTGGATGTTGATATATTTTGTTTTTTGAAACAAGACTAATTAGCTCTCATAGATTTCTGTGTTTAGATAAAAATTAATGTTCTTTCTGCTCCTTTGGTTTCTCAGCAGGATGTGTTTTGTAGAACTAATCCTTTCTGCAGTCTGTCACGTAATTAGTGTTGGTGCACATCTGCATTGATGTTTTTAGATACAGGTGGTACATAATTTTATCTAAGAACATTTCTTAGGACAAACAAGTTATACATCAATTGCCTGCTTGTCTTTTTGTTGTGTTTCACATTTGTGAAATTTTTAATGAGTCCTGAGAAGATGCTTTTTTTCCAGAAATTGTTCCAAAATTTCAAAATTACTTTTGAACTCAGAGCAAGCACTCTTGCAAGAGCAATAACAGGTGGTTGCTTAGGGCAGCCAGATTCAGGGGCAGTAAAACTGTTTGTACAGGTAACTTCAAGCTGGCAAGGTTGACCGGGCATTCAACAGCAGACAGGCAGGGCTGGGCAGTTTGTCTAGGGCAGCAGACCTCCCCCACACTGAGTTTATCCTGTTTGATTTGACTGGGCAAATAAGGACTAATGCTCATTGAACATATGGCTGTACTGCTTAATATGTAGGCCCTCCTCTGACAAGAAGTAATTTTCAGCAGCTGGGTAGCCTTGGGCTTCATAAGTGGCTCGTTTCTTTTTAGACAAGAAAAATGAGGAGGTCATGAGCAAATAATTTATCCCAGTTAAGTTTTATTTTTAATATAGCTTTGGGTAAACATGACCATTAAGACCAAATATCAACTATAAGCTTCATATGGGAGCTTTGTAGGATATGGAAAGAAAAACACTTGCCTCTGTAAGGTGGAGCAAACATAGGCGCATCCCCTACAGCAACCTGATGACAGCAAGGTCCTGGTAGTTACCTGAGCCCTGTCATCCATCAGGAAAAGTGGCTTGTAAATCAAAGAGTAGGACACTCCCTCCCTGCCAAGAACTTCTGGCTTCTTGCATAACCTTTGTGGCTGTGAAGGAAAATTTGAGCTGCTAGTCATAGATGTCCTTAATGTCACTCTTTTCTCATGAGCTGCTGAAGAGGGGAAGATTGGCTGTTCATGGAGTTTTCCATTTTAAGGGAAAGAAGTGAAATGGGAGTATGGGATTGTGCTGCTGATAACTGCTCTATTGCTGCATGTGACCTAACATGACTCCTCCCTTACACAAAGAGTTTGCAATGAGTACAAAATGTTTTAAAAGGAGAGTGACTATGGTAGCAGTATACCATGGCGGGGAGCTTGCCAGTGTAGTCAGCGTAACTCATCATCTGTTGCTTATTATCTTCCTTGTTCTGTTTTTTTTTTTTCTTTTCAATTTTGCTTTTTTAAGGGATGGGCCTAAGCTAAAGCCCTATGACTGAGTAGCATTTTTCCAAAGAAAGGCAGAGGTAATTGCAGTCAGACAGTGAAAGTTCTGCAACTAGAACGGACCCCAACATCACCAACAGACTAAGAGATGAACAAAATGCTGAACAGGCCAATCCTCCTCTCAGGGATGAATCTGAAGGAGAAGTTAAAAAAAAAACCTGTAAAACTGGTGAATTATCAGGGATAGGCAGCTGGCCTGCTGAACTATGGGAAAATGGTGAAGCAATCACAACTGGTCACATTCACAAAACATACAAAATAGCCTGGAAATGGTGACAAGCTCTATGAAAATAAGTTATTGTGACCTAACCCCCCTAGAAGCTTTTAACTATACAAAAATTGCTATATCATTAGCTTAGTCACTCACCAGACACAGTATCTTTGCTCATGAATAGATTAAAGTTTCAAACTTTTTTTTGGTGTGTGTGGAAGATAAAACAGGAGTTATATCAGGAGTTATTTACAGGAGTTATTTATCTCAGAGTCACTCTGTACAACAGATATCCTCCAGGAAAAGAACAGTGAGGATACGTGACAAGACAGAAAATGCAATTAACTGGATGACTGGTTCCAGCAAAGGATGGAGATAAAGAGGGATGTCTCCTTTAGACACACCAGGACAATCACCTGGTGTTGAGGTAACAACACTATGGTACCTGAAACATGGTATTTACGAAACACCTGAATAACTGGAAAGCACAGGATTCCTGGGAGGTGGAAAGGTCTGCAACCTTTGCTTTGCAGGCAATACTAGACAAAACAGCACTGAAATAAGTAGAATGACAGCAAAATTTTGATAGTTTGGCTGTTGAGGAAGGCAAGATAAAAAGGAAATTTTGATAATAAGATATGAAGGTCACAAGTGAGAAAACCAGAGGAATGAACTCCTTTGGAGTAGCGTTCGGAAAGAGGGAGAATGTAAGAGGAGTCAGAAGTGGAATTTTCCAGTGTGGTACTAATACTTATAAACTTGAAAGATTCTGGAGAAGTAGAAAAAATTCAAGAATAAACAGAATATAAATGTCTTAGAGGGATGATGTTTTCAAGAGTCCTGCGTGGATGTAATACCTGAACTCTAACAGAAGCAAAAGGAGAACTATGGCACCATATACAATGCATGGCCTTGAACAGTTTGATATATATATAATTATTTAGCATTGTTGTAATATCAGTAACTGAATCTCAGGAATAAATGTCCTGAATGTAAAATGAATTTCAAGGGTAAAAATATGGTGCACAGGAGAAGACACAAAGGTCTAGTACCACAGTTCTTCAGGAAACCAAACAGAGAAGGTCAAAAAGCTACCTACAAATAGCTTGGCATGAAACCACCACTGTCTGAGAAAGAACTTCTCCACTCTTCTACTGACCATTACAAAAGGAAATTCTGTTGAATGATGTCCTCACCTTAAAACTGGCTGTGGAAGAAGAACAGCAGAAACACCACCTGGGAGAGCTGTCAAGATGGCAGAAAACAAATTTCTTCCTCATAAAAACTCCCTATAGTTAAAAGGAAAGGGAAAGATACTGTTAAAATACTCAGATGCCTTAAATTTCGTGTTTATAACTATTTTCCCCTCTTTCTACGGTTATCTTTAACAAAAAATTTAATAACAAATAATTGTCATGCTACTAAGGACAAGTTTTTTTATTTGAAAACTCAGATATTATTTAACAGTGTGATGATGTAGAATGGCAAGGCCATATTATATCCATGACTCCATGGGCTCATTTATTCCAAAGAGTTTTACGCGATCTAGTAAATATATACTTGTAGCATCTGCTACGCTCATATCAAGGTCATGCCAAGACTTATGCCAAGCTCAAGCTATTTAAAAGGGAAAGAAATAAGCACTCCCCCTGCCCCTTCCATTTATATTATGGGACAAAAAATCTTTTAAATATACTTTTTATGAAAAAGGATCATTAGCTATAGCACCTCTACTAGGCTGTGCTTGTTTCAGTAAAATGCGTATCATAAAGAAGACTTTTTATTAGACTTCAGTTAGATGCTGGAATTTCAGAGATATTCTCATAGGAAATTTTCAGATAACTTCAAGGTGAGCTTTTGTATCTTGGACTGTAGCTTCAAAAAACCATAAAGTGAATGACTGTGCATTTTATTTCCACTGAAGTTGGACAGCTGGGAACAGAATATTATATTTTGTTGGGTTTTTGAGTAAATGTCTGGGGAGCTGTAAACAGGGAAAAATAAACCACTATTGATGTAATATAAATTAGGGAGTGGGTCTGTTGACAGTGTAAATGCTTTTAATGTGCTTTTATCAGAGGGACAGTTTAACTGATGAGGAACAAACATCAATAGTGTATTTTAAAGTATAAATATATAATGCTTACATGTTTGTTAAACCTTAATAAATCCATTTAATACTCTCTTATTATTTAATTAGGCATTTAGTTAGATTGCAGCGAATGGGCTATTTAATCTAGCAGTTTATACTTAATTGAACAACTACATTCTTGTAAACATGTGCCATCAACATTTAAATAATATAATTACCATCTTGTAAATTCCAAGATAGATGGCCCATAAAAGTACAAACGGACTAGTTAAGGACACAGCCCTGTGCCCATATAAATATTCCTCCTTCTTGTTTGGGACTTACAGTCAAAGGCAGACTCTTCAAAAGACTGCTCTGGAGCTGATCAAGTGGGAAAGGAGCAGAAGGTCCCTGCACAGGGCTGCATGTGAAAAAGGTCAGTGTCTTCCAAAAATTATGAGTTTACTTGCTTGTCCACCAAGGAAACACAAATCTACCAGCTGAAATAGCCCTGCCTGGAGCTCCTGTGAGCCTGAGTGCAGCAGCCTGTGCTGGGTTAAGCATCCAGCCACACTGCCGTGGTCGTGGCGGCTGGTGCCCCCTGGGCTGGGAGCAGCGGGACGGAGCTGGGACAGCTCTCTCTGCTTCTCCACTTCCCTCGTGCCCTCGGAGGGATTTTGTAATGCTTGTAGAAAATGTCATGCATTGCAAGAATTGAGCATTGTTAGTTCCCCTTTTAGTTACGCACTTTCTGATCTCATTTTCAAGAATTCCAGATTAGAGGGAAAACAATGAAAAAAAAATGCATAACAGAACAGGAGTTGATGGTGTTTTGTTCCACGTTACATGGGTATAACCAAGACTAAGCTGAAGTCAGCAGAGTCTCATTCTCACTTTGCACAGCATCCTCTTTCCATATCTAACTAACTTGCCCAAAATGTCACTATGCCCACATGGAGGGACCTGAAAAGCCACGTGGGCTGCAGGCTGTGTCCATGAAGTGGAGAAGCGGGCCCAGGAGATCCTAGAGGCCTCTGGGGTGACAGTCTGTTCACATGAGAGGATAGCTTAATCCATGCATGTTGCTGAGAAGCGGGAATCCAGATTGTCCCTCACTATGTATTTTATGCTCATGTGAACACTTGTCTTCAGATTTCTTCCTCTTACACAGAGTAAAAAACATTTTGTAAGTTCTCCCCCCGAAGACACAGTAAGAAGACCAATAAAGAGAGGAGGAGGCTGTTGAGGAAAGCAGAAAGTTTCGAGAAAATAACAGGAAATGAAACCAAACTGGACTCCAAGTGATAGGAAGAATTTTAATTAAAAAAAAAAAAGAAAAAAATACAAAATTACATCTTTTCAGGGGGAGGGAAGAAGAATATGAATTGCTTCAAGAGAAGGATCTCAGTGGAATAATTAACTAAACTTGCAAAATTAAATATTATTGTCTATCCAAATGTGGTTGACCACAATAAAAGGTTCAAAGGAAGTGAAACAATTTACTTCTTCATATTGACACAAAAAATATATGAGAAGGAATGTAGCACAGATTGGATTGTTTCTTTATATAACCTTCATTCCTCATCTGCTGACTCCCTTGTTTTTTTCACTACATTCATTTGAATATTTTAAAAGAAAATAATTTCTACTGTAAATAATTTTATTTAACCTTTTATTAAAATCAATAGTTAAAAACAATGTAAACAGTACGTATGGATTATTCATCAAATTTAACATGTGTAAGAGTCTCCTGAGTGCAAAGAATGTTTTCAGTACATTTTATTTATCTCTTGTTTCCACACTATCAATAGCTCCAAGTTTTGCATTTAGATCAAAATTTGGGATACACTTTAAGCAAAATATTTATGTATTTCATGTGGTACTTCCCTGAATTGCCTTTTACCCTTTGTCCAGTTACAGTTTTGTTCTTTGAAAATACCTCCTCTCCCTAAAATGAGTTGATGGAAAACCCTGCCTTAAATCCTACAAAAGGGTAATGGTACTTTTTAATTCTCAGATATAATATAAGAACAGCAATGGATAATTTTATTACATGTTCTGTTCTCATTCCCTTTGCAAGAATTCCCAGTGATATCTATAGAAATTTCACAAACAAAATAAATGCATTCTGTAATAGATACCTTTGGAGGTAGAGTATAACTTGAAGAGAAGGGGTGGTACAGTCTAGAAACTTTCACTGCACAGCCTGTGATTATGGCCAGACAAAATATTGCACAGAAATTGCCTAGAAGATTCATTTGAGTTACTAAATTTGTTCTGATGGTTCCATGCTCATATTGTATTCACTTTTATTTGAGGCAAGAACAAAATTACACCTTGTGCATAGCTGCAATGTTTTAATTCTGATTCACAAACAGCAAACATTGAATCTTGCACAAACAAGCTACAGGACAAAGACTATTCAGAGATTTTATGAATATATTAGAAAAATGAATGTCATTTTCTCAAATGTATTCTTTTGGGTGGTATAAGTATGTGCAGAAAACAAGGTGTTTTAACAAATATATGATTTGATATTAATTATTCACTCAGTGTTAACTTTAGGAATATGAAAAAAAATCACAGTTCTTTGTCTTGTTTGTACATCGTGCTCCCTCTGCAAGGTCAGGCCTTGTGAGAGCTCGGATGAGAATCTTTCAGCACAAGTATCATGATCAAAATGAGAACTAAGGAAGCCTGCTTCCCCACAGATTTCTTTTGAGGTTGCTTGACTTTGATGTCCAAGCAGGTGAGATCTACGAATGAAGCTCTTCACTTCTTGACAGTATTAATAATGGCTCACTCCACGTGGATCCTCTGATGTGTAATCAAGTTTAAACTTGCACAGCAGCCTCTTTGTCAGTGGAGACCCTGGGCAGGCTGCCTTGCCTGCCCACTCCCCTGGGGCTTTTAAGGGCCAGACAGCTTTGGGAATGGGGCAACTTTGACCAGTCTGGGTGCAACTAACCAATGGTTGTTGGGGAGGCAAGATATTTGGAGGCAAGGCAGACAAGCAGAGACAGAATAGGATCACACACATTTTCCTTGGAAAACAAACTAAAAAGCACAGCGCTGAGGAGTTGGTGCGGAAGCTGAGACCCTTCCCTCTCAATTAGAGTTAAATCTAAATCTTCTTATTCTTGTAAGGAGGCAATGTGTTCCTGGGCTGTCTTATGAGAGACAAACGGAAGCTCTGATTTCTGAGGGTTTTTGCTACCTGCATAAGAGGAGCTGTTACAGATTTCTCATTTGGAGCAGAGTGGTCTCTAGCCATGATTAACCAGTGTGGATTCCTGCACAGTGAAACGCTGCTTTCCAGTAATGACTTTGGCTGTTTTGTACCAGATGACTAAATGAACATGGCAGGATATAGGTAAGTTACTAATCGAAAGAATTCAAAAGCACAATGACAGAAAAATTTCTAATGTCAACTCGTATTTCCAAAAGCAGTAGTGCCTTTGCAGATTCACAGAAAAGAAGTAAACAAACACACAATCGGTGTTAATACAGCTTATGAAAAGCAAGGTTATTGCTAGCAGGTATTGAGGGTTTCCTTATCAGACATGAGCAGGAGCTGAGAAACTGCTCTCATTTATGACAGCCCTTATCAATATATTGAACGAATCAAGAAGCTCCGTCTTTCTGATTTTTGCTGAGAAACTTTTGAAGTACTCACTTAAAATCAAGGGTTTTGTTCTTGACAAGTAAAGTCTCTTTAAAAACACGTCAACATTTCAGTCATAAAAAACCCTTCTCTTTTATGCTGCAAAATTGAACTAAAATGAGAGATTAAAAGAAGTTATTTCTTTAATTTTATCTCATTTACACCATCTTGCCAGTCTCTGTCTTTTCTCTCTCACTTTCTGAGCTTTACCACACATCTCAGGGAGTAGAGAAGCCTGCTGGATTGCATTACTTTATCATTTTGACTTGCTGAGTCCGACTATGGGCTTCTGACCTCACCCAAAGTAAGGTGATGACAATGAGAGTCTTTCCATTGATTTCAGGGAGCATCTGAACAAGTTCTAAATTCTTTCACTTAATGAAAATGGTAAAATATAGAAGTCTGATCCTCCAGGTAAACAAAAAACATAAATTCTCATTGGAAACAATAGAAATGAGGCTTTCTGCACCTATAGGATACAGTCTCATTGTGGATTACTTTTTCGGTTGTTCAAGTGGAAACAGAACCTGCGTTCCAGAGGCTGAAACAGATACTGAGTTAAGAAGATGCCATTGTTGCTTGTGTTCCTGAGAAGGTAAAAGCAACAGGAAAATTAATTTGTACTAGTAATAGCAGAAAGCTGACAAGCACAAGAAGCTGCCTGAGTTTTTCCTGTTGATTGGAAAATTAGATACCACATAAATTCAAATTTTTAATAATACCAAGTGATTGTTTACTGCTTATCAAATGAGGTAGTTTAAAACAAGTGAAGTAGCTAAGTGTAAAAACAAGGAAAAGTGCCTACCAGTTAGTTTTTTTATATTTTCAAGAAAGCTTGTCTGACTTGTCAGCAAAAGGAAAAGGACACTACACGGACTCAAGATTCTGCTGTAGTCAGCAGCGTCTAAAAGAAGAAACCAGTCTGGCTACAAAACTGCACTTATATTTATATAGCAGCACATGGGGCAGTGTGTTTTCTTTGATTTTCTATTGTAGCTGTTGCAATTGGTCTTTATGAATCCTTTATGCAGGTATAAAAATAATATTTGACTTTAACTTTCAGGTTCTCCATGTACTGAGGAAAATTTGCCTGAGCTCCATTTCTCCTGTTTTAAAGTATAACAACTCACCTGCACATTTTCAACAAAGGTAGGCCTTATAAGGCACCTCTCAGTTGTCATGGAATCAAACACAAGCTTCTTAAATAGAATATGCCTCCTGGGCACAGGCAGCAAAGATCATATATCATGATAGGTTAGAAGAAATGATACTGACATTGGTGAGAAAAGTGTGATGTACGTTTTTAGGAGTGTATGTTCTACCTGCTAAGGCCAAATTGTTAGAGTCTTTTCTTGCTTGTTCTCTTGTAAAGAAAAGAAAGAAGTGGTCTAAGTGCATTTTCTTTTTCTCAAAGAAAAAATAGAAATAGAACACATTTTTATGGGAATGTATTCCTGCGTACTGACACCAAAACATCCTTCAGTGCCACATACATTCACAAAACTCATTCTTAAGGTTCTGCAGAATCCCAGCAAACATAAAACATATTTTAAGCTTCCCACAGAAAAAATCTTTCAAAATGAGCCTACAGGAGATGCTTGCCAAATGTTTAATCTTAAAAATTTGAAATGTCACATGAAAGAAATATACTCTTAAGAATATTTAAGAATACTCAGCTGCATATCTCAGTGCTTTAGCAGAATCAATGAAACGTCCCAACAGATTCATAATGAAAATAACGTTATTACAAAATTTCACAATGCTACTAAAAAGCTAAGGATAGACTCAAATATATGTGGAATTAAGGAATAGTGCCATCTACACTGTTGTACCTCCATTCCCTCTAGCTGAGCAACAAACAGTCTAAGATCAGGAGAGTGTGTAAGCAAGTTGGGAGATATGTTTCTGATGCACTGAGCATAAGAAATTAATGTACTCTGCAGACCTGCAGTTTTTGGTTGTGTATATATTAAGTATAATAGGTATAGTGTTTAAGCAAGTAATTTTAATTCTCAACAATATAACCAATGTTACAGAATAAATCAGCAGAGGCAGCTCTCAGAAATGAAATCTTCCCAAATAAAATAAGTGTTTTACTTTTTACTTAATACTTCTAGTGCTTCGTAAATAGAGATATTTGGGAAACTTCCATAGAAATATTTTTATATGGGAGGGACTAACCCTTAATACCTGTTAGTCATGTAAAAATTTGTTAGCTAAGCCCAGGGCCAGTCCTGTTTAGTGAAGACTCTAAAACAGACAGCAAAGAACATAATTTCTTACATCTGGCAGGCTTATCATGCAATTCATCATGCAATTTTTATGCACAACAAAGACTAGAGTGATATACTTGTTTCCTTCAGCTCTTGATAACAAGCAGAAGCACTATCTGCATATATCTGCTTATTGAACAGAACAGACTCCTTTTTGGTACACTAGAGCAATCTGAACTTCAGAGATATATTACTGGTATAGTACCAAAATAACTGAGGCCTGATCCTGGTGTAAATCAATGTCATTAAGACCTGTCTTCATTTACATTGGCTTTGTTCTTAATTAAATGATGCCATGAACTCAAGTTTTATTCTTCTGATTTACATTTTTTTTTCCAATTTTAGTCAACTTTCTTTGTCAGCTTTATTCCTGAAAAGGTAGCAGGTAAGAAATAAAAACCTCCACCAGGTACTTTGATTTGAGCAAAGGAGTTGTTTCTGCTCGGCTCTTTTGGAGGTGAGAAGAGGTACTTTTGGCCAGCGAAAGCAATATTGTTTTGCTCACAGTGTCTGTTACCTAAAATGACAGAGGCAACTTCTTAATATCTGTGTCATTTCTGAGTCTTTATAAAACAGGGTCACTCAGAAATGGCATAAGCCTTGATTCCTTAAAAGGCTGCTTTTTTTTTGTTACTGTTTTTCAGATTTTTATATAAGCCTAGTTACAACGGCTTAAAACAAGAGTGAAACATTACAACTCTGCTCACAGATTGCTAGGTAGCCCAGAAAAAAAAAGAGATAATGGAGGACAAATGAAAGGGACTTATGCTAGACCTAAAACCAATATATTGCTTTGTTTTGTTCTTTGAGAAGTATTTCTGTTAAAGGAAACATAAGAGAAATGCAGAAAAGTTTCTTATGGTGATAGTACATGGAAATTCAGCCCAGCTACATTTGCTTAAATGCATCTGGGATGAGTGGTCACCTATTCTAAGGTGACAGCCACCAGTGCTGGGCTCCAAAAATTATAGTCTGCAGCTAAAACCATGGGTAGGGGGCTTTGCCAAAGTCCCCTGTCATCTGTAAAGGAGGGGAAGCTGTTTAAGAGTCTTCTTTATACAAGACCTGCATAAGACCTCAGTGATACATGCATTCTTGCTAAGCACTGAAATAATGGGAACAGTCAGTATAGCTGCAGTGGTTAAACACCATGGCTGGCAGAGCAGGATGTGACAAGAAAAGGCTCATGGGAACACCCTGTTTTTGTAATGTGATGGGATTTATTTCATTTAATAAAATATTATTTGTTAAGCTAGCTGGTTCATGTTTGAGGGTTGGAAAAAATTACTTTAGTTAGTTTAAACTACACAGCTTTCCAGACAGGGACTACAACTGGTGTGTTATTAGCTAACCATTTCAGTTTGACCCCAGACCTTGTTGATGTCAATCACATTCTAGAAGAAAAGTTACATGTATATTTATTTTAATTTATCACTATTACTTTTACAAGAGTAGCCTAATCAAGTGATAATTATGATTATGAAAATGAAGACTAGAATTGTTTTCAGTGGAGTTAATCTTAAACCAGAATGTTTCTAAAAGCTACTCTAAGCAGGCTGTAGCTTGACTAACACAGGGTGAGATTTCATGCTCAAAAGCACAGCCCAGAAATTAGAGTTTTCCTCCTGAGGAGGAAGTCAGTCTCTGAGACCCACTTCTTCATTCTTAATTACTCTAGAAACAGAAGGCCTTCCTGACAAAAGATAGGTGGCACTGTGGCCAGCAGCACACGCAGGTAGCCTAGTCCTTGGGCAAAGGATAAAACGTCCTTCCTTCCCCAAAAGCGCTTGCTCCCCATCCACCGTCTTCAGAGTCCAGCACGTGAGGCCACTCTGCCCCAGGGCAGCCGTAGCGCCTTTCCCTCCATGGCCACCTTGGGGCACTTCTACCTCCTGACAGGCTTCTCCTGTCCTGTCCTGAGACATCTCTCAGCTTCTTTCTTCAGTGTTGCCATCAATCTAACTCAGCCGTCTCAAACCTCTGGCAAGGTGGTTGGGGCGGGGGTGGGGGGTGTTAGGAGAAGCAATAGGACTGTCTTCACCAAGGTTGGACCTAGGTGAACTCTGCTGCACTTTCACCTTCTGTTAGCAAAGTTGTTCTTCTAGTTGACAAAGCTCTGAGACACAGAAATGATTAAAATTATCTTCATTTTCATGCTACACATGCCATGAAGTACTCTAGGAATCATTTGTTTCAGAATATCTGACATTTATAACCATGATTATCACATTAATTGTATTATGGTGGGATCATGAGTGGAAATTTTGCTAGGCGTGCTGAAGCTTGTCATAAAAAAATCCCTATATCAGTATTGTTAAACTCAAATTTTCGAAACCTTGAGTAAGTCCTTCCATCATAGCCAAAAATTATGAGATGAAAAAAATCTAAAATTCTAAAACTTTTCAGTTTTAGAATACCTAGATATTTCAAGCTTTTATTCAATCAGGAAGGATTGTTTTAAAAAAAAGGAAAAGAATATGAAAATCCATATTCTCATAAATTTGCAAGTCTCCATCTACTGATCTGGGATAAAACATCCATTATCACAAAACTTCTGAGGAATGAATACTTTTCTTGATATGGCACATAACAGTGAATGAAGAGTCTCTTGTTTTTCTACTTACATTAAATTTTGATATCGGTAATTCAGTCCCATGTTTGAATGTCTTTGCTGTGCTTTACATGATTGTAGGAATCCCCTTCCTGCTTGACCCTGACTCGCAGTAGGATCCCAGGCTGTCCATGCCAGCTTGCTGCTGGCTGCTGGGGCTGCCTGGAGGGGATCTGGCAATCCACATCACCCAGTTGTCCTCATCGGGGACTGGTCTGGAGCCTGCACAGATCCCTTTCCCTCAGAGCATCCAGAGATGAGCATCCTTCCCTCAGAAATGAAGTCATAGGTGATGCATCCAATGGTACATGCTGGTACATCTGAGATTTACTCAATGTGGAGTTCAGCTGTGAACAGATGAGCACAGACCTGGAAACGCAGAAGCACCTAACTCCATAGTTTAACCATAGCTCATGTGAGGAAAGAAGATATAAGCAGTTGCAGACACCAACCCAAGAGGGGCCAAAATATCATGGAAATATAGACTGTCCCCACCGATTTCTCCTATGACAAATAGCCAAAGAGGCAAAACAATGCATTACAATCAGCATTTTTAAATTGACACATTTGTGGCAGCTTCTTTTGCTGACATAAGGTTTTTGAGCAATCGTATAGTCTATATCATTTGAGTTGGAAAAAAATTCCCATTCACATGGAAAAGTTATAGACAAAAATGGCTGATCTTTCCCATGCTGTCTTCTGTGTTTTGAATAGCTCATCTTCTCATGGTTCTGGTGACTAGTGAAGAGGAGGGAGACAAGGGGTAAGAAAGCTTCTCAGTTACACACCTGTGTTGAGGAAGGGATAGTAATCAGGAAAAACACATTTCCTATATAATGACAACAAAAGAGGTGAATGTGGTGCAGTTAATACAGGGATAACAGTACAGGTGGGACAAAGATTTTGTTGTTATCAAAAAGAAAACAAAACCACAAGCCAAAATATTTTCAATAGGGAAACAAAAGGATGAATGGTTTTATGTGTCCCAAGGAAAGCTTTTCCACTAGCACATCATCACATGTTCAAGCAAGTCTCTCCTGGTAAAACCAGGACAAGAATTTCTATCTCCAGCGCAATCCTCAGGAAAACAAACTTCCTATACTCCTACAGTCTGCAGGAACAGTCCAGCCTGACAGAGGTATTTTGATGAAACAAATCCATGTAACACATGCTGTAATATACAGTCTCAGCCTACCCAATTTCTAACACTTTGCAGTAAATGTGTTGCTTTGAAATACAGGGGATTTATTCTTCTGCATCAAAACACACAAAAAGGAAAGGAATAAAACTAATCAGTCTAAAGTGATGCCTCTAATTTTCAGTAAATGGCACAAAGATTGCAAAGTGTAGCTATTTGTCATGATTAGCACATTCGTTCAGTAGAGCTCTTTGGGCATCTGAGCATGTTGAAAGCATGCACAGTTGATCCTGGGCGTCTCAACCATTTGTCTTTGTCTTCATTGAAACTGAGTCGTGGTTTTGCTGCACTAACCGACAACAGGCCTTGTAGATGGCTCCATGCAGTTTTCACAAATGAAGAGCGTTGATTGTGTTTTTGTTTTTTTTTCTACCAAAAAAGCACAACATTCTGGGGAATTTTCCAGGTCTTTCTGTCAAACTGAGGAGGCAGATGGTCAGGGTTGGCACGGTGGCCAGGCAGTGCCTTGCAGAACTGGGCCTGCCCAGCACGGATTTTAATGGAGGCTCCACCTGTGGTCAAATCTATAGAGAGCCATTTTTATTTACCAAATGCTGAATGATTGGGTCATTGTCCTGAAAAATGATTGCATTTCTGTAAGACTTCCATTAAAAAAAGCAAATGAACTCTTCAGAATCATAGCTTTAATGACAGTCATGCAATTCATACATTTTAAATAAAGTCCCTAATTGGCTGTCTGTGAAGTAGAAAGAGAACTGGTGCAGTGAATGGCTTAAATGCAGCAATTACAATATTTCTTATTCTTTGCCAATCTAAAATTAATGAAAAGCCTTTCTTGCTGTGACCTTGACAAATGGTGGTGTAACCTTTTTAAATTCTCAGAGGGTGTTGAATTCTACCCTGTGAGAAAGTGATGTAAAGAAATTGCAGCTGAACATTTCTAATTAGTAAACTGAAACTCTGTGTCAGGGAAGAAAGCTAAAAGGCACTGACTGGATTTAACATATATTAGACACCATCTTCAGGGAATAGAATTTGAAGATAGCTCTGAGTATTTTAATCTTAGCCTACCTGATTATCTCTGAGCATTGCTGAATCGCCTGTAGCATTCATGTAATCTGACTAGTTTTCACTCCAGGTAAAATCTGATCCTATAAAATGTTGGGTATGTTCAATTCCTACTGCTTTCTAGAGGTGCTCAGCTCCTCAGAGAAGTGAACGCAGAGTGCAGCTTCCTAATGAAAGGTCTAATTCTCATTTACGCTGGAGCTTTTTCACCTATTACTGGCACTACTAGGATGTTTTAAGATGAACGTACATTACAGTTAAAACAGTTTTAAGGCCCTTTGTGTTTCCAAGGTGGTATTAGGAAATCTTCGCTTTGAATCTTCACATTCAAATCTATTTTGTGCAAGTATTATTTCCATGCAGATGTACATTAGTGCTGAATTACTAAAAGTGATTGGTTGATTTGGCACCAGGAAAACTCCCAGAGGGACTTAAAAGCAAGAACACCCTTTCCTTCCTTGCTAAGTTCTAACACTGATGCATAATAATTCAAAATGCCATGTTTCTTCAGTTCTATTTTTATTCCTTCTAAGTTGCAAAGGATCTCTGGGTGATAAATAAAGGAGTGTGAAATTTTTCTCTCTGTTGTACTTATTTGAAGTTCTGATCTCCGCCATGCTGGGGTGATATGTTACTAAAGAAAAATTTAACAGTGTTCATTTTACGTATAGGATTAGGTTTCAGAGATCCTCCAGATCATGGAAGCCAGATCATGGGTCTCCTTCTGGCAATGGTAAGCAGTTCCTGTGATGGGAACAGTTTTGCAAAGCTGATATGAATCAGACTTCCCTTGGCATAACTCCTCACTGGAAAATGGTTCACAACATGAGCTTAATCACTGGCTGTGCTGTTTAAAATCAGCGATAAAGAAAATAACATCCAATAAAATTGCTTTTTACATTCCCTTTCCCCTGACTTTTGTAAAAGGCATGGAAGGGAAGCACATCCCACAATAACTCCATTGAAATCGGTGGGCCATAAGAAGAAGAGAGAAGCCATGTAAACAAGAACTTGTCCCTTCGTCCTTTTTGTGCTGTGAAAATCCTGTTTTCAACAAGCAGACTGCCTAAAATCTCTGTGTGTTACAACTACTGGTATCATAATTATGACTATTTCCTAATTTCTTGGATAGTTCAGAAAACTTCCCGATCACTTTTGAGAAGTTGCACATCTTCTGTTTTATTCAGTAATTCGTATCCTGATAACCCTTCCTTATTATGAGTCCCACCTCTCTGATTCCTTTCTGCTAAGCAAACTGAGTGCAAATGTAGGTCAGGAGAACTAATACTCAAATTCCCTTCTTCTACTGTGAATGAAGCATATTAAAATTTTTCAGTTTAATTAAAGAGACCCTGCAAGGTTAGTGGAGCAGGTCTGTCTGACACTCATTTTTATTGTATGCTAACTATTTTGCAAGTTCATTTCATTTTTTAATTTTAAATTCAAAATAGGCACTTTTTCTTCCTAACAGCAACTAGCCACCCTGGTCTTTAGTTTTACCATTAAAGAACAGTCCTATAGCAAAAATGATTGTGTTTGTAGAGAATAACAGAGACAGAAAGTAAACAAGCAGATTTAAGGAGCTTTTCAAAAAGTTATCCATGAAAAGCTATTGAATATGGAATGATCTTTCCTCTAACATATTCTGCAGGATCTTTTCAGGTGGCTTTTCTCATTTTATTCTTTATTCTCCCTAAGTCTTAATTCAAGGATTGATTTTGTTTGTGCAATTCAAGGTAAGCAGTACTTTGGTTTCAGACAGGGCTTTTAATGAAGTTAGCAATCCTTCAGTGGAAGTGAAGGTGGCAGAAGTGGATTCTGCCGCATCTGCCTTTCCTTAATAACTTCCTTCTTTCTTTCTCTCTCTCCATCCTCACCTCCTCCTCCATTTTTCTTTAGCTTTGACAGAATTTGACTTTTGAGTGAGGTAACTGTAACAGATTGGTTTATGGAATAATTGTAGGTACTTGCTTTTAAACATCTTTGTGCATGTAAAAGAACGTGTAACATAATTGCAACTCAAAAGTAGAAACATAATAAAAACAGTCACTCTACTATAAGAGAATACTTTTACCTGTGTGGGAAGAATTTCCCTAGTGAGTGTCTTGAGCACTAATTGAAAAAGGTTAACAAAATCCCAGACCAATGAGTAAATTGAATTGATACTAAATTATTGAATGATGGCTACTACAATCCTAGATTATGGTAAAACTAATGGAAATATTTGAATGAAGTCTTTCAGATTACATTATTTAATATACACATTTCCTTTGTAATATTGCATAAAAAATCCAATTAAATATCAGTGTTATTATGAAAAACTTGTGTAAAATGGACAATTGGCCACATTAGCATTCTTGTGTTTATTATTACTAGCTTCGTTCCAGAGGGTACTAAATAACTGCAATGGTGCTTCTGTAGTTTTTGTAGTAGCATTTTGTAATCCTTATTAAAATAGTCTGAGTAATGAAACTGAGGTGGAAGCAATCACTGGAAGCCAAACTCTTCTGCAGTCTATTGTGCTTCCTTTGGTATTCTTTTTGTTCGGCTCTTGTCTTGTTTCTGATCATTTGTGTGTGTGTGTGTGTGTGTGTGTGTGTGTGTGTTTTAATTTATTCTAACTTCTATGTATACATAAATGAGGGGGGATCTTATTAATGTATACAAATATCTAAAGGGAGGGTGTCAAGAAGGTGGGGCCAGACTCTTTTCAATGGTGCCCAGCAACAGGACACGAGGCAACAGGCACAAACGGAAACACAGGCAGTTCCATCTGAATTTGAGAAAAAACTTCTTCACTGTGAGGGTGACAGAACACTGGAACAGGTTGCCCAGAGAGGTTGTGGAATCTCCTTCCTTGGAGATATTCAAAACCCACCTGGACACGATCCTGTGCAACGTGTTCTAGGTGACCCTGCTTGATCAGGGGGGTTGGACTAGATGATCTCCAGAGGTCCCTTCCAACCTCAGCCATTCTGTGATTCTGTGATTCTGTGATAAATATATTAAATTGCTCCTTGGAGTGGTCTCAGAGAACTGCCCATGAGATTATGTTCCCTTACATGACAGCTTGGTATTGTTTTGACTGTGGTTAGGCCAATCTGCTTGGAGTCAGATACAACCAACTCAAGGCCAGTTTACCATGGCTCCTTTTCAAAATGGAAAATAAGTCAAAGTTTCCTTTCCCATCACTTACATTGCCAGTGAGGTGGGTGGTGGATTTCAAAGTTGCAGAATCACAGGACAGAAATGTGCAGCGGAAGCTGACCAAAACTCTTTTGCACTGAAGTCAGAGGAGACTGTGAGGTGTCGATGCTATAGCTGGTGCTAGTGGGACTAGAGCAGATTTATCATGTGAATCAGCTGTTCATTCGCCTGTGGTGTTCAACATGATTGCACTGTCAATAATGAATGCTGCTGGTATTTTCACTCAGGCTTGATCCAAAATTCATTATGGTCAATGAAAATCACCCCAGATGATTTACAAGGGCTTTGTATCAAAACCATCCCAAGTTTTGAAACAATCTAAATGTTTACAAATCCTTTGTAGTTTATTGTTAAATCCTACAAATATTGTTGCCACTCTGAAGGGGAAAAAAAGAATAAGCTTTTAAATTCTTTGTTTAAACAGAATACTTTTTATGTCAGTACAAATTCATCTAAGAACGGTATAATGAACTCAGCAGCTAGCACAGAAAGATTTAAAATAACACTGGCATCAGCGCTCTGCTCCCAGTTACTCTGGTGTAAATCTAGAATAGTTCCACTGAGGTGAATCATCTTTGGCTTTATATACGTTATGAAGATCAGCTGCATCCAGCTTTTCCCTCTGCTTTATCCTTCTTTGAGGTGGGACACGGTGTCCAGAAATGGATTGCCTAAAATTCATTGTTTCTTACTATATCTAGAAGGGAGATGATCAGACATCTCTAAAGCTCAGTGGTTTTCAGCCCCATCAAATGGTAAGTAATACCTTTTATTCTTTCTATTGTAAAATGAGTTTTTCCACTTCATTTCTCCACAGAAAGTATTTACATAATGTCTGTGTTCTTTTATCGCTTGTACAAAAACACAGTGCTGTGCTCCTGAATTTGCAAGGGCTGAGGGGGAAGGCTGAAATAGAGGGGGAAAAAAGTGTTATAAATGCCTATGCCAATCATTTATCTTATTTTTATCTATCACATATCTTATAAACTTCATAGAAGTTTCAGAGTAATCATTTCCAAAAACTGAAGGATGCCTGTCTCCTCATGAACTTTCAATATGCTTCTGTTCAACATTTACTGGCCCAATTTTCCTTGTATAGGTCAAGAGGATTTTCTCACATCTTGTTACGGGGGAAAAGGGTACTTGAGTGGAAAAGGTGCTCTGTCTTTTATCACCACAGAATTTCAAGTAGCTGAGCATATTCATGAGAAGCCAGAGGACTTTAGCTGAGATAGTAGATATTAGACCAAAACTTACACACTCCTATTAGAAAAATAATCCATTAGAGCTGAACTGATCTAAAGGGCAAAGCTCACATGCCAGGTAGGTCTGAGTTTTAGATGAGGTTTGCATGTCCCTCTGCTAGATCATTTGCTAGACCGTTCACTAGTCTTTTAGATAATTAAATGGCTTGCCTTTGACAAAATTTATATCAGAAAAATCCCAATGACACTACTGAGGCTCTGTTTTCAGCTCCAGGCACACATTACCCTGTGATATCATGAATTAGCTCACTCACGCTGTCATTGTAAAACTAGGGAGCCCTCTGTTCTTGCAAATTAAAATGCAGAGGACAAATCTGGAGATGGAAGAAAGGGAGAAAACTGTGCCAGAAGGTAAAGGAACATAATATCTAAAATGAATGTTGTAAAAAATTATGTTCCTCCCTTGAACTGCATGTTTTTTGAATAGTTTCAGAACTAGGTGAAACGTTTTTTCTCAAATCTCTGAGTAAAACTCAGATATTTCACCATCTGCCCAATGATTTTTTATGTATTTAAATAGATTAAATAATTGATTTTAATAAAATTCAGATCTCACAACCCATAGAGACATTTTTTTCTTAAGTTTTGTCTAAGTTAGCCTTGAACAATTAAATTTCTCATTAGTTTTCCAAAGGATAGTTGACATTTAGGAATTAGTTAGAAATTATAATTTTATTGCCCATGTTATTGCAATGTAATGTTCATTTGGAGAGAAACACAATGTCCTGTTTAACCAGACTGCATTTAAATTATCCCTTTTATTTTATTCTGAAAAGTATTTGCATGATGATAAATGGATAAAGAATAATGATTTCCAAGGAGATGATGTCTGTATCCTTGAGTTAGAGAAATGAAGGCCAAATTTGGGACAAATGGTATGGGAATATACTATTTCTACAGTAAGAGGAAGCACTGTTATCATCTTAGGGTGTCTCCTAAGATAACGAATTATTGTCTGAGGAGGGATGCAGTACAACAGGACTTAAAAGGACTTAAATTCAAAAGCAAATGTGTTCTCTGTAGCAGAATTATTACAGACGCCACGATGTTCCAAATACAATTGCTTAAAAAAGTCTTCATACATCTCACTGACATTTTACTTTTCCATCATATATCTTGATTTAGTTGTGTCAATTTAAACAAGTGAGAAGACACCTTTAAAGTCTTCAGACACTAGAGCACTCTATTGACAATCCAGCTAAACAGGATCGGCATAAAAACAATTCAGTTGGAATTCAGCTAGACAAACAACTACAGAGGAGCCATTCCCTTCGTTATTATGGGACATCCATCCACATGCACAGATTTTACCAAAAGCCCTAGCAGACAAGTTTTCCACATTGATCACATCACCTAATTCAAGCTCTCTAGAAGGAAGCACTAACCCACTTTGATTTCTAGCAAGCCACCCTGGTGACCACAGCTTCGGGACATGGATGATCTCTTAGCAAAAATAGTCCTTGGTCATTTTAAAATTGACAGGTTACGATCATTACCAATATATTAAATAATACCACAAATACTGAATTTTGGTATTGCAAGCATGCCCCAAGATGTCCTATTCCATAGAAGTACTGCTTTCTGCAGGAACTTCATTTTCAGTGGTGTCCAGAGCTGCATGAAAACACTGAGTGCAAGGCTCCTTGAAGACAAATCAATGGAAAATGGAATAAATGCCTCATGCATTTATCAAATATAGACTGGGATAGACTAACTTTCTTTGATGAGGAAATTAATTTTTTAGAAAAGAAACACTGCCGATTTTCAAATTTTTAATATTCTAATAACTAGATTCCAGTAAAATATCCACTGTGATGCTACCTGGTAAATTAGGAATTAAGGTAGAAAAGGAAGAGATTAACAGAAGGAATATAAAAGGGTAGGAAACTGACTGAAGGGAGACAGCAGATTATGGTGTCAAAAGAGGAAATTCCAGATTAAAAGTAAGTCACTATTAGACTTTCACAAGGATTAATTTTTGGACAAATCTTTTAAATATTTTCATTAATTATCTTGTCTTAAAAAAGGAAGTGTGTGCATGGTGTTTGCAGTATCATAAACACAAAAGGAAGATTGAGATATCAAATGTCTAAAAGAGTAAATAACTCATGTGAGTGCAGGAATAACAGAAAGGGGATCCCAGAAAATTGAAATTCAAGGACATGTACCAAAATATTCATAGCAAGAATATTGTCTATTAGGTGATCATTTGGAAATGATTGAGGAAGATTAAAAACATGGTATAATATTTGATTATGGGGCAACTGCAAACCAACATCTGGCAGCCGTAAAAAGGTAAATTTGCTCCTATACTGTACTGGGAAAAGTGTTCTGAAAAGGACTCAATGCCATTGGTGAGACCGCATCACTGATACTAGGTAAATTCTGCTTAGCTCTGCTCCTGAAAGCTGAATTCAGACGTGAGCAGGTGCAGAAAAGGTATGCTGTGACAAGAGGAGGCTTGGAAAACTTAGATAAGAGGAGAGAGAAAGAACATGGATTAAGAAGCTTGGCAAAAAGGGAGTATTGTTTACAGATACCCTGGGGGAATAAATACCAAAGAAGGAGAAGAGTTATTTGAGTTAGAGAGCAGTGTTGGCATAAGAAATAACTGGTCATGAATATGCTTAGGCTGGAAATGAGAGGGAGATTTCTAATCATCAGTACAGTGAAATTCTGGACCTACCTTCAAATAGAGCAGTAGGAGCACCCGCACCTGCTTGCCTGTAAGCCAGCATTTGACTAGCTTGAGAGAGGACAGTTTGAGAAGTTTCAGGGATAGCTGGGACTGAACTACAAGATCCTTTTCCATCCCATACTCCAGATCACTGTATAGTTTTGTTTATAAAGAGGCAGGTATTTTTAAAACACAAATCATAAAAGGGCTTTTCTCATTTTTGGGAAGGTGATTGGATGATTTACATCTTAAAGAAAAAGAATGGAGTAGGCATGCCTGTTTCCAAAAAGGGGTCACCTATCTGCTGTGGTTTCACCTGATCTCCTTTTTCTGAGTTATTGGCGTTCTTTAAAGAAAGCTGATAGGCAGGAATTCAGATGTGGTCCTTTCAGCTTACAGCGCACTACTACAGAGTTGCCTGAGGCTAAATGTGATACAGGAAGAGAAGAGATTGGTATTTATTATGGCTTCCTATGTTTTTTTTATTCATTTACATATCTGTCTAATGACAGATAACCATCCAAAACAATTTTAGGATTGTTTTAATTTAGATTATAGTATGGAAACTTATGTGAATTATCCAAGTTACTTAGATGTGCATTACTGGACTGGAAAATTCATGTAAACATGATAATGTTTAATAAGATTTCTGATGCTCTTTGTTTCCAGGAACAGGAGATTCCATGCAGAACAGTGCATCTGGGAACAAGGGTGTCTGGAGATAGACAGAAGAGCGATGAGAAAAACAAACAAGGAACTGCTGTTCCCTGAACTCATGGTGAACTTTGTGAAGTTTGAAGTTCTCATTGCACCTGGAACAGTTTTAATTGCTTGTCTGGTATTAGGTTGGAGCTTGTTTGTCCGACAAGCTGCTTCTTAGGGGGCAGCAGTCACAGTAAGTGTTTTAAAACGGTGGTACATTTTGACAGCATTTTCTGATCTTCATCTCTTGTTCCATCAACTAACATAGTTGCGAGGCTGTTTAACATGGATAAGATTCCTCTCTTAGCGTCTTTAATTGACAGACAAAAAGAGCAGGCATTGCTATTCTCCTTTTCCAAAGAAGTGCTAATGCCAGAGGAAGGGAAGTCAGGATTACTTTCACCACTCACCTGGAGATGTAGCTTCAGATACCTGATGCATAGATACCTACACCTCAGGTAGTGACTGTGGGCTCCCTATTCATTCACTGGAGAGAAACAGACACTTTTTCAGATATCTACTTCAGGGAGATTGAGAAATCACTTTAGAAGTGCTGATTTCTCTCCGCTGTGGGCAGATGTGTTCCCATATTGTGAACGACCACAGTCACCAAGGAGAACAATGGCAGAAAGTCTCCAGCTTTGACCCTGTTGCCCCAGCTGAATGACTGTCTGTCTGTCTCAGCATGCATTCAGGCTTGAGAGATAAAGCTGGCCAGATGTCACGAACCCAGGAGTGACTGCTTTAAGCTAAGCACAATAAACAGTTTTTATTTCTACTGCGCCCTTTAACATTTGCAAAGCACTTGATGCAAAAGGAAAAGCATTTCAAAATCAAAATTAGAATAAATAAATGTGGAATTCAGACTCATTTTCATGAATGTGAGTTTCACCTCCTGTAACAGTCCCGCAAACTGAGAGCATGTAAGCGTGAGGGGATGAGAGACTCCAGAAACTTTTATTATGCCTGTGTGTCAAGACTGCTGTCTTGTTAATTTGGTCATGCACTATAAGGATATTAAGTCCTTCTTAAACTATTTGGTTTAAATGGGATGTTAACAGTCCTAACAATCTTATATCTATTAATTAACACATCCCTTCTAGTGTAGTTGCCTTTTCTATTTATAACAGAATATTAAATTCACTAAAACTCCCACAGAGTGAGAGATTGATGGAGTTCAGCTCCAGAGGCTACAGGAAGAAAGCAAAAAAACCCATCCAAATCAAAGCCAAATATAATTTGCCAGTATTTAATAACTGTTTCTCTGGTTATTAATTAATTTGTAATTATTTATTAAAGGATTTCTGTTGCTAACACAGATTCCTTCTGGATAACGCAACCAGGAAGCACGTTTCTGTGCATAGCTTTAAAAAAGAATACAGCAATCCACCTTGGATGGAAGAAGAGCGATAACAAACTGTTGTAAGTAGTGCCAGGGAGTAGGTTGAAGGGCAAAGGGAGCATCTAAGACACAGGACTGACTGGCTAATGACCGAGAACAGTAAACCATAAAAGAGTTGGTGCTGTGAAATGATGCTCAGATGTTCTTGGACTCTCCTCTCAGCACAGGTTGCTGTGACATGTCCTGGAACAAAAGCTTGGATGAAAGAAGGACTAGGGACAAGCTTCAGAGAGAACCCAATAAATCATTTTGTTACTTTTCCTTTTTGCACTTTTGTTTCCAGTTTTGTGATCAAGCACAAACACTTAATTTTTCTACAAGAAACATGATTTATTCTTTTCTGCAACATCATCAGTATACATGTGATCTCAAGGTGAAAGGACAGGCACTTGAGTCCCCTCAAGGAACAGCAAAACTGAGAAAGCGTTTTTAGTGGTGCTTCACACCTATAAAGTTTTGGGGACTTCAGAGAAGGTAGGGTGTACTGTTTCTACCAAGCTGCAAAGAGCAGTTTAGGAGCTGGTGATCCCAGATGTTAAGAAAGTGGAATAGGCTACCCCACATCAGGAGCACATCAATGGCATAGATGTAGAGGAACAGCTCACAACTTTGAAGTACTCACACATGACATCAACCTTTTCCTAGTTTTTAAATGCAGTGGGAAGATGCATCAGGGTCACTGACTGTTTTGAATGTGTGCTTTTATTTCTGAAGTGATGGTGGGAGCACTGCAGCACTGTGTGGTTCCTTATTTGTATCTACCAGGTGAAAATGTACCAGGACTTTTCCTTGGCATCTAAAACCAAAGCTACTATAAAATTCCTCCTCTGAGCATATGTAAGTTTGGCAGAACATTATATTGAGCAGAATTTTTATTGAATCTTCCTGCACTTGGATCTAAGTTTTTAAATAATGAAATATTCATCATTTTAATGATAGAATATGAACAGATGTGTTTAACTTTCATGGTTAATGATCTCTTTGTTTCTGCTCTTAATCCCTGCCTATTAGACTAATGGACTGAAATTGCTACAGTGTTCAAGAGGCCATTAGGCTCCTTTATAGGACATGGAATGCTAACGGCAAATAAATATTAAAATTCAAGCATTTTGTTCTTGTACTGCAACTTTTGTAGTCTCCACCTCTGGAAAAAAAAGAAAATAATTTTTGTATTTTAGAAGAGTTCATAGGCCATATGATGCTTTCTAAAAATTGTCACTAAGCTCACTCTTTCATGTATGCATGTATTGATTTATGAAATGTTCTCCTCTGTACATTCTCTGGATCATGATAATAACTTCCAAGTGGAAAGTAAAAACTCCGGACCTCATGCCTAGGGAAACCAAATGGTCTCAGACCTGGGCAATAACATCATTGCTATCAAAAATAATCATTGTAAGTCAAAACAATCCAAAAATAAGGAAAGTAATAATTTCCCAGTAACTAGGAACAAAATTGACCTCATATGTTCACAAAGAGTCCTCACAGAGTCCTTGCTTGCAGCTCAGAAGAAAAGACAGTAAACCAGGCAAACATTTTAATAATCCTGGACCTGAGATATTAGAAATTGCTAGGAATTTGAAATCTTGGGCTGGGAAGCAAGGACAACCCATTCCATACAAACAGACTTGAATGAAAATGGTAGCAGACCTCAAAAATTCCATTATCTTTTGAACGAGGAAGCATTCCATGTTTCATAAACATACATTACTTTATTTCCTAGTCTTGTATCAGTGAGTGGTCGGGCTCTTTCATCCTGAAACAGATATAACCATTATATCAGTTTTCCAGGGTTTATAAAAAAGAGTTAAATGAGAGTAGTCTGCTTTGGAACTGATGAGCATTGTCTCATGAGGTTTCTGCATTAGATCTACAGAACAGTGAGATTTAGATAGTTCAGATTAACAATCGGTAGCTGCGACATCACTGTCTGATTTTAAATTACACCAGTACACTGTGTTTTCACTTGGTTTTGAAGTTTTTTACCAGCAGTTTGCATTGGTACGAATTATTTTAATAAAATGCAAGATAACCAGGAATCAGTTCTCTTGACTAACAGCTGTATTGTCTGCTAGTTCTTTGGTTACCCAGTTGGTGTTGGCCTGCTTAGTACTAGAAAAAGTTATCTGGGTCTTTCTACATCTGGCCTATTATCTAGAGTGAATCTATATGTATTTACCAACTGATAATCTCATAATAATTACTAGAGTTGCCTGGCCATTCATGCGTATCTCCTTTCCTAAGCCACTGAACAGAACATATATTTTTAAATTCCATGTTGTACAACTTAGCATATTGCTATAAATATGTAAAACTGGAGCTGGAGAATGAGAGAGAGAATTTGGAGAAAGATAGAGGAAACAATAAAACCCAGATTGAGGACAGGAGACAAGCACTGCTGAAATGCAAGGAAAAGGAAGGGAGGAGACCCCTCCTGGGCAAGTGAAGATTCCCAAAATGATATATTCCCCATATGAACTAGACTGTGTCCAGTCCTGCATCATAAGTGTTATATACATCCAAATTTCATGGGTTCTGCATGAGAGGGCCATAACTGACAACAGAGAAAGGACTGGATTTGGTCCCATATGATCAGAAATATTGATGTATTGCCTGTATGAGAAGAGTCTACTTGAACTTGGAAGTCTATAAAATCATTAATGGCACGGAGAAGGTGAACAAGGAATGTTTGCTCATCACAGCTCAGGGATTCAAGGACAAACAGTGACATTATGAGGCCAAAACCAAAAGGGTTTTCATGGAATATATTGCTAAATCATGGGATTTATTGTCACAGAACAGTGTGGAGGCTGATATTTAAAGAGACTCAAAAAGGGAGCAGGCAAATTCATGGAGGATATGTCTATCAGTGGCTATGAAACACAAGCAGGTAAAGGAAATCACTAGCTGAGGCAATGTCTAGACCTCTTATTAATAAAAGCTCAAAGGTTTATAAAGGAAAGCTTTACCCTCTACAAACCTTTTGGATATACCTTTTTCTCTAAGCTAGGTATTGTTCTTACTGGTTTCCTCATAGAGAGGACAGCCTGAAACTAAGCGCTCTCCTTGAGTTTGGGAGCTGAGGAGGTGACCTAGCACATGGCACGTAACTATGAATCAAAATGGTTCTAGGAAGGAACTTGCAAAAAAGGAAAAAAGAAAAAAAGATTAATATAACAGATTAAAAATGAGGAAATCAGAAAAGGGTACTGAGCACTCACTCCGCTTACAGAGTGAGGAGCAGTGGAATGACCTTGAAGACACACAAAGTGCAACAAATCAATATCTGACGTTCACCTGAGTGAGATCAGTTTTATCATGAGCTTACAGTCTGTGCTGAGGAGAGATACCGACTGCCAGGTCTGGAGATTCTTTCACATTTACAGTTGTCCAGACAGCTGATATTATTTAGATTTGTGATCATCTGGAAATTTTTCCCAAGCTGTCAGTGGGATAAGAGATGTAAATACTGAGCTGGGTACTGAGATACCAAATGTAGGTTGTACAGAGCTCAAAAATGACCTCCGGTGCATTACACTTCTCTTATAGGTATTGCAGATTTATCTGTGGTGTAGTACAGCATGCATGAGGTTTGAAAATTTGAAGTCTGGAGGTGTCTATATAACATAATGTTTATGAACTATTAATCCAATGTAATATAATGTAATACCAAAGGATATATGTTCAGTCAATAGTCTAAAGGAGTATATTTTTATATTTTAAGTAATCATTCTATAGAATTTTTAAGTTATATTCAGAATTCTTTAGATCAGGACTAAAAGCCATAAAAGTTGAAACACCATTTTCTGTAAAGCAGTCAAAGAAAAGCAAAAGGTGCAATATATGTATTGCAAAAAACTGCTGATGCTTTCTAACCAGACTTACAAGTTTGCTAGTGAGACAACTAAAGTGATGATAAAAGCTTATGGGGAACTACTGAGAGTGGACAATCTGAGCTATTCCAGGTAGGGGGTCATTTCCTCAGCAGGGTTTTGGGGCTGTATTTACTGCTTGAGTGCATCGCCTGCTGCTTTCTATGACTAGTGCAATAAAAGATCCTGCTGGACTCTACTATAAACACCTCCAATCAATCAACACTGACATCTTCCCGTAGCTTTGCTATTAAAAAGTAGAGGGTATTTTTTGACCAAAGGCCATTCATGTAATTAAAATAATAATAATAATTTGCAAATGAACACAGTTCAAGGCAAGTCACTGAAAAGTTTATTTTCTTCTGAAAGTTTGAGATAATAGGATACTACTAATTAAATTCTTTTTTTATTCCTCCCAAGTTCATTTGCAGGAGCTGGCCTTGTTTACCAGTGTGTATTGCCACTGTGTTGACAACACACACAGGAAGGAAAAAGACATTTACTAAATGGGTTCCTGTTGCTTTGCTTCCGTGTGTTCACCTGCATGCAGATGAAACATCTGCCTCATTGGTGCATATCAGATACTGGAAACAACTTCAAAAGTAACTTGTTCAAACTGTAGCATGAGCTTAGCCATAAAAGCATTCTTATGAGTTCTTATGAGTTCATAAACTGTGGTGTGATTGACCATTCCTGGTACAAAACACTTGCAGAAGACTGAGTCTGAAAGATATAAATATACTTGAGAATACATTTTAAAATTTTTGAGTATAAGAATTTGTGCTGAAAATCCTGAGGCACTCATTCTCTTTGTTGAACAAAAGCACTTCCTTGTGACCAGTCTGATCAATCATGGAATAAGCAATGCTGCCGAAATGTATCTAGATAATTATATATATTATATTTGCAAAATAAATGTGAACACTGAAGGATGTCATAGTCAGCTTGTGCTTTTGAATGTGCAGCAAGAGCCTAAATTAATCTAATGAAATATTGTGTGTGAATTATCTGTTTGGTTACAAATTCTAATCTAAATTGTATGTCCCTGCTGCTTTGCATTTTGCCCTAAATACAGATGATGACACAAATATGTTTTTCTCGTTCCTCTGGCCGCTCTTCGTTGCCAGCTCTAGCCGTCATTAAAAGCGTGGCAAAAGGCAGCAGCAGCAGCAGCTGAGGCTGTTTGAGGCTGAATTATCTGAATATCTAAAGTGACTGCTAAGTGACTCCATACTGAACTTTTCTAATGCTGATAGGCTTGACATTTTTCTACACAGTTCTCCTTAGGCTCTCAGTCGTAGTGGGTCGGAGATGACCTAATCAGAGAGTTGAACTCTGATTAAAGGAGAAAACATCCCAAATTATTTTTATTTTTTTCTCACTGAGGAAGAAAAAGAAATTTTGAAGTAGGTACGTGGAAATACATGAATGCAATATGGTAACCACTTATTGCAGAGGAAATTGCAGCATAGTGATTTTGGATTAGAAGGAAAGCAGCTATTAAACAATAGAATAACAAAGTTCAGAAACTGATCTAGGCAAAACTCAGCTAAAATATCTAAAATTCACCATCATCTTGCAACACATTAAAAATCACAGAAAGAGCAGCAGGCAGTGGGGACATCGCAAAGGTGGTTAGTTAAAAGCCACATTGTGAAAAAGGAAAAGCAAGACTATTCTGAAGAAAAACTAAATTTTTATTACCTTAAAAGCATTGTAAAGCTGAAACGTTATTGTCATCACATTGTCCCAGTACTGAGCTTGATCCTGCAGGAGCACAGGAATGCCTCAGTGAGGTCGGGAGTTGCAGCCCTTCAGGCAGACAAAATTTCAAAAAGCTTTATCCTTAAACAGTGATTAAAGCTGCCTCTGATTATATTTTTAAAATACCTTACCTTGTAGATGCCTGACTGGAATAGCCCCACATTACCTTTTTGTGTGAGAAGAGACTGAGAAAATTCTGGAGGAATGATCCTGTTTGGAGCAAGTAAAAGAACATGTGCATCTTTTAGAGACGGGTGGAAAACTGAGCTTGCACAACGAAGACAGGCACAAGTTTACCACTGTAAAGGTAGCCACCCACCCTAGTACTGCTATGAGTATCTCCATACTCAGTCTTATACAAAGCCAAATTTGAAGCAGAAATTTAGTTTTCTGGTCTTAAGATTGAAAGTAATGTGCAGGCAAAAACTCTGTACAAACCTGATCTTCCACAAAGCCAGAAAACTCTAGTACACGTTGTTTGCAGAAATGTAGGGAGGCTTTAGAGTCTTGGTTCACCAGATCTGTAGGTGTGACATAGCATTAATATCCAAAGCTTCCTATATAGTTGCAAGAGAATAACCATTTACATTCTTTTGCTTTGCTAGCTATTTTTTATGTGACTTCTTCACTGACCAGTGAAATAATTAGGAATTTTTCCATTAAGTTCAATTAGCTTTGGGAGCATACTGTGTGTATCTGTGTGTTTTCCTTTCTATCACCAAGTGGTGATATATATCTCCCCACTGGGGTATATGACAAGATTTTTATAATAATAAAATAACAGGAATACTTATAATTAAGTAGCTCACACCTAATGTTTTTTAGTGCTAAAAGATAAAACTTAACTCATCTGTTCCAGAAAACAGCACAGGCCAATAACACAGATTTGACTTCTCAACATGTACCAAATCTTTACAGACAAAACAACATTTCTTCATTACATTGAAACATTTATTTCTTGCTGCCCTTTCAGTACCAATTTGTAAATTAACCTGTTCACCAGAAAGCCTAGAATTTGAAGGTATAATTTACACAGGAGAAAACCTGATTTTGTGTGCAAGGTTTTGCCCCTTGTACTCTCTTGGGTAAATCATCTGGCTTTCTTTCTAGAGCTGGAAACACAAGATTTCCCTCCACTTTTATTTTCTTTTTATCCTCATTTTCATACTGTTCACTTCTCATTTAGCCTAAGTCCCTTAGGTGAAGTATTTGTGCTAACCCTGCAGCTAAAGTTGTATTGGTAGGTAATACGTATTAGAAGCTTCTCTTACACTACATGTATTGTAGAGGTGATAATTAAATATTGATTCTTCTGGCACTTTTCTGCTTTGTAACCTCATACAATTTCAAGGTTCGTATTTATTTATTTATTTATTTGTGCAGAGAGTCTCCTCCTTTTCTTCATCTGTCTTCAGTAAATACTATTATAGAATGAGAACTGTGATTGGGGAAAAGGCGAGGATAAAGGGAACACTCTCTGTAGTTAGCAACTCGGCTAGACAAGACTCTAAACAATTTGAGCCATCTTTCCAAGCCTCTGCCTGTATTTACTGCATCTATAAAACTTTGCATCTGTGAATGCAAATCTGTAAATATGCTGTTACTCTCCTTTATATGTGTGTGTGTGTGTGTGTGTGTGTGTACATGTATATATCTCTCAAGACACTCTGCACTGCAGCTCAGTAGATTTGGTAATGGCCTTTGAAAACTTTTCCAATTGTATTTGATTGTCTTTAATGACAACAGAAAAATTGGAGTGACGCTGGATATCAAGAACATATGTATTGCCTAATAAATCTACTTAGCAATTTAATCAATCCAAGAATTTCAGCTATTTTTGATTGGCCAACCAACACATCTTGCCGGAGAAGATGCAAATCCATACAGTGCAGTTAGTCTGACTGACAACAGGCTTTCATTTTTCAGCTACATTTTGCAGACCTTTTAGAAGTAGTCTATGGCTCCCAAGATTTGGTGGTTTACAGATTAAAATCCTTCATAAAATTCATTTCCCTGGACTCAGTGGACAGTTGTCAGTTTTTTTCTTTAATGATAGAATTGCAAAGTAATAAAGTACTCTGAATTGATTTACTAGTTAATTCCCCCTTTTTAGAGCAGACTTTTTCTAGAAGGAGCTGCTCCTACCTTTTGATTAGGTTGTTTGAAATCACTCTGATTGGAAAAGCTAATTGAACATGACTCAATGATGAGTCAGACCCAATAGGAGTCAGTGATGAGTTACACTTGCCAGAAAGGAAAATCTAATTCTGGGAAGTATTAATAGCGGTGTCATAAGTGAGACATTGGAGGTAATTATTCTGCTCTATTTGGTGATGGCAAGGTGCAGGTGGTGGTGGTCTGCTTGGTTTTGAGCACCTTACTTAATGGAAAACAACAACAAATTGAAGAGATTCTGGAAGAAATAGGCAAAAACAGTAAGAAGTTTAAGAAATATTGTCTATGAGGAAGAGTGACTGTAAGATTATTAATTTAGCAATGTAAAGCGCTTTTATTGTCAAATGTTCAGTGATGATAGGACAAGAAGTAAGCAGCTTAAATTGCAGTAACCTCTACACTATCGAAGAGTATTTATTTGCCCCAGGGAGGCACTTCTGTCTCCTGGGTGAGCAGCATGGGCTCACCTCGCCAGGGCCCTGCCGCAGTGCTCAGCCCTTGGAGCAGACCCTGCCTCAGACCTTCCAATGCCACTTTACAGCTACTCATTCCCATGGGTCTGTAGCATGACCTTCCTCTCTGTTCCCAATTCATATGGTCCTGGCCCTCAGTGCAGGTGCCTGCCATGGCCTGGCAATGGCAGATGCTTTTCAAGCGCTTGTGTGAAAGACAGGCATTGCTGGGAGACACACAATACAGTGAGTGCTCTATTACCCACTTCCATGCATACCTGCATCCCTCTGCAAAAATGTGCAGGCGTGTATCTGGGCTAGACTAACTCTTCTTCAGATTACATCCCAAGAGGTCTGATCAGAGAAGATCTCCAGACAGGATAGCCTGCTATCTGTCCATGGGACTCTCACAGAGTGGGGGAGACAACAGTGCCCTGGAGCCACCCCTGTGACTCCCTGCACCAGCCTGCAAGGTGAGGAGCAAATGCAATTCAGGCAAAGGAGCAGAGGATTATCTAGCGTGTGCACAGTAGGCAACCTGCTCTGGTCTTTCTTTGCTGTGTCTTGCTTTGAATAAGAAGTGGACTGAAAACACTGGGTGCCCTACTGAAAATAGAAGGTGCCTTTGAGAAGACTGGCAGAGACCTGTACAACATGACACCTCTACGCACAATGCTCTTGCCCATTCAGATGCAGTAGTGTTCCAGCATGATGTGTTCACAATGGCTCTCTGTTCATTACAAGCTTCCTCAACACACACTCCTTGCAGAACTTTCTGGGGAAGATGAAAGCCAATGTCCCCTGAGCTGAATGGGTGCACATGTGTGGAAACTGTGCTCCTGCAAACCCAGAAGTCCCATGAAGCCCTGGAAGATGATTGCACCCCTCCTCCTCAGTGGCTTGTTGTGCATGCAATCACTGCTGAGCCCCAAGAGACCTATAAAGAATGCAGAGGCATTACTGGGTTATGGAGGGCAGGACTGTAGGTGGATGGAAGGGCAGCAGTGCATTAGCAAGCCCATTGGTGATACACCCAAAGATGGAGATGGAGGAGGAGGGAGTGGATGTGTGACAATGAGGCTGAAGATGTAGGAAAGGGTGTTGTAACTACCTCCTTACCTGCTAACACCCGGGCAAGCCCAGTAAATCCCATTTCTGCCAGTTGTGGCTGTTGTTTTCAACAATGCCTGAGGAGAAGGAGTTGTCCAACATGTGCTGCTCGGCTGGCAGATGCAGTGCTGCGTACTGCACTCCATGCAGGAGGAAGCCAGGCCATGCTTTGTTAGGAGCCTGGTGCAACTCTGCATGTTTTCTATGATCATCAGACAGCTGATTGCTATGTTCAAGCACTCTCTGGCTGTTTCTGTGCTGTCTGTTTAACTAGCTGTTGTTACACAGGCCATAGTTACCCTCGCAGGTTTGTTACCCCATTCCCAAGGGCTGTACCAATAAATCCAGAGTAGCACATGATGGGAAGAGGTCTGTACATGATGGGCTCACCCTCCCAGGCAGAGGTGAATGACGGTGCTGCAGCCTCTTACCACCTTGTAGTGCAGCCATGGGAAAGAGCCAGGAATCATCAATGAAATGGTGTTTTTGCCATCCTATTGGCATGCCTCTCTTAGAGAGAGCAAACCTTCATAGCTATTTTATGTGAACCAGCACTGCCCTGTGCTGTGTCCATAGAGTGTTAGCTGCCCAGCTGCCTGCTGGTGGTGGCCAACCTGAACCTGGCAGAGCTGGTCACAGCCCCAAGGTTGGGCCACCTCCAGGCCTCCATCTCACCCTTAGTGGCTCTGAGATGAAGAATCACTGCTATCAAAAGTTGCTATAGCTTAGGTAAACATCTGCCAGTGGAGCACTGCTGTACTAATTCCTGCCTCGGACCTGGAAGGGGAAAACACAGAGCAAGCTCCTTGCTTAGGCAGCAAAACGCAGTGCATCTGTGCTTTGCAGAATGCAATAGTGGGCTCTGCTTCAGGAAAAATCTTAGAAGTCTAAAACAACATTGGGCTTTGTCCTGATTGCTTCACGGTCTGTGGTCCTTTTCACAGCTGTATCTGTGATATGGTCTCTCTCTACATATAACTCAACATTGGTTTTAGCTTTTTTCAAGTTAAATAAAGATGGAAGTTTACCTTCTCTCCATTTTTAGTCCTTTAACTAGTTTATGCATGGTTTTTTCCTGCTAACTGTCTATGTCTGTGGTAACTTTTCTTACCTCGAGACCTTGAAGTTCTCCAAAGATGAATCTGTTCTGTCATTTCACACGTTCAAGAAGTTTGACAGCTTGGCCATTGTATCCAGAGTTACTCTTCCTTCCTTAAACAAAGACCTAAAATACACTCACCCTTTTCTGATACCTTTCCAGCTTTCCAGGGTTTAAAAAAACATTATTGTTCCATAGACAATTATGGTATTTAAATAATTTACATTGTAATCCAGATGCCTCTAAGCTCAATTTTCAGAGCTAGGTTAGGCATATAACACTCTCCCTTCTTCACTTTCTAGAAGTTCTAAATTATTATTATTATTATTATTATTATTATTATTGATAACTTATTTTTAAAAGACAGTAATTTTTGACTTCCAGCTGTGCTGCTGTGTATCCCAGGAGTTGAAATTGTAGTTGCCAAGGCTTTGAGGCAGGGTGACAGACTGTCTTGCCTGCTTAAACCGCAGGCTCTTTGGTGGTGGACCACATCTCAGTGAGCGTCCAGCAGGAGCTGACAGAATGGGGCTCTACTTACCTTTGGGCCCAGGGTCTGTCACTATTGTAATAGAAATAATTCCCACTTGTGGAAGTCCTTTTGATGTTTTCAGTTCTTCATTTGTATCTTGCCAGCAAACACCCTATCCCAACCCCACAGGTGTTATTCTCTCAACAAGCTAGATCTGCATAAAGTAATCCCACCCCAGTTGTTTCCTTGGTCACTGCAGAAAGCCAAGGAGGGAAAAAAAAGAAAGGCCATGCAAAGAATCACGAGACAGTGTTCAGATGCTCTCGTGTATGTACAATTATTCAGCTGAATCCTCGGAGGAAAGAAAAGACCCATACATTCTTTGTAAGATTTAAACAGGCCGTAATCACCTACAACAGGAGACTACCTGTATGGGTTACACAGTTATGACACTGACACAATCATATATTAAATATTTCAGCTTCTTTCTTTCTCAGAACTGAAAATGAAATGCAAAATGGAGCTAAGGATGGTTTATACGTTATGAAAGCACCATTTTAATTAGGGGCTTTTTCTCACTAAATAAAGATGTATTTTAAACTTGCGTTGAAAACCTATTAACAACCATGGAGTTTGAGTTAAACTTTAGGGATTCAACTCTTTTGAATCATCTGTGTTAAAGATGTATCTGATACCTTCCCAGCTTTCCAGGGAAAAGAAACTACGTACTTTCTTCTCACCTCTAGGCTTTTACCTCAGGTTAGCTACCTTAAATTAAAGCTTCCTTTTCCTAATACAAGATGCTGGGCTATTGAGAAAGAATACAACGCTGACTGTACAGCAAGCTGGCAAGGTTGCGTTGGTTTGGAAAATAATGCTGAATATGGAAACATGTATAGTTCTCTGTGTGAACAAATGAGGTAATGAAACCAGCACATCAAAGAAATAAATACATCTGCAGATAAGGAAGAGGTATAACTAGTTAGCAAAGGACCAAAACCCTACAGAGTCGAAAACAGCATTAATTGTCTCACTTCACTGAGGTAACTGCAATTTACATCTGATGACTATGCTAGTCATAAAAAATGGGGAAAGAAAAGAGATCAGAGACTCTTAAGTCCAGATTTGATACTTAATATTTACTTCTGTAGTTGGGAAATTTTCCAGGGAAGAAAAATAGAGACAATATATTACATGTTGACAGAATTATTTATAATTAAAATGTTTATTAAAATATTCCATCCACATTTTGAAAAAATAAATATGCTTCATGAAGTACCCTTTTCTGTGGCCTTTCATGCCAATGTTTCACATACAGTGAAGTCTTCTTGAATGAGCAAGTTTTAAACTAATAAAATTTCCGTAAGAACGGATTTAATGTACAAAGTACAGTACAGTTAAAGGTGCTTCACTATATTCAAATTACAGTCCTACTAACTTAGCCATACCTAATAAAACTTTTTTCCCTTGACCCATCAGACCATCTGTTCTTAAGCAAATTAACTCCAAATGAATAATACACAACTTAACAAAAGATAAGGTTATAAATTTTTTTTCCTAAAAGTAAGCTATTAAGTCAGGCCTTTTTTTCTTTCTCTCTCTTAACCATTTCAATTTTCCCTTACTCAGTTCTCGAGGTTTGAACAAGAGAGTAATTTATGCTGGGCGAAGGAAAGTGCAGATATAATTTTTAATAACCAAATATGAGCTTCATACATTTTCCTCTAGGGAATAATACTTGCTTTCCTTTTTCTTTGTTGTTTCTCTATCTACCTCCTATATCATATATGTTGCTTTTAGGAATGTGACAGGTAAGTATTTTGATGAAGTTTGAAGGATGAGTTTCTGAAAGCAGAAATAGAGAGCAGACCCTTTCCAGAAGACACTCTCTTTTCCCAGTGTACATTTCCTAGGAACTGTACTCAGAGGTCATTCTGCTAATTCATATTCTGGTTGGTTTTGAATCAGAATTGTAGCTTTGTATGAATACAAACTGAAGAGATTTGTTTCCTGAAATCGCTGAGAGCGATAGTAGGAACAGAGTTGTATATTTGCTGTCAGCTCTAAAAGCTCTTGAAGCTTGATAAGAGAGGAATGGCACTTTCCCTGATATTGCTTGGGCTGTTTAGGTCAGATACTGTAGATTAGTTGTATTGAAACCAGTCTTCAAGAAAATCCATGGAGAGGTAGTAATTTTACAACCACTTGAATAAAAATTGTCTCTAGGAACATTATATTTTATAAATCCTTAGCAGTACCAAGGCGATCCTTTGAATCTTAAACAGGGACTGGAAGAAATTGTATGGAATGAAAATGGCTTCAAAGGAAAATAAAAAGAGTGTCTAGTTTAATGCCTTTCCCACTGGATATCACAAAATAAATGACCACAATAAATCAAATCAAAAGAAAACAATTTCACCCTCTGGTATGTAGCTAAAAAATATTTATATATTTTTTATATTTTTATTAAGAAAGCGTCTTTTTTTTCCCCCTTTAAAATGTTTGCAAAATGTAGAGGACACCAAAGTCTTTAACTGTGTACCAACACTTAATGATTATGGTGTCTATTATAAAGATCTAAATCTTTGAAGGGGTTGTTCATGCGAACTGTTATCCATAAACTGTGGCTAATACAAATTCAGCATTTCCACAGAGACATTAGAGCTTGTTCATCTGTGACTTTTTTGCTGAGGGGAGCTATGAACCAATGAGTTTAATTTTAGCTTTAGCATCGGAGATGTTGACAGCGATACCGAACATCCAAGGCTCAAACCTTGCTGACGATCCAGGCAAGACATCATGGGTTCCCTACCTTATACTGCTTTGTGAATAGACCAATTGTAGAGAATAACTACAGAGAGATAATCACTTATCAGTGATTGACTGAAATTCATCTTCTGTTTCCTCATTCTGTCTGCTTTGCATCCTCTTCTGTGAGCAATTGCTGATGAACTGGAGTCCAGTGGATAACAGAAAGCTTAGGATCTCTCAAAGCTTTTTCTGGCCTCCAAAGAGTCAGTCTGGACTGGGACCTCAGACTAGACAGTCCTAGTTTTGGAAGATGAGGTTGGCCTAGGAAAAGAGGTAGAAGAGTAATGCTGCTTGGGGAAAGGCCTGATCTCAAAGGACAATCTTTAGACCAAAACTGCCAGAAATAATTTTGGGGGGTTAGTGAAATTCTGCATTAATTCGGTAGTTTTAAAAAGCTTTAATTGGCATTTATATATTTTTTATACGTCAACTCTCTCATTGTTATTAAATTTTACTTAAATTACTGTAAGGCCTAAGTATAATGTATTCTTGCCTCTATTTTCTTTACTCTTAGGGTTTAGTTTTTTTGTTGTTGTTGCTTGTTTGCTTTGGGGTTTTTTGCCTGTTAATTTAGGACAACTGAGCAGTACCCTAAGCAGTACACACACACTCAATACATTGTGGAACCATTCATATATATCATCATTAGTTTTACCAGAAGAGGGAGACCTAAGTATCTAATGGACAATTATACACAATATACTACTTCATTAACTCCTTCTCCCCCCCCCCCCGAAAAAATGAAACTTATTTGGGAAAGGTGGAAAACTGAAAGTATAATACAGCAGTTCTTTAAATCAGGAAAAAGCCCAACGAAAAGTTTTTTACAGGTCTAGCATGTCAGTGTGTTCCTGCCATCCTAATGATCATCTCAGAGTTTGACCTTAACTTGGATTTCATTTTTTTTCATAGCTGAAAATCCATCTTCACTCAAAATATTTGTTTCTACTTTCAGCCACTAATGACTAATAATCTGGCTGAGCCAGTCATTTCTTTAACTGTATCATCAAGGCTTGCAACATTATTTCCACTTTTTAGGTCACCTACTTTTATTTTGAAGATACTTGCATTCTGATTATGTATTTCACTAACAGAATGCGGTAATGAAAGTTCATTTGGTTCAGTTTCAGTCATTTGGTTCATTTCTCTGGTTTATTTTCATTGTGTCTATGTTTCTAAAGTGCTAACAGTTTGCATAGTTAGCTAATATAATATACCAACATACCAGCATATTATTTGCTTTGTGAGCCAAAGAAATTAATATCAGCTAGTACTGACTTATGGTGAAGCTTTCATAAGGCATGTTTTTGGTGAAGATAATCTCACCAAACTTCAGCCATTTAGAAGTTACGCTCCCCATCTAGGTGAATTGTGTAGGTTTCCTCTAAGATAAATGGTGGAGATACCTTCACAGGGGTCTAAGATGGGTGCTGGTGACACTGTCATCTCTTCCTATGGATTCAAGAGAAAGCTTAGTGACTAGTTCATACAATGCACCTACTTACAAGTAGCCAGGTAGCTAAATGTAATTTAGCTAAATATAATTCTGCCAGGACTCACCTGGCAGCAACAAAGACCATGTCAAATTTGAAGAAGTCACTACCAAGATATCAGCTTGAGCACCTGGAACCTAGGAAGATTATGATAAACTTTCTGATGCTCAGTGGCAGCATTTTCTCCACTCACAGATATGAATGAAATGGCTAACAGATTATAGTTTTGTTCATGAGAGGGGGAAAGAAAACTCTAGCAAGGGAGGCAAGCAGGGTGAGATCAGTTCTTGAAGTTTAGCTGTGCCAATAATAATTCACAGGTTTCCTTGGGGAAGGGCCTCTTTGCCCCACAGTACCTCTGCTCTCTGGTGAAGACTTTCACATCTGGCAGCATAGCAAAGGCTGATTTGGGCTGATCAGTCAGTTTGATTCATTTCCTTTAGTTTCTCCTCACTTTTCCAGCTGTGCCTTGTACCAGTCCTTGCTCTGCCTGCTCTTCCAGCCCCTCCTTGCTCCGTTAGCTGCTCTAGCAGCTTTTGTCACTTTAGCTTTGAAGCAAGTGTGTGTAGCACGAAAAATTAAACAGGCTGTCAGCACAGAAGAAACTTTTAGGCAGCTTTATTGCTTCTCACACCTTTGCTTGAAATGTATATATATGAAGTCGTCTGCTGCTCTTTCTCTGGGCTGTAGTCTTTGCACTCCAAGGCTGGTAGCTCATTTACACAGAGATAGTTGACATATATTTTGGTATGCTGTTGTCATTCCAAACTTTCTCCTACTTTATGATATGACTTCCTTTTTGGCAGAAATGCCTTTAAAATGTGGCAACACAACACAGGCGTTAACAACTGCATTTCAGGCCTGTTCATTTATCTCCCTTCCTCTCTGCCAGAAGGTAGCTGGGCACACCTCTCTCCTCTTCAGAGCTCAGGCAGAAGAGAAGGGATGTAGGGATTTCACTTTCCCCTTCTGCTCTATCATCAGGATCACAGGAAGGTAGGTGACATGAAACCCACCATGCAAAGCACATGATACAACACTTTCTTCTCCTGATAAATGCTGAATCCAACAGTGTGTTAAAAAGTCCCCTATAGCAATTTGAAAACACTGGTGTAACTGATTCCATTTTTGTCATTTGGCAGAATAGTTCTACATGCAGAAACAGTAGCTTGTAGGACATGGAATCAGTCAGAAAGAAGAACAAAATGCTAACTAGTTACAGCTGAAATTCACGGTGAGACAGAAAGTTGACCTTTAAGTTTCGTTGCTCTTGGGTAATTGTTGGCCTTGGGAATATAAGGTATTGTCAAAATGTTATTGTATTCTTAGAAGTTGTGCTTCATTCAAATTGAGGCTAAAAATATGCAGTAATCATGTGATAAAATTGTCACAGGCTAGCTGAACACATGATCAGATGCATACGATTGTGGTTTACAATCAGGAATATTAGGTGATCATTGCTGTGGTAGCTCATATTTGCCTTAAGTGATCAAATAGCAACTGGTGCTACCCAAATACTATGCTTGTCTCATTAAAACAGCATTTGAAAGAATTTTAATATTCATTGTTTTATGATTTAAGGTAGATGCCATTCTGACTTGCTAGTACATCATCCACTAGTTGAGTCTCTCTCTTATCTGTACTGTCTCTGCCATATAAAATACATTTTTCCTAAAACCAATTCCGAAAAAATTCAAAGTGCTATATTTGTGTCTCTCATGATGCTGTAACTGTAAGGCTTTATCTAACACATATATCCTTTTCCACGTGACACAATAAAGATATTGATTCTAGGTTTATTCTAAACTGTCAAGTAAATAGGCTTGATCACAGACGAGCAGAAAGCCTATTGACTTTGCTGAGGAGAGACACATAAAGCTCCTAAGCATTACCTGACCCAAAATAACCCTTTGAAGTTTAGCATATTCTGATCTGTGATTAAAAAAATGCCAAAATTCACTTTAAATTTGCATTGAATATTTTACTCCACTGAAGGTTAACCAAGGATAAAGAAGGAAAGTTATCTATGAGGACACTGGAAAACAAGCACCCTCTCTTTGGACTGTCTTGCATTGCACTGGTAGCACCTTAATTTCCTTGCATTCCCATTCAGTAATCTTGACTGCAGGGCAAGGGACTATTTAAAATGAGTAAGAGAGGCAGAACCAGGCCAAAGTGCACAGAACTATGCACAGACAATGCGAGATATCCCCGTGACAAGACTGATTAAGTACTGCAGCTACTGTGGCCCTTTTCCCCAGCATCTCCTGATTGTTTCACACACCTGCTATATACATCTTATGTTGGGACGATGGCCTTTTTTTTATCTCATACATCATCCAGCACACTGGGGGTCTAGTTCTTCTTTCTGCCTAAGGCTAAAAACACAGGAACAGAGGAGCAAAGTTGAAGGCAAAAACCTGGAGCAAATTGCACAAGGGGCAGTCATATAAAAAGTGAGCAGACTGTACATTGAAAGATGTGTTTGAAAGCTTGACAAATACAGCCCTGCCTCACCTAAGGGCAAATTTGGCACCTTTGAGCTGGAGCTCAATAATTTTTAGATCTAGAGGCATGAGTCTGCAATTTTTTAACAGCCATACACTTTTCCTTGCCAGGCATTAACCCATTGACACACCCACAACATAAATGCTACAAAAATAACCACAGAAGGAGATGCAATCAATCATAGTTCTTATACTGGGGTTTAAAATAAGTGATTGCCTTATATAAGTCCTATTTCTTCCTTGTGTCTCCATGCCTGCACCCTTACAGGGAAAACCAGGTGAATTCTCTCCTATCTATTCCATAGGTGGGAGAACAGGGTCAGGCTGAGGTTGGGAGGGATAAAAAAAAGGTAGTGGCTGGAGATCTCTGCACCTGAAAACTGAGATGCAGATATGTAACTGAAGAGCAATAAAATGGAGGTTTGCTTGGAGGGGGAGGCTGGGATTAGAGGCTCAGTGGGCAAGCCCTGCTGCAATGGCCCTTGCGTGTGCTGGGCAGGAGTTGGGCAGGGACATCCCTCATGTCTGTGTTTAGAGAAGGAGAAAGAAGCACTCTTGGCTGCACACACACACACACACACACACACACACAAAAACTGGAAAACTTCAGAAATCCTTCAAAAATAAATGGCATTTCCTTCAAGATGTAGTTGATACAAGGTGGGTATGAGGCTGTTAATGTTAATGACTAAATTGTAAGACCCTGAAACAGGGGATGTGTAAGAGGAATGGAACCTGACCCAGCGCTTGGATGTGTTAAAGGGAGTCCCTCCTTCCACTTCTACTTCTTTGGGGAAGAACTAAGTAAAGAATATAAAATGAATGTTCTGCCTTACCGAAAAGGATAATCACGACTGTGATTATCAGAAAACACTGCAAGTTGCAGCAGTGACCCCCTGTGCAGGTGAAGCTGAGGAGTCTCACTTATAAACGAAGCTGAAGGCTCTGATGAGGAATGGGCTGCCCTTATGGCTTATCATAATAACTACCTTCCAATTTCAGGAGCAAAGGCTACCCAGGGACCGTTACTCTGTTTCTTGGCCTTTGACTGAGTCATATGCAGTCTCCTGTTGGCATAATGTTTGGTTTGCCCTCTGCTTGAACAGGATGGCTTGGATGATTTAACAGCTCTTTATCTTTGACTTCTTATATAAATCTGCACAGTGAATATTTTAGAGGGAAAAACCCACTGCAAGTGAGCAAAAAGCAGAAACAAACAAAAATGCATCAAAACAAAAAAATCCCTTTGAAACAGTTCATTTGAATCCTTTGAAACACTGTTTTTTTTTATTAACTCCCTAAATTTGTTTGACATCCAGGCAAAGTAATAGAAGGGCTTTGATTACAATTTCTTTGTTCAGCATATGTTATTTAATTTCAAAATTATTTTCTGGTAAGGGAGCTTAGATCATCTCTGTCTGTAAAGGGGATTTCTCCAAAAGTGGAGGCAGAGGCCCTGGGTAGGACTTACTGCATCAGAATAAGTCTCACCAGTGTTCAAACAGCTTCTGCAATTGAGTGCCCTGTATTCTGCACCACATCCCAGGAGGTGAAACACAGACCTTGCTCTGCTGAAGGAGAGAAGGCAAAGGCATCGTGAGTGTACTTCTGTGCTATCCCTATTCTGGTGGCTGTTGAAGCCCCTGTGGTAGCTCAGGCAGCCTGAGGAACTCATGTACATTAGGTGCAGGTTACAGGCAGAAGCACCTTGAAGAGTCTGTACTGCAAAACACAGACTGAGGTGCATTCCCCAGGGCTTGCTGGAAGGCTGACACTCATACAACAGCACTTTTCTGTGAGAAATAGGACAAGAGGAAATTCCCAAATTCTACATCAGGCACTCTGTGTTTTAATGGCATTAGTGAACATGCTGATAGAAAAAAAATAGCATCCTCTTAGCTTATCTAAGAGTTACTCAAATGACTATGAAGTAGAAGTAAAGAGACAGATTTTACTGCAGTAAAATGTGGCTGTTCTGTCACAAGTATACATCCCTGCAGGGGGAGAGAACTCCAAACAACAACAGTTAAATCATGACAAAAACCACAGGCAGCCAAATATTAATAACATGTTGTAACTGTAATTAATTGTTTGTTTGAGTAACAAGCTGCAAAAATCAGCACATGCAAAAAAAAACATACTTCAGAAATTTAATTAGTTAAAAACGCACTTGTTTGACAACCCACACGATAGTTTGAATTTTTCTACCGAGTGCATTCCTGTGAAATAGGATGAAGTGTATTTCATGCATTAAGAATGCTTAAAGCTAAAAGTTCACTAAAAAAAAAAAAAAAGAGAGAGATAGAGAGCCTCAGGGCAGAAAAGGCACATGAGTTCCTCTGACTTCCAGTACCTAGGTACTGGGTAATGACTGTTTTCCTTACACTTGCAAGAGGTTTCCAACACTTATGATTGAAACTTGTTCAGCTTTGGTAAATTTTCCTTGGTCCAAATTTTTGGATTCTTTCAAAGGTATACAATAGGTGTGATGGCTACAAATACCTCTGTTCTTCTTCATCAGCAGTGTGACAAGGGAAACAGGACTGTAGCTGTGACGTGCATAAAATATTTGGATATTGTGAAATTCTCTGGAACTGTGGCCATGGGTGTGATATGCTGACCAGCTGGGGGTGAAAAACAATGGACAAGATTCCAGATAGAAGAGTTTTGCTTGTTTTTTTCCAGCTTCATCAATTGCTCTAAGGAAAGATACTCCCTGTATCCACAAACCATTCTGCATGTATTTCTCTTGGCACTTTTTGGATGAAATTATTGTTCAGATTCAACTTTAAATTAGAAAAGCTCTCAGATCTCCTAGATGCCACTGATTGCATATTTAGTCTCCCCATCCCCTCCCACCTAAAACATTTCCTTATCCATTTATCCTTCTCTAAAATCTGACAAAAGATAGTTTTCAGACTGCTTTGAAGGCCAGAAAGTCCCATCTATGTAACCTAGGCAGAATATGGCCATGTCTACATTGCCAAAGGTGTCTACCCTGGGAGCAGTCCCTGACCCATAGACCAAAAGGTGCCAAGCTGCTTGTGTCTACACTGCTGAAGACCAACTCCATCTCTAGAGCAGATGAGCTCACTGTACAGCACACAGGATGACACCAACTCCCCACATCCCATGAGGCTTCGTGTCTACTTTGGGCCTCTCTAACACAGAACATGTGGCACTTATCCAGTCCACACGCAGTGCAATATGCCTGCAATTATTGTGTAGGCAAGGCTCCATACTATGCTCACTGGTGATTTTCCCTCAGCATTTGTGAACAGACTATCGGCCTTTGTTGAGTGAGAGACACCACAAGAGATAGAGCAGGAGGCCTCAAGGACTTCCAAAGGAGCTGACAGTCCAGCTCCCACTCTGACCCCTCTTTCTCCTGAAACTATCTTTGAGGAATGCCAGGAAGCATCCCACAGCCTCATATTCCACCTAGCAGTGGGCCACCTTCTTCATGGATTCCAGAACTGGTCCTACTCCTAGCTGACGTCATCCAGTGCCTCACCTAGTCTCCTCTTCTTATCTTCCAGGTTTCCTGGCTTCAGAGAGTGGCAGCTACAAATGTGTCTGCTGAAGGAAAATAAAGAGATGCCTGCCAGTCAGTGCTAGCTTTAGGTGGGAAACTGTGTAGTGCACTTCAGTCCATTAGTCCTCCTTACAGAAATCTGCATCACCAGATCACACTTTGCAACTCCGTTCATCCTTTTTTCAGAGTGCACCCCCGAAGCACAGTCTGGAGAGGAGCTCTGGACTGCAAAGACCACTGAGTACTAATGAATGTTCCTGTGTCTTGCTGGAGAATGCCTTGCTCATGACCTGTGCATCCCAGTGGCAGGCTGATGCTTTGCAGTGGGTGGGGGGAAAAGCAGGCATGGTCAATAGAGTGTGCAGAGAGGTTACTGCAGTAATGCTACCTCTCTACTGAGTCCTCAGGAATGTGTTGCTTGCTTCCACTGTTCACATGAAAAGGGGAAGATGCCTTTGAAAGGAATGGCAGAGTCCTAACTCTGTTTGTTGTGCAGCTACTTCAGTTCATACTCGTGCCTGGACAGATTAAGAAGAGGTGGCACAACATGCTGCCAGCCCAGCTGCTAGGAGCTTCCCTTCAGAGCACATCAGGGTTCTTGCTGCAAGGACAGCATGCCACACCGTTCACAGGGACCGTATACATCAGATAAAAGACTCTGTAAGGAGGAATGCCAGAAAGCATCTAATTTCTGCAAACATCAAGAGGTCCTAAGTCTTTGCCTGCACTTGTTACCTGCAAAGAGAGAGGTCTGAATTCTCTGAACCTCAAAAGGAGCATGGGACAGCACAGCAGCACAACAGCCTGTTTTGCTAACTCTCCAGATAAACATCACACCATTCCTCATCCTTCTTTGTCACATCCATGGCCCAGATAGCTCTCCTTCCTGCATGAAGGACTCAGGAATGTGCAGAGAAAGGATCATTCTTGAATGTATGCTTTATGATTTACTATGAGATTTTAATCCTCAAGCTTTAAACCCTCTTCTTAACTTCAGTTCCATTTTTCACAGGTTTGGCAAGGATCAGTGGGCATCTTTGTTTGGGGTTATGGATGACTGAGACACAGCTTGATAAATTACAATTTTCAGTTTGTGGAAAAGAGCGCCTTTTTAACTTCCCTTTTATTGAAGCACCAGTAATCTACATTTTTATTTTGCATACGTTTTAAACAAAATGTTTCCAGAAGACTGGAGTTAGTGGAGAGAATCTGGGAGCAGCTTGGATATTTTTCTAAAAGGTTCAGTATAACTCCAGAGAAAGATGAATTTTATGGAGACGAGCAGGGCCTGCCTGGGAGGATGCTGTGTTGCTAGGAGACACTAACAACAAAGTACCATGAAAAGTATCTGCTCTTTTTAAATTTCACTTGGGCTAGGAAATGAATGAATAAAAAGTAGATTAATGAACCAGGGTATCAAAATTATCAAAGAATGTAAAAATATTTCATTTCTATAACAGTAAGCCAGTGTTAAATGAAAATCTTAATGTGATACCATCCGAGGTATGCCATAAAGGGCAGAACCGGCTCCGTGAATCATTAGATAGCCTGAGTCAAGAACATCAGTGAAACAAGAACACAAATAGGTTTGTGCAACTGTATGACTATTTCAACTTGCTGGTATTACACCAAGTTGTATAGTATGCATGACAGATATCTTCATGCAGTAAATTAGTTAAGCTTATTAAAATAATTTTCTCTCCCTTGCTCCATAGAATCACAGAAAATGCAGCCATGAAGAGATACCTAATCTGTCTCTGTGCCCAAGGAGATTTGTTTATTCATTTCCTCTTTTGAAAAGTGCTTACATTTTTAGATACTGTTATCACATCTCCTCTCAGTCTTTTCTTCTCTAGACTAATAATTCTAATTCTTGCAAGCTGCCTGCATCCATCATATTTTCAAGTGCTCTGATCTCTTTTGGTATTCTCCCTGTAACATGTCCAGTGCAGAGGCACTTCACATAAAGACTGGATAACTTCTAGTGGAACTTTGGAAATAGGTGACTTGGAGAAAAAACACAGGTTTATTAATTCATAGCCAAGGAAAATGGCTCTGGAGTACAGTGCTTATGCTGATAGCACAGCATACTTTTTCAGGTCAGCAGTAAGTGTTCTGTCTCATCTGTGAATGCACATCACAAAAAAAAAGAGAAATTCCTGAAATTGTCAAATGACTTCTCACAAGGAGCCAGAAAATCCTGAGAAAAACAGTCTTTTTTCTTGAAATAGCTAAGCAGTAACTGGAGATAAACACCTTTCTGCTTTCCTCTGTTCTCAGTTGTGCTGATAACCAAAAGTTTTGCAAGTGAATTTCAATTGCAGTTGAGTTGACCTCTTTGGAAAACAGTGAGGTTACAGTTTTAAGATTTTAATGAAATAAGCTGCAAATTCATAATATCACAATAGAACTTCATGGATTCTGTGCTAAATGGTATCTATCACCAAATGTTGGTAGTTCTATTAGTGTGGTAATGGGCCTGAAATGCCCCACATCTAGTGGTACGATAATATAGCATAGCCCCCCTTTTCTTTTAAATTTTGCCTTAAATGTGAAGGGAATTAGGAAATAGAAAAATGATGTTCAAATAAAATCAAGTGACTGAGAAACCCACAAAATGAAAATGAAATTTAAATTTTGAGCTGAAGCACAACAGGCACCTACCTGATGACTGTGCGCTGCCAGGATGTTTGTCCAGAGGAAAGGGTGAACTCTGTGCATGGATGGTAGCATACAGTATCCCTGGAAATTGAGGGGTGTTCAATGACACACAGTGCAGAAGTGGACTTTATATCTGCAGCCACATTTTACCTCAGAAATTATTTCCTTGTTTTTGTTAGTGGAGAGTCAGGCTCTGTAGTAACAACATATTTTTCCCCCAGTATTTAACTCCCTTTTTGCTTCCATAGGGATCGATTCTTGAGACTCCAGATGTGCAAGAGCCTTAGCAAGTGACCAATACTTTAAATGTCTTCACTTTTACAATGCAACATGTGGTTGGAGAAGTTTAAAAATGAGTTAAGATTAGATACTGTTTACCAAGTCCAGTAGTTACAAACACAATTGGAGAAAGACCCTATTCTTTTACTGTAAGGGGAAAATCTGTGCTGCAAATATTTGGAAAAAACAGTTAAAATTTTAGTTGAATTTCTCAGTAATCACTGCATTTTTCCATGAGTTGAGTACCACAAGATCCTAGGAACCATAATGAAAACCACTTAGTAGGCTATGATTGCATCTATATCGCTAAATAAACTAGGGAAGGGAGTGAACCGAAGTGAGGAACCCACAACTACACACTGCAAAGCCACTAGCTCTCTTCATCATTATTTTGAACCCCACCTGCTCACTCTTTCAGCAATAAAGCCCATGAGTTGTTCAGGAGATGGTTTGTTGAGGGACCATTTTATATGGCAAGGATGATACTTCTCACAGCATGGATGAAACTGAACAAGGTTTGGTGAACTTACCTAGATACCACCCCAGAAGGCCTTGCCATCTCAGAAACACCCTCACACCAGCCACCCAGCCACACCACATGCACTCTTGTCATCATGTCACAGAAATATCACTTCTAGAGGGCTATGAAACAGCCTTCTCATGTCCTACTGTCACGAACGGACAAAAAAAGTATGGGTGAGCCAGTCTGCCTCTCTAGTAAGAGCCTATGAGCATATGACTCACCTTGGATGGTGTGGAGACTGGTTGCACTGTTCATGCTGGAATGTGATTGATATGTGTGCTCTGGCGCTGGCCAGGGACTGGGGCTGATGTTCAGGAGACAGACAGGTTTTGGTGAGGCCTTGGTGAGACACAGGACTTTGCCTCTATTTTCTGTGCTATTTGATTGGGGCATCTTCTTTTTGTATGTGCAGAAATTCTGTTTTTCAAGCCTTATATTACATGGAGGTAGGAGGTATGACGTTCTAGAGTCTTTCTGTACAACAGAGTTGTAACAAGAGGCATGAGTGTAAGTGAGGTCACAGAAACATGAAAAAGTACAGAGGGAATGAATTCCTGAGCAGGCTGACTTGTGCCAAACAGTCAGGCAAGTATTTAGATGATTTAAGGGGGTGTTCAAAAGTTGTTCAGAACTAATTTTCTCCAGATGAAGACCTTGAGGATTAGAGTGCCACAGAGCCTCTCACTGAGTAAGTGGAAGAATTAGACATATGGCCTGGAGCAGGTGAATTACAGCCTCGTAAGTTGCTACCCATTTTGGGAGGAACACATAGCCTAGACCTGGATATCTAGTTAGTGAAATGAAACATACTCAAGAGATTGGCAACAGGTCTGTGCATGGTTCTTAGGTGTAAGTTAAAAACCACAAAGTTGCTAAAGGTTCCTGATCAAATTTATAATTCAGTGGTTGCAGGGATGCCTTTTATTAGACTTTGTGTGTATTTCTGTTTTTTCTCTTTGATTAAAATGAAATGATGTCTTGTTTGCCTTTATAAGTTAGATTATTTTCAGCCCACACATCTACTTTGCACTGTGTGCCTCTTCCCATGTTATTGAAGATAGCATGAGCAAAAATGAAGGAAATGTATTTTCCGAGATCTCACTGTGTAATGGCTCACATCGAGGTACCAAACTATAAATGGCCTCTTTACCTGGCAATCTGTCACTGTCACTTTAGTGTTGTGCTGCTAAGAAAACACTAACAAAGTATTTCATAACTTAGAGCACTGAACATTCTCTATACAAATGCTACATCAAGACTTTTTTTTGCTTTCTTTTTTTGTCAATGTGTTGCTTTTACACTTTTGAGTTTTTCTGTGTATTTAAAAACATGGCACTCTTGCATCTGGAGATGAATGCCAGTTTTCTCACCACCTTATACTGCATTGGATCGCTTGATATTTCCCAAGAATAATCATGAATACAAAAAATAAATGTTCTAATAATTTCTATGTACCAGTCCCTTCATAATTTGTTAGCTGTATGAATGTATCAAATATCATGTGGAGTGAGATTTTAAGCCAGCTTCATACTGTTACATGCTTTCTTTTTTCCATTTTGTTTAGATTCAGTCCTGAACTCCCTAATGTAGTTATTTCCATCAGCTCTCACATCATCATAATGCTGTATTTAGGGGAATTGTTTTCCTTTGCTACCCTCTCACATGATGTAATATTTTAAATGTGGGCAGGGTGGTATGGCAAACTGACAGAGGGTGAACTTCTACCGTGTGACTTGATTCACAACCATAACAATGCTGAAAGTTACACCTTTATTTAATCATTATGTTAAGGTGACTTGCTTAGGTAATAAACAAAAGTATCTGAACCTATTCCTCTGGGATCATCTTAGCTTTGAAAATTAAATTTAAAATGCAATTCCAATAATTATTTTCCGTAGTAGTTATCACACTGTCAGGAGGAGGGAGAGTCGGAAGATAACATTCTTCAGCTTTTTCTTGTAGCCAGGTTTTAATACCTATAAAATAGAGGGGATTTTGCTTTACTGGTTTACCTGCAGCTTCACTAATTCACAGCTGGCTAGATCCAGTATGTGTCCTCCAGCACCATCTGCAGTTAAAACACAGATATCATTAGGCATCATCACCATGAATAAACGCTAGAGGCAGAAGTTCCTATCAGAGATATGATATAATCCACAAAGTTGATGTTAAAGCACTAGTCGCTCTTTAAAGCAATGAAAGTGTAATAATTGTTGTTCAGTCTCCTTCTCCACAGCATGACATAAGAAACAATGAACAGCATGGCATAAGAAACAACTTTCCTTAAGCTGGCTTTATAAATGTAGCCTTTAATTAGTAAAACTCCAAGAGAGGTCTTTCTAGATACATCTTTAAGTGTAAAGGTTGATTCTCCACTGCAGAGCTTAGGTGAAATGAAGAGAGAAGAGAGGCCAGCAGGGAGCTGATTGCAGGTCCTTGATGTCAGACACCTAGTCCCAGGGTATGTTCAAAAGTCATAACAACTACCTTTAAATGTTAGATTACAGATGTAAGCACAGCATGCTGCCATACCCCAGCCCTGTCACTCCCCCGTGGTCTCCTGCTTGCACATCAGACAGCAGAAATTCAGCTGGAGAGGTAGAAAGGCCAAAGGGTGGCTGTGAAGGATATGATCTTCTCTCTATCCTTAATTACAGAATCACAGAATGGTTGAGGTTGGAAGGGACCTCTGGAGATCATGTAGTCCAACACCCCTGATCAAGCAGGGTCACCTAAAACATGTTGCACAGGATTGCACCCAGGCAGGTTTTGAATACCTCCAGAGAAGGAGACTCCACAACCTCTCTGGGCAACCTGTTCCAGTGCGCTGTCACCCTCACAGTGAAGAAGTTTTTTCTCATGTTCAGATGGAACTTCCTGTGTTTCAGTTTGTGCCCATTGCCTCGCATCCTGTCGCTGGGCACCACTGAAAAGAGCCCCATCCTCTCGACACCCTCCCTTCAGATACTTGTACACATTGATAAGATCTCCTCTCAGCCTTCTCTTCTCCAAGCTAAACAGGCCAAGCTCTCTCAGCCTTTCCTCATAAGAGAGATGCTCCAGTCCCCTAATCATCTTTGTGGCCCTTCGCTGGACTTGCTCCAGTAGTGCCACATCCCTCTTGTACTGGGGAGCCCAGAACTGGACACAGTACTCCAGATGGGGCCTCACCAGGGCTGAGTAGAGGGGGAGGATCACCTCCCTCGACCTGCTGGCAGCACTCTTCCTGATGCACCCCAGGATACCATTGGCCTTCTTGGCCACAAGGGCACATTGCTGCCTCATGCTTAACTTGGTGTTCACCAGCACTCCCAGGTCCTTCTCTGCAGAGCTGCTTTCCAGCAGGTCAACCCCCAACCTGTACTGCTGCATGGGGTTATTCCTCCCCAGGTGCAGGACCCTGCACTTGTCTTTGCTGAACTTCAGGAGGTTCCTCTCCACCCACCTCTCCAGCCTGTCCAGGTCTCTCTGAATGGCAGCACAGCCCTCTGGGGTATTGGCCACTCCTCCCAGTTTTGTATCGTCAGCAAACTTGCTGAGGGTTCCCTCTGTCTCTTCATCCAGGTCATTGATGAAGAAGTTGAACAAGACTGGACCCAGGACTGACCCCTGGGGGACACTGCTAGCTACAATTTTACCCCAGTAGAGATAGCCCTGCACTGAGGGATGTCTTCAGGCAGAGTCCCCTGCTGTTTTGGATTTGGTGCCTCAGAAAACCTGGACCTAACAGTCCTGCGAGATTAATTTGGGTCTGAAAGAGCTTTAGAACATCCCCCTCTCTCATCAGGGGCCATCCAAACAGCCCATGAGAGGAGCAGGAAGGAAACTGTTAGGGTGGTATATGTTTATAAGGTAAAGCCAACAAATAGGAAACATGTTCAATTTGCTACCTTTATTCTTACCCTCTGTCTTTCAAAAGAAGGATTTCCTCCTGACTCTGCACTGAAGAGCATGGTGCTCCTCTGCCATGGGATGTCAAGCTACTGAGACCTTTGTAGGATGAAGTGTGAGATGAGGTTCCTGACCTCTGAAGGTCCAAAAACCCTCCACAAGCTTGCAAGATGTGAGGTTTGTCATTCTCAGCTGACTACATGCCAGCTTAGAGGCTCTGCTGCCTACATGTCCATCCCCCCTGCTTCTGATTTTTAAGAAGCTAGGTAACTTTGTTTTGTGTTTTACTTTCCTCAGAAAAGCAGGATATTGTTAGCAGAAAAAGCTTTCAGAATGAGTTTTCCAGTTTAAGTCAATATTGAACAAATACTGACAAAAATGAGACTGAGAAGCAAAGGTAAGAAAAAGACTTACCTATTTAAATATGCACACATATGTGTTGATGAATTTATAAGAAAGAGAAGCGTGCCACGAGAGGATGGAATATGATGCTGTCTACCTCTCTCTCTTGACTAATTGCTTCCAGCATGAGGGAACTGGCCCATCCCCATGTATCTGCCAGTTCAATTCTTTGAGCTTTTTGTCACCACTTAACCACTGTTCACCAGAGTGTTAAAAAACATTTAGCAGTCATACATGCTTACACAAGCCTAGTTAGGAAGGTAGCAATAAATTCATCTGAGTTTATTAATTATGTTAGTGACAGGCTCTGGCCAGGGGGGAGGAGGAGAAATTCTTACTTTAAGTGCCTATAACTAGCAGTTTATATGTATGTGGGGTATAAACATTTATGCTTCAGAGCACAAACAAAACAGTCGCTAATGAGTTTTGGAAGGACTTTCTCTTACTAGCACTTTATTTCATAATTGCTCAGTATAAAGTTTCTTCTCTTCTCCTCTGATACATCCTATTTGTGGACTCCAACCAATACAGTATGAAATTTGATACAACTCTAGTCTGAACCGGTTGGAGATATACTGGATACCTGATTTTTGCTTCCATTGCCTTTACCTTATGGAGGTCCTTGCAGAATCATGATGTTTAAAAATTAAAACATGCTTTTCATCCTCTCAAAACTTTTACGAGAATGCGTTTCTGGTTTACAAAAATGGGGAAAAAGTGTGGGACAACAACTGTGATACAGTTTCTTCATCCCTTTACTTCAAATATTAAAATTTTAGCCAGCAGCAATTACCAAACTGAGAAACCCAATGAGCACTATGGTGTCAGTGTTTTTTATTTTCTTTATACTAGCTTAAGTAGATAAAATGAGACTGTATCACACTGTGAGCATGGTCTCATAAACTAGTTAATTAAAAGAAGATTAAATTGGCTATACTGGATCAGACTAATGGTCTAACAGGTTTGTTCTCCTCTCTCAAACAGCGGCCAGCAATGGACACCTTGGAAAGAATACAAGAACAGGCAAAGGATATGGTAAAATTTCCTGTGTATACCTCCCAAACAAATCAGAGCTTTTCTTTTTCTGTTTAATAGCACAACAGCAAAATCCATTTCCATGTTGAACTCATATGTGTTTCAACATCCACAACCAGTTCCAAAGTTTAACTGCATGTTGCCTGGATAATCTCCTTTTCCTTGCTTTGAATCTCCCACTTGCTACGTTCATTCACTGCCTTCTAACGCTTGTCCTGGAAGGGACAGCGAGCAGCCACCCTGCCTCCCTGCTCTGTGCCCCTCAGGGTTTGATCGTCCCCTGCCAAGTCCCCTCTCAGCTGCCTCTGTCCCAGACTCCCTGGTGCTTCTCCAGAGAGGGGCTGCCCCACACCTTGGGGCAGCTTTGCTCTCCTTCCCACCTCCTCCCGTTGGGCTGCAGCCTTTCCAAAAGGGGTGAGGACTGTCACGAGTATTTAAAGAGCTGCCACCTCACAAACGTATACAGCAGCACGGTGATTTCTCAGCCTTACTCTCCAGCCTTTTTCCAGCCAATCTTAACGTTCTGTTTAATTTTTGGCCACTGCCAAACATGGTGATGACATGGATCTATTCATGGATCTATTATACCTCCAAGATCCCTTTGCAGGGCAGTAATGTATATTTCAGAGCCCATCATTAAATGTATAAGAACTGTTTTTTCCCACCTATATGTGTCACTTTTCATTTGTCTACACTGAAATTCAGCTGCTGCTTCTTTGCCCAGTCAGCCAGCATCAAGAAATCTTTTTGCAGCCTTTCACCATGAGGCAATGAGGTAATATGAATAGTAGGGTGGTACAGTGTTCACAAGGTAAGTACCAGGGTATGTACAAGGTCTCTTTCCTACCTCTCCTGCTTACAGCAGATATTAGCCTCCTCTAATATAGCAACTCTGCAGTTCTGTTGACAGTGACTGGTTGCAAAATTTTGAAATAACTCAGTTGCTGCTTCTCCCAATGCAGTTCTAAAGATATCTTTGAATATCTTATATCCTACTAAAAAACATCACAGAGGTCTTTAATATATTCTCCAAAAGTTTACAGAGGACTAGTAGACATATTTGCTGTATGCTGTGCTGTTAGTACAGACAAGCAAATTTTTTGGGGGTGGTATGCACGAATCAACACATTTGGGGGAAAAAAACCACAAAACACTTACCATAACTTAGAGTGGACAGCTTTGCAGATAATTCAGAAATTAATAAATGGTATCCTTATTTGGAATGGGCATAACAAACAAAAGTAGTAAGAAAAAAGCTATACTACCATATCAAAGATTGAGACACCTGTCTTAGCAAACATTTCATCTAAGCACAATAACTATAAAATAGACATATACATAGAGAAAAAAAGATATTTGATATAAATCAACAGAAATGATTGGTAGGGATCATCCAAACTTGAATTTATAACTCAGATCACACAGGTTACCCCGTTTCTTGCAAAAAAGTATTACTATTATCAGCTCTGTCATGAGTATGACTCAATGAGTTGCAGGTAAATACGAACACATCAGATAAGAATGGGCAAAACTGGGGTCACTTTTGTAATCAGAAATGCTGTTCTGACTTTAGTGGTTGATTTTTGTGTTGCTAAAAAGGGTACAGGGGAAAACATGATCTGGCTGCACTATTCAAAATCCTGTAGGTAGAAAAAAAAGCCAGCATCAGTCTCTGATCTGAAGCTTTCAAGCTCATTTAAAGGCAAAGCATTGCATGACTCAGGAAAAACTAAAAACAGAATCACAGAAGGGTTGACGTTGGAAGGGACCTCTAGTCCAACACCCCTGCTCAAGCAGGGTCACCTAGAGCATGTTTCCAAGCATTTGTCCAGATGGCTTTTGAATAGCTTCAAGGAAGGAGACTCCTCAGCCTCTTTGGGCAACCTGTTCCAGTGCTGTTACCCTCACAGTAAAGAAGTTTTTTTCTCATGGTCAGACGGAACTTCTTGTGTTTCAGTTTGTGCCTGTTGCCCCTCGTCCTGTTGCTGGCACCACTGAAAACAGTCTGGCTCCATTCTCTCTACACCCCCCCCCCTTAAGATACTTACATGCATTGATAAGATCCCCCCTCAGCCTTCTCTTCTCCAGGCTGAACAGTCCCAGCTCTCTCAGCCTTTCCTCATAGGAGAGATGCTCCAGTCCCTTAATCATCTCAGTAGCCCTAAACTCTGTGTAGCATTGGCTGCTGAATAAGTCTGAATGCTGAACTCCAGCATAACTGGGAGTATCCCATCTTCAAATTTATTAATACTAAAATCTTGCAGGAAGGTGGGCAGAAGAAGGAAACATAGCCATCAGATTAATCTATTTGTAAAAATATAAATTCAGTTAGTTTTCTCCCCATTGATACTCCTGACATTCCCACTGCTCGCTCATGTAAGGTGCAACTCCCCCCTCCTCATCTTCCTGGCCTGTCCTTCCTGAATAGCCTGTATCCATCCATGGCAGCACCTGAGTCGTGTGAGCTATCCCACCATGTCCCCATGATCCTAATGAGACTGTAGCCCTGTATCTGCATAGAGACCTCTAATTCTTCCTGTATGTTCCCCAGGTTGTGTGCATCAAGGTACAGGCACTTCAGACAGACACCCAGTCATGCTAATTTCCCAGAAAATGTGTGAAAGCTTCCCTCATTATGCTGGTCTCTTAGCACTTCCTTATTTGTGTGCCTGTGCTTGAGGTGGGCCACCTTCAACTCTGTCTGTTGATTACAAAGTTTCTCTTGTCCTCATCACCTTTGATGCCACCCCCCCAGGCCACCACTTGCTCACTTGTTTGTGGGTTGCCATCTCCCTCCCACATCATTCCTACTTTAAAGCTCTCCTCACCAGCTTGGCCAGCCTGTTGACAAACATGCTTCTGTTTTCTAGGTTTCTACTGTTCCATATAACACAGTGAAGAAACACAACCTCCATCAACCTCTATCTGTTGAGGTAAAGAAAAAGTCACACAAAAGGTTTCTCCTTCTACTTGAGAAATCTGAAGTCACTTATTCTCTGAGGATAAAACAAGCTTGACAATTCTGTATAATTTAGTTTCTTGCAATCTAGCAGTTCTGTTGCTATGCTGTTGCTCTCAAAGACGAAAACCTCTGTGAATCTAAGCTGTCGCATACATAAAATTTGGAAACACCCTGTTTTCTCTTTCTTTCTCTCCATTGTCTCCAGCTCAGAGAAATCTTTGACGCACAGGCTGGTGAAATTAATATTAGATAGGAAACCAGGTTACAGCAAGTTGCAATCTACTCTGCTGACGTAAATAGTTTAAAAAATAATCCAGATTGGTTTAAAACCAATTATTAAGAAGATTCAGGACATCAGAAGACACGTAAATGCATAAACACATTTTCAGTTAGCTTCAACCATTGCTTCTGTCATGTAATTACAAGTACAAAAGTATTCTAATTTACAAGAAGACCATAAATAAAGAGAAAAAGGAGTGAAATTCATCACTTTATGGACCACCTCAGGTGTCTTTTCTGTATATCTGAGGATACAAAGAGAAACTGCTTTCTTTGATAAGGAAATTTGTTTTGATGGCAAACAAAAAATCACTGTACAGCATGATGTTTTTCAAAGTACCTGATGTCTATGGCAATTCTATAAATTATTGAAAAGTAACAAGAACACTGCATGACAGTCAGTAAGCTGCAATTAAAGATGGCATACTGATTACAAGCAGAGAAGAAGGTTTTCTGGATGTTATGTTCGTTCTTTTGTTTCCTGTGCAATATCAAGAAAATAAAAGAAGACCTGTAGTTTCACTTTACTAATGAACATATTCCATTAGTAAAAATAAAGCACAAAAATGATGAATTACAAATTCTAGAAAAAAGGTTTAATGGATTTTTACTTACCCAGATTTTCTTTTTTGCATTTGTCATAAGTGAATTCAAACTTCAGAAGTCTTTGCAGGACTGTGGTTATTTAAATGTATGATGAATAACAGATGAATCACTAGACTTAGGCTCTTACCTTTCCTTGGACTGAATCTGCCCTAATCTCTATTATCAGAAAGTGAAAGGAAAAAGGAAAGAACCTACTAGAATTTATCCCATTAACTCAGCAGTGGAAACTGTCCTAACTCAGATCAGAGAATGAAGAAAACCTTCGAATACTGCCTTTGCCTGCTTGCTTTTTCTTTTTCTCCTTTATTTTTCCATTTATATGTTCCTCCAGGGGCAGAGAGAGAGAAAAAAACAAGCAGGCCTCAAGTGAGCATCCAGCACTGGGTATGTGATTGTCACTTACAGCTTTTTTTGGACACTAAAACTTGCCATCTTCCTTTTCCTCAGAACAATGAAGAAATAGGGAAACAAATCTGTTTCTCAGAGAAAACATTTTGTGTAGCCCCAAACTGCCAGGCTGAACATGAAGACCTGTCCAGGCAAGGAGACAAGAAGCAGGGAATTGCCCTTTACATTACATGAGAGAGCTGTGGGGATTTGTGAAGCTCTGCCTAGGAACAGGTGATGAACCAGCTGAGATCCTATGGGTCAGGATTAGTTGGCAGATCAACATGGGTGATGTTGCAGTGGGTGTCTGCTACAGATCGCCTAGTTAGGAAGAAGTAGATGAAGCCTTCTTCAGACAACTGGAGGAAACGTCACATTCGCAGGCCCTGATCCTCATGGGGGACTTTAACCACCCCGATAACTGCTGAAGGGACAACACAGCTGGGCACAAGCAATCCAGGAGGTTTCTGGAGCCCATTGATGACAACTTCCTAACACAGGTGACAGAGGAACCAACAAGGAGAGGCTGGACCTCATACTCACAAACAAGGAAGAACTTGTTGGGGATATAAACGCCTGGGACAGGCTTGGCTGCAATGACCATGAGATGTCAAAGTTCAGGATCCTGAGAGAAGACAAATATCAGGATCAGCCCTGGACTTAGGGAGAACATGCATTCACCTGTTCAAGGATCTGCTTGGAAGAATCCCATGAGATACAGCCCTTGCATGAAGAGGGGGCCAGGAGATCTAGCTAAGTTTCAAGGGTCACTTCTCCAAGCTTAAGTATCCACCTCCATCTGCTGAAAGTCAAGCAAAGACAGCAGGAGGCCTGCATGGATGAACAAGGAGTTCCTGACTAAACTCAGACATTAAAGGAAGAATACAATAGGTGGAAGCAGGGACAGGTGATCTGGAAGGAATATGGAGACACTGCCAGAATGTGCAGAGATGGGGTTAGAAAAGCCTAAGCTCACCTGGAGTTGAATCTTGTGGGGGACATGAAGAGCAACAGGAAACACTTCTACAAATGTATCAGCAGCAAAAGGAATACTAGGGAAAATGTGGGCCCACTGCTGAATGGGGCAGAAGACCTGGTGAAGACATGGAAAAAGCTGAGGTATTCAAAGCCTTCTTTGCCTCAGTCTTTACTGGTAAGATTTGCCTTCAGGAAACTCAGGCCCCTGAGACCAATGGAAGTCTGAAGCAAGGAAGACACCCTTAATAGGGGAGGATCAGGTTAGGGAACATTTAAACAAATTGGACATGCTGGGATGCACTCATGGGTGCTGAGGGAGCTGGCCAATGTCATTGTGAGGCTGCTCTTGATGATCTTTGAAAGGTTGTGGTGACTGGGGGAGGTTCCTAAAGATTGGAAGAAAGCAGATATCACTCCTGTCTTCAAAAAGGGCAAGAAAGAGGGTCTGGGAACTACAGGCCAGTCAGCCTCACCTTGATCCTTGGGAAGGTGATGGATCAAATCCTCCTGAAACCATTTCCAAACATATTAAGGACAAGAAGGTGACTGGGAATAGTCATCATGGATTTACAAAGGGGAAACTATGTCTGACCAACCTGATCACCTTCTATGATGAAATGACTAGCTTAGTGGATGAGGGAAGAGCAGTGGATGTTTAGACTTTAGCAAGGCTTTCGACACTGTCTCCCATAACAGCATCCTCATGCACAAACTGATGAAGTATGGACTAGAGAAGTGGACAGGGAGATGGACTGAAAACTGGCTGAACTGCCAGGCTCAAAGGATTGTGATCAGTGGCACAAAGTCCAGCGGGAGGACAGTCACTAGTGGTGTACCCCAGGTGCCCATACTGGGTCCAGTGCTGTTTAACATCTTCATTATTGACCTGGATGATAAGAAAGAGTGCACCCTCAGAAGGTTTGCAGATGATAAAAAACTGGGAGGAGAGGTGGATAGACCTCTCTACATTGTGTTGCCGTTCAGAGGGACCTAGACAGCCTGGAGAAATGGGCCGATAAGAATCTCATGAAGTTCAACAAAGGGAAATGCCAAGTCCTGCACCTGGGGAAGTATAATTCTGTGCACCAGTACGCATTGTGAGCTGACCAGTTGGAGAGCAGTTTTGAATAAAAAGACCTGGAGGTGCTGGTGGACAACAAGTTGGACATGAGCCAGCAATGTGCCCTTGTGGCCAAGAAGGCCAATGGTATCCTGGGGTGCAGTAGGAGGAGTGTTGCCAGCAGGTCAAGGGAAGTGATCCTCCCCCTCTACTCAGCCCTGGTGAGGTCACATCTAGAGTGCTGTGCCCAGTTCTGGGCTCCCCAATATAAGAGAGACATACAGCTGGAGCGAGTCCAGCGAAGGGCTACTAAGATGATTAGGGGACTGGAGCATCTCTCATATGAGAAAACTGTTTAGCCTGGAGAAGAGAAGCCTGAGGGGGGATCTTATCAATGTTTATAAATAACTGAGGAAGGGAGTAAAGAAGAGGAGCCATACCCTTCTCAGTGGTGTCCTGTGACAGGACAGGAGACAATGGGCACAAATTGAAATATTTAAAATAATATTTAAATATAAGAAACCTTTTAACTGTGCAGATGGTCAAATATTGGAACACATTAGCCAGAGAGGTTTTGGTGTCTCCACCCTTGGAGATATTCAAAAGCTGACTGCACATGGTCCTGAGCAATCTGCTTTAGCTGACCCCACTTTGAGCAGGATGGTTGGATTGGATGAACTCCAGAGGTCCCTTCTGACCTCAATTGTTCTTTGATTGTGTGAATCCTGCAATACCCTTTACAGGAGTATTTTTGTGTCTTGATAGCACCAAATTTGCAAGGACAGTTAAGGGATATTAATCCAGGGAAGCTTCTGCCTTCCAGGAACTCTTCTCTAACAACTATAGAGTCTGAAAACTATCACATATTTTTGAGTCCGGGATGATTTTAATGTCATTGTCACAGAAGGGAGCACAGGCTCAGTGGACAGCATGGGGGATGGAGCAGCCTATTTAAAGACTGGAAAACATGGACTTCTTTCCTATGACATTTGGGACATCTGTCACAAAACATGACTTTGAAGAGCAGAAGAATATGTTCCAAAATATGTGTTGTTGATCTGAGCTAACATACTGGGAGAGTTCAGATATTTTAGAGAAATGAAAGGCAATAAAAGAAGTATATTTCTAATACATACTTGTGCTTTCTTCCCACTCTCTCCACTCCTCAAAAAAACAACATTTTTCTAGGCTAGAGATATCTGAGGAAGGAATTAAAGGCAGAAATACCTAAATATATAATTTTAGAATTTAGAAATTTAGAAAAGTGTGTGTTAGCCTTTTTCCATTCACTTTTACACACATTTCCACAGATAGTTTTATAACTCTGGCTTCTTTTCAATCATCAGCTTGAAAGGATGTTCAGTCTAATTTGTTATTCTGAACTGACAGAAACCCATTGGATTTGGTTTCACCTTCTGGTTTTCAATTTGTTTTTCAATTCTTTTTGTACCACCTGACTTTTAAGTTCAAACAGAACAGAATCCTTAGAGAGAGAGTCCCCTCAAATCATTTTCCCCCTACTTTAAAGACAAAACCACTGATTTTTACACTCTTACAACAACATCCACGAACCCATGCAGTTTCACTTCTTAGCAAGCAAGCCCTGAACATTGAAATGAAATCTGAAAATGGACAAAGTTATGGAGAGCCTGACCTGACTCAGTGCTGCAAATTGACTTAGCTTTGTTCATCATATCAGGTTATTTTTGTTATCAATAAAGCTTCACCACTTTGCTAATCATGCTGAACTAAGGAGATGAAATATTGTCAACACTTCTTAGTATGCAAAACTGAAACACTAGACAGTTCATTAAGCTTTAAAATATATACATTTGTTGCTTCACACCTTCAGAACTACTAATGGAAGTTAGTGTTCCTTCATTGTGCCAAATCCTAAATTCCTCCCATTTTGAAAATGAGTCACTTGGAAGTAACCTGTTCTGAGTACAGCTGGATGAATGTGGTCCTGAGCAGGGAAAGCAACTATTTCCCCATATATTGAGTTAGCCTGTGTACTTACACTAAGAAAAAACACCCAGCAAAGGAAAAATACTAGCAGTTGCTTTTAGTCTGGCTCAGGTACTTCAATGGGTGCTGAATAAGCAGCTTTTAATAGCAAAGAAGTCTGCAGGTGTCTCTTTCCCCTAGCTGCAGGAGGAGTGCTATTTATGGTACCAATAACTGCAATCATGTCTTGAAATCCCCAAAAGCAGCTATAGTTTTCTCCCATTGTGTTAACTGAGCTTTTAAAATGGTCTGAGGCCTGAACAGGAGGAGGTAGGAACCACTAAAACGCGTCCTGCCTGTTCTATCTGTCCTGGCAGGAGTCATGAATGAGCACAGCACAGCCTAAATCAGCATGTAATAGTCAAACTGGGAATATAAACTCACAGACTCAGCATCACCAGATAAACACAGAAAAGGAACCTTAACTGGTAAAGTGGATCTGTCTAAGAGATATATGTTATAATTCTAAACTGCAAAGTCTCCGCATTTGGAATGAAAGGAGGTTTGCACCAACATGTGCATTTTTCTTTCTTTTAAAAATGTGGCAGTCAGGTAAATCTTGTCATTTTTTTTTTCAGGGTGAAAAAAACTGACCTCCAGAGAGAGAGGTTTCTGTGTAGTGCTCATTTCTTTACAGACGGTAGCAACAGGCTTTTCTCACGGGTGCTCAAAACCACACAAGTCATATGTGAAAATATCAGACCTTCTGCCCTATGTATTCCCCATCACAAGATGCTGTTGTAGGTATGTCTTCAATGGATGTTTGCACTTCCTTTGACATTTGCAAATAGTTTAGGGATTTGCAACTAGTCACACCACAGTACCTGATTTTCTGCTCTTCAGCAGGATTCCTAGATTATACCATTTAGTTCAGCACTAATAAGGAATTATAATTATTTGAAGTTTACATGGTACAAACCCAAATGGATATAATCATGAATAAATCTACATAGGACACTTTTCTTTCCAGGAATCAGAGATGGGAAGATTTTGGGCAACCTTTTAAACAGGGCAGCAGAGACAAGAAATGTAAAGTGGTGTTAAGCAGAATTTAGAGAGGACTGTATGAAAAATAATATGCATGGCTCAGAGCTAGAGCTTGCATTTAGTGATGCAGGGCTTTAGCTATTCACTTTGCTGGTATTGAAGGAGGCTTGAACATGTTTTCTACACTTTATTCAGAGGTTATATTAATCATATGTTTCAAAGTTTCTTTAACTTGCTTATAATCAAAGGATTTTTTTCTCCATCAGCTTTTTTATTGTTGTCTTTGACATGTCAGAACAAGATCACCCAGGGCTAGAGATAGTCACTGGGGTGGGTGTGTTGGCGTTCTACCAGCAGCACTGTAAAAGCCACACTCAGCTGCCTGGTCGGTGGGTGCTAACCCCACCCCTGGATTAAACTGATCACCAGATGTGAGATCAGGAAAGAGTTGCTCCCCAGATCAGACTGGGTGGCTGGCTGAAGGCTTTTGGCTTCCCTTGTACTGTAGCAAATGCCATAGCTCACTTCATAGGGTCATCCTGACACTTTCATCTGACAAACTCTCTGAGAGTAGAGGGCACAGGGTACCAGCAATACCCCTGATTGCTCCTGCTGCCTGGTATGCTATAGTTTCTGTACCCAAACACCTTTGAGCATCTCTTTCTTAGGCACTTAACCACCCCTATGTGCTCTCTGAGGAGTGTCGATAGCACAGAGCTATTTAGCTCAAGGATGAAAATTTCATTTGGTGGCAGGCCCCTGAGGGTCAGATATGTCTGTACTTGACCAAGCAACATCCAAATCCCTTCATAAAGCTGGGTCTCAGAGCTGCAGTTCCTCGTCCATGAAATGTAGGACTTGCTCTCTCACAGGGCAACAGTGAAAATTTACTGAAGCACAGTTATATCCTCAGATAGGAGCAATGTAAATACTGCCAATAGAAGTTTTCATAGTTAAAAATAATCTCCCAAAAACTAAAAAGGAGAAATTTCTCATGCTATAGGAGCAATGTAAATACTGCTGATAGAAATTTGCATATTTAAAGATAGTCTCCCAAAAACTAAAAAGGAGAAATTTCTCATGCTATAATCTTCCATTATAATGGAGGGAAAGTATCAGAAATGCTCAACACAGAACTGTTGCAATGAGAGTCACTCTAGAGAGTCTTATTACAGATTTCTTGTTAGGAGATTTTTACAGCGGAGGGACAGTGATTGACTAGAGCATAAGGCCAAATAAAAATGAAGATCAGACACTGTTCTTGGAAGACTTAGTGCACTATAATAATATACTCTCTCTACCAAACAAAGCAAAGAAGGTCTCCCCTTCCCCTCTTCAAATAATAATAACTGCCCTACTTAGATTGCAAAACCCAGCTTCACACAGCCTAATGAAAAACTAAGCAGCTCAGTCCAGAGCCCTTACAGAAAATGCTCTTTCTTATCCTGAATTCTTCTGCATTCAGCTTCAGCCTCGTCAGGTCTCCACACAGGTGAGGGAATGCAAGGCAGTAAGTCATTGCTGGTGTCCCCAGCTTGGACTCATGAGATGAAACCTTTCCACCTTTACAGTATCAGATGCAAAGCTTGTCTGAATGTGTTCCTTTGCATCCTGAGAGAAAGAAACTGCTGTTCAGGTAATGAGGTTGATAGAGTTTAAGTCTACCATTTTGGTGCCAGCAGCATTTTAAAAGCTGCTTCTCAGTTCTTAACTGACTCTGTAGATATCTAAGTTTCTGCTTCTCAGCATTTATGAGATACCCTATCACCATCCCATAGATGGTGAGTTGCTGTCATTCTAGTGTAGCTATACTAAATTTAGAGTGAAAAATGCATCTCTCCATTGCAACCTATCTTCTGGTTGCATTCAGGGCATGTCTGAGATGTGGAGTCTGCTATCTGGAAAGCTGTGGGGATAGATCCCAGGGCAACAGAAGAAACGTAGGGCATAGAGGAAAATGTAGCAGGCATCTCATTTTATGATATGCAGGATCTGATGGATAAGCCAGAATGGTGGGGGTGAATCTACTGTAATTGCTTCTGCGGATATGTTTTAGGAGCACTATTGATTTCCTGGCTGCTTTTAAGCGCCAGGCCAGAATATAATCTATTTTTATGGTTCTTGTCTTTCAATGATCTGTCCAAGAGTCTGAATGTACATTTAATAAGAATGAACTCTGAGCCATTACAGATGGCCCTGGAAGGGAAGGTTCATCTGCAAGGGCCCTGACTTTGCTTCAGTAACCAAATATACTCTGATGGAAACAGTATAAGGAAGTGCATTCAGAAAAGCTTCAGAAATCTATAGTAAGAAGAGAAGATTTGTAAGTAAATATTCCTTTTGTTTTTTTCTTCTTTTTTTTTCAGTTTTGATAGGAAGAAACACCTTTGATTTCTGTAACTGCAGCACTGAGGTGATCATGGAGGAAGGATATCAGACTGAACAGTGGATTGGGGCCTTTGGGTTGGGGTAGTGAGGAGTCAGATGTGGAGGAGAAAGTTGGAAGGAGTTAAAAAGGAGGAGAAAGCTGGAGAGAGAAAGTTGCTGGGAGCTGGATAAATCCAGCCCACAGTGGATTTACAGACCTGAAAGTTTCATGCATTGATGAAGATGCTTAAGAAGCCTGAAGCACTTCTGTGTCGTTCACTCCTGGGCTTCTGGCTGCAGATTGCAGGGACGTGCTTGGTTTGCCCTGGCCTTGTCCGTAGGGCCACTGGCACAGCAGGGCCTTTGGGTGGGATGTTACTGCACATGGACCTTAGCATTTCTGAGGGCTCCTTCTGGCTGTGGGAATGCTGCACACCCTTTCCTCCAAGGGCAAGCTGCATTTCGCTGGACTTATAGTTCGAAACAAAGGTATAATGGCATGTAGATTATAAAGAAAATATCAAAGCAAAGATGCTCTGCTTCCTCCCTGTCCTGATGGTCTGTTGTGGTCACAGCATTGGAAAACGCTCACAGAGGTAAAAGTGGTATAAGAAATAATGAAGAGCAGAGTCTCTCTTACAGAAATGCTGAGGCCAATATTCAGTAGGCTTAGTTGTATACTGAGAGGCATAAACAAAAGTTAACTGGGAGGCATGTGAAATAGTCGAAAAGATCTTCAGATATATTCATCCAGTGAGGTTTCACAAGAGAGCTGTATTCATGCAAAAATTTTAAATAGAAGAATCCTATTTTTCATTCTGTGGTGCCACTCAGTAGTAATATGTCAGTGGAAGTTCTGTTTTACAGCACAGTAAAGCAGTGGGTTAGCGATCAGACAAAAGTATCTTTGCATTGTCTGGATGGTTCTGAAGCATGTAACTGAAGTATCCTGTAAAGTACCTATCTATGCATAACTAGAGCAACACAAGCAAAGCTGTAATATGGCATTTGACATGCAAAGGTGAAGAATATTTCACAGTTTAATCTTCAAAGCCTTGTACGAGAGCAGGAGACAGCAAATAGTGCAATAGCGCTCTCTGGTGGAAGCAGAATAAAATCTGATTCATCAGCTGAAACAAAATCAGTGATTAAGTCATATGTTTTCAGTTAAAGATGATAAGAACAAGAATGTAAGCTACCAGAAATTGTATACGATGCAGTACTGTCGAACATACTGGGCTGCAGATGATAAGGAAAGCTGCAAGACTGTTTCAGTAAGAGGGAACAGAGGTCACGGACAGCCTAGAACCAGCATGTGTGCTCCTGAAGGTCTGGTCTGGGACAGGAGAACAGGGGCAGGGCAGCGGAAGAGCGTGTATCACAGATGATAATTTAAAGTTTGGGCCTGTGTTTGATACGATATTCAAAGGATATTTTTTCCGAGACAAGACATCAAAGACCTGGTCATACCAGCACATTTGGAAGCTGCTTGGTACAAAATTATGCTGAGACATAAATATTCTTGTATTTGTAATTTCCAATTTCTCTTTTACTACTATGTAAATGAAAGGCAGAACTAGCAGCTTCTCTGATTCACTTATTGATAGGTACCACATGACCTGGTCATATATAGGCTTTTCTGCTGTTGTTATTGTATCAACAAGCATTCATAATTTTCATCAAAAAGTAGAAAGGTGTTAGTCAAAGGCAGTGTAAACTCTTTTTATGCTGACTCATTCATTGGGACATTCACCTCTCAAGTTTTGATTAAAAAGTATGACTTTGGCTTTATCAGTAGGAAATATTCCATTAATGGATGGGCTAAATATACAAAGAAATCTATATTAAATTATATATATATACACACACATATGTAAGTTGCTAGAATTTATTTTAGAATATTTCATAGCATTAGTGCCTGCAGGCAGCAAATGAAATCAAGACTTCATTTATGTTCAGCTCTCAAATAAAAAGATATTTTCTGTGCCAAAGGGCTTAACTACTAAGTAGACAAGAGAAAAGGAGAATAGGCATAAAGTAGTATTATCCCCTTTGACAGAGTTGAAATTTATGTATAAAGAGCCCAAGTCAGCAAAGCACATAAGCATATGCTTAATTCTATTCATATTCAACAGAAAGTGTTTTTATGTATTTTGCTGAAAAGAAACAGAATTAAGTACATTCCTATGGTCTTTCTTGGATAAGGGTTATTTGACTTGTTTACTCTCAAAAAGGATGTCTTAGGAAGAAATAAGAATTTGCCTTGGAGCAGCCTGTTCTAGATCTAATGTCCTAAAACCCTTTATTTGGAAGTTTTAGTCTCCCAAGGCAACCTACGCAGCCTATGCAGAGTAAGCAACCGGATTTACCTACAGAGAAAAGTACTGTTTTACATTGTCCCACCGCAATATGTAGGCTGCGAGCATGTCAGGTAAAAGGTAGGGGAGGTGTTTAGGAGGAGGAGGTATCACAAAACTTCAGCTGATGATTCCTCTGCCAAAAAGCCATTGTTTGGGTCAATATTTGCCCAACAAGTTAAAGTTGGCTGAGCATTAACTTGAAATAAATGTGTGTCTCAGTGATATCTGCCAATATTTAACAGGGAACACCTACAAATATTTCTCCACTGACCTTTCACTAACTCTGCTTCAGAGACCTGTGTCTCTGAACATGGCAGGGCCAGGGCAATGGGGATTTGTGAATGTATTCTTCACTTTTTGGAGTCAAGCAAGAAGACAAGCCAACAAAAAGCGAAAAAGCTAGCCCCATGTTCCAGAGTATTCTGATAGCCCAGAGGACAGTTGGTGGTACAGCAGCACACACGCGTATTTAGAGGGCAAAGAGGAGCTTAGCAATTCTCATTATGGCTGGAATAATTTAGCTCTGGATTAAACTTTTTTAACTATGTTTGCTTTTATGACCACTAAAGCTAAAGCATCTTTGTGGAGGCTAGTAGCATTTGAGTGTGAACTTTCAGAGGAAGGAAATCCTTTTACAGCAGGGAAATCATTCTGAACTTCCTTTTGACTTTGGGGCGTAATTCTAACTGGGGATCTGGAGAAATTTCCTCATGCTTACGGCCAGATGAATTTTATTGTTGGTACGTTTGGCTGAACTGGTGGCTTGCAGCACCGTGGGAATGCGCAGGCACCGTGGGGCTGAACATCAGGACCAGTCACCAGAAGTCACCAGAAGTGAGGATTAGTTAACATTTGTGTGAAAAACAAATCACTGTGTATACGCTTAACATCATTATTCGTGTTCATCTGAAGGAATTTAGAAACAAGACATTTCAATTTATGCATTTACGAATGAACAAGTTGTTTCAAACTGCTTAACTGGTGGACCTGAAAGAATTGCCTCCTCAGGGCCCATCTGTTACTCCTGATAGGTATCAAGCAGCTTTCTATAAACCTATACAGTGACCCAATTTCTAATGTATGTATTTCCAAATCTTTTCAAGGACATCATTTTCTGTGTATGAATTGAGGTACAGGTATTTGTTTACCCTTCAGTGTTTTTGCAAATAACACTTTTTTTTTTCCCCCCTAAATGAACTTGCCTTCCAGGCAGATGCATAAAATCCCATTGCAAGGATCATTCCTGTACTGTAAATATGAACCTCTAATGGAAATGGTCTAATTTTTTACTGACTTAATTCTGTAAATGAAGAGGAAAGTATTTAAGGAATGCCCTTTAGAAAATGAATGCATTCTCTTCTGCAAGTCATTCGCAGAAAAATAATTAACCCCCCCCCCGACAATTTATAATCAGGTTTAGTTTTTCTCTGTATTACCACATGGTGGCCACAGAAGCACAGCAATGTGGATTGCTGTTACAGTAGCGCTGGCAAACCTTGGTAATTTCAGTACCGGTTTTCTATTCAGCTCACATGAAGAGATTTCTACTCTAAGGCCTTCTTTGTAAATGCTCAGCTTCCACAAATTCAGTAAAATCTTCTAAAAACTCAGGCAATATAATTTCACAAATTATTCGGCTTGATTATTGGACACACATACAATGGCTTTATATTGAAAAATCGTTGTAATCAAAACACTAAAAGTATGAGCATAAATGGATGAGAATTGGGAAAAATCTTGTATAAATCCTCAAATTCCATTTTTCAACTTCTTTTGAAAAGTGAGGGAATTTGTTGTAAAGAACTGTGTTGTTTTAACTTTGAACAGTGAACATGCCACATTATGTATGAATCAGAAAGCTGTTGGAGGATCTTCTAATAGCTGTGACTGCAATGCCACTGGCCTCTGTCATCTGCTGTGAGAGGAGTCCCCGGTCTCAGTGGGACTGCAGGGGAGGAAAGGTGACTTACCAGTAGTCCCCAGGCAGAGGTGCTTTTGCCAGGGAGCCTGGCCAAAAACTGGGTGGAGACATGGGGTAAGTGAACCACGTCTCACAAGATACTGTGGTAACACCTCCAAAACAAAATATTATGCTTCTTGACCAAAACCCAGAATCTCTTCAATTTTAAGTCAATTCCTTTTCAGGTCTAAGAATTGAAATTTTCCATGGAAAGCAGATACTTTTCACAAAATACTTTCTGACTTAGTTTTTTCATTGTAAATCAATCATGAAGGTGATTTTAGAACTCCCACTCATAAAGTGTGGAGAATGATCTCAAATGAATTTGGGAAATTTGGGGTCTAAAAGCAACATTATTTGAACTGATCCAACACCCCGCAACACCACATGTGATAAGCACCATCAGGAAGAAGAGCTTTCTGAAAGGCTGACAGCATCTCCTAATGTGTGCACCATGGTGGAATAGATCCAACTGTTACAGGCTGCCTCTTGCAGAGTCCCAAAGCAGGCCCTAGCCAAACCAGTGCCCACCCTGGATTAAGCTGGGCAAATGGCACGCAGATTTGGCAAGCCCAGGCTTCCCCACAGCAAAGTCGCACTCTACTGATGCAAGCTCACTGCATGGCACCTTTGCGCAAGCCCACCAGCAGAGCCCTTCCCACTGGCATTTTGTGCTACAGTTCTTCCCAGGTGATTGCATCTTTTGCAAAAAAATGCAACTTGTCTATCAGTCCTGACATGGTACAGTTTCCTTCCTCATTACAAAGAGGACAAATTCCACACTAAGTTAAAGTAGAATCTGGGTTTGAGCCTAGGTTCCAAGCTGGGTGAGCTAGTCCAAAATTCCAGTGCCTGGAGAACGAAGCAGTAGGGATACACTATTTTCTGTGAATATATTTCTTCTGTGTAGAGGCCCAGATCTAAAAAAATTGCTGGCAGCTCCCCAGGGAAAAGAGAATCATCCACAGAATGAATTCTTTAAAGGACATAGTTATTCAGCTAGGGTAGAGAGGACAGGCAGGTTGCAACCATGCTCTGTGTGGGCACCGTATGGACCATATCTACCATGTGGCAGAGTCAAATTCACTGGCCAAGTTTCTAATGCCAGAGAACATCACTAAGGGACTATTACCCTCCCACACCCTCTCCCCAGGATTTCTGCAGCAGGGTTTAAAACAGTGGGATTTAGAAAAGTAAGAAGTTCAACTTCATTACTACAAATGTCTTTGCAGGAATGAGAGTTATCTCTGAAAACTGTGATTGCATCTTGCATATTCCTGAGAAAATGGTTTTACTGAGAAGAGATGCATTTTAAGGAAATACCATTATTGTTTCAGGTTGCCCCTTTGTGTTTTCTGCAAATCTTCAAAGTGAGTTTGACTGTAATTCATCTGGGCTGTGGGCAGAAGGAGACATTCCTCCCAAGAGAGGGACAAACTACATGTGTGTTTGGTCCAAGAGAAAACAGCTTTAATCATGCTCTGAGAGTAATAGGCATTGTACTGTGACTAAATTTACTGTGCTTTCTGGCAGACTCTTTCCGCAGGGAGAAGTGGTGCATCTCAAGCTCTAATCTTCGTTTTGTCTGTATCTTTTCACTCTTTCTATCCTATCTTGATACCAAGGGCCTGATCTTCACAAAATAGGGCCCAAAGTCAGTATCTACTTTTGCAAGCTCAAGTGCCTTCCACATGTACGTCTAAGTGCACATCAGAAGTGAATCATAAAGTGATCCAGCCACATGGCTATGCAAAGTCCCTATTTGCTTTTTGCACATTAGAGATTTTAAACCACTGTAGTTATGCTTTTGAGAAAAAGATACTGGCTGATTGATTCAGAGATACATTTTATCCTCATCTTATTGACACATGCAACTGAAATACCGTCAAAGTACAAGCACACTGCTGACCCTACAGTTAAATTGAAGTCCCAGGCTCAGCTTTTATATGGATTTAATTGGCAAAGCTGCAATCTTTTCAGATCTTTTTGGATTTAGTCATTCTCTTTGACCAAAATCAAGAGAATTAAGGCCAAATTCAAGCATTAAATAACACCATAAGGCCCCCATTGTCCTCATGAAATGGACAAACATCACATGTTTTGCCTCAGTTTGATTTACGCTATCAGCATTTGGAAGCTTAGTCATTGTTTAGCTGAACCTGCCAAATGTTTTCTATTTAATTAGACAACGCAACCACAAATTGTCCTGGGAAAAGATTCCGTGTGTATTTATTTATTTGTTTAATTAAATTTATGAGATATCATTACAAGATAACTAGACAGAATTCTCATAAAAAATTCCCAAAATAGAAGTGTTCATAAGCGATGTAAGAAAAAAGTAGTTGTATTTTCTTTAAATTTATCTGAGAACAAGAAAGAAGGCAGAGCAGAAAGTGGACTGAGGATTTTTTTAGTTTAACCATAGTAAATACAAAAATCTACAGAAGAATTGGGAGACAAAGGGAAAGATAACACTGTATTAAAGTTGTGTGTCATTTTATGCCATGTAGAGCAGATGAGGGACACGTGGCACTTCCATTCAGCCTCCCTTTTTTCCTTCTTTCCTTCCACCCTTCTCACTCTGTCACAGTGAATCTGTCTTGTCAATCTGAAGTTTGGCCTTACCTAGTCTGAAGAGAAGGTGTCTCATTGTCACAAGATATAGCTAGGGCAGATTCTTTCAAACATAGATTATATTTTTATAAATAAAAGTATCATCTCAAATTGTATTATCTAGAGTTATAAGTATAATCCTTTAGGGCACAAACTGATCACCACCAGGCTTGTCAAAGGAATGTCTTCAGGCCAAGTATTATTACCAGTGATGAGTGATAAGTTATGTTATTTTCCATACAGAAGTACTAACTTGCAGTCAGCATGGTCTTTTAATTTATTAGAACAACAAGGCAAGGAATAAAAAAACTGTAATGTCTTTCCAAGAAAGACAGCGAGCAGCCTCATGTACACAATGCATCCATACAGTGTGTACAATACATCAGGCACAGCGGTGGAGTCACTTTTCAGCCAGCAGACGGTTTTCAGATTTAAAGGAACATTATAAAGAAACCATAAATTCATCACTAAATAAACCAGACCCACTGATCTGAGAAATGAACTCTTTTCTCCTACTAAAATGTGCCCTTCATATGCTCTAGCTCATACCCTCTGAAGGTTTGGGGGGGTATCTCCCTTGGCTTTCCATCTATTTTTGTGGAGAGCAAAAGCAGCTTGACCCGTGTAATTCCTCCTCTCACATTTTGTTTTTGACGGGTCTCTGGGGCTTTGGGGTGTGTAGGTCCACTCCTGACCATCATGTCATCTCTCGTCAGGCAAAATGCCATCTCAGGGGGCTGAGAGTGGCTGTCTCCCTTCACTGACACAGCAAGAGGAAAACAGGCTAATTGACAGCCAAGAGGCTGCTGAAAGCCCCAACCAGCTCTGGGGCGCTTTGGTAACAAAAGAAAAAATATCCTCAAAGCGAGGAAAAAGTGAGTGGGAGCTCACTACAGTACAGTGTAGCATGGATAATGTCGCAGCAGGAGGACATCACCGTGGGGAGGGCAGCGGAGAAACCCAGCAGGCAGACCTCCACTGTCGGAAAGGCATGTTCACGGAGGTGGTGGTGGTGGGGAGATGTTGTGTCACACATTTGCAATGTTTCTGAGACAACTACCTCTAGTCATTCAGGGTGACAACCCACCTAGAGAAGGTCTGCCACAGTATGGCAATGCCAATGGGTGCACGTCAGCCCTGTAGAGGTGCTCCCCATGCCGGCAGGCAACCAGTGGCAGTGCACATGGGCCTTTCTGCCAGCACCAACCACAGGGACAAAGTCCCCTGCCTGGTGAGCTGCTGGGGGAGGGCCGACCAGGCCCCCAAAATGCACACACCAGCATTTAGCCTTCTGCAATTCCTCTTCCACATGCAGGATTTCCTGAAAAAGGGTGCATCATTCCAAGTGGTTTTAACCAGGTTTCACATCTTTCATCATTATTTTAATTTTAAAATGTTCTGGAGAGCTAATTACTTTTAATTCTGCTCAAAAAAAAAAGTGTGGTAAAATAACATTTTTAACTCTAGCAATTTAAATTGGGAACTCTTATAAAATTGCCAAGTCATTTGAATTCCAGCCCAGAAAGAGATATTTCCTTTTATGATTCTCACTCCCTTCTTCATGTAATATTTAACCCATGAAGCTATAAAGGTTATACAGGCTGCATACTTTGCAAGGTTTATTCCTCCTCCCAGTGTTATAGCACACAAATAAGTGACTGAATAAGTAAAGCTGAATAAACGAACTCAGAGAAACACAAACCAAAGTGAGGTATTGCTTATTCTTAATCCTGCCTCATTTGGAGCACTTCTTTGTGAGACTCCCGAAGTAGCTGGAGATCCCTTCAGAGAAAAGCTAGTTATAAAAAACTTATCCTCAGCGCTCATGTGATCAGGTAACGTACTCGATTCACACACACAGGTAATCCACAGGGCTGCACTCTAGACAGTTAAGTGGCTTTAACGTAAACTCCTATCGCAGAGGGCTGGAAAGCAGATAAAAGCTTCATTTGTCTTCTGAGCACTTGCTGAAAATCTACCCATTATACAGTGCAGACCTGTATGAAGGCTCCTGGTGCCTTTTTGATGTGGGGGGCGGCACTCTCTGTGCAGAGTCAATGACCAGCTTTTTTCTTCCGCGGGGCCAGGAGCGGGTGTTTGGGGGCCGTGGCGGAGCGCGGTGCTGAGCCTGGCCCGCTCGGCACGGCGGGATCAAAACGGGGTCGATGCTTTGTTCTGTCGCATGGTGTCAGCAAGCGGTAGCAGCCAGCCTGCCCACCGCCAGGCATGTCAAGGGGAGGACAGGTCCTCCGGTTCACAGATAGAGCAACAAAGGTTTGCTTATGGCTCGCTCACCTCCCGTGAAAAATACTTTTTTTGTGTGAGGATATTTATCATCCGCTCATGTCATCATTTCTGGGTTTATGGTGACAGTTGCGGCATGGACAGCATACAGAGGCTTTTATCTGTGAATGTTAACATTTCTTTGAAGACTAAGCATGAAATACATTACAAGAAGTTTACTGATAGAGGAGCTGGAATGACTTCATAAGAGGAGAGGATCACAGAAACAGACACATAACTGTTTGTGGGCTATGTTTAGAAAATAAAGCTATGTTCAAAAGCACAAAACTAAACAAATTTTGTGTTTGCTTCAGAGGTCTGAGGCTGGGACCCAATTCACTTCTCTGAAGTCAGCAGGAGTCTTCCCATTGACCTCAATGGGCATTTCATCCAGCTTCTGCTTGCTCTTAAGTTTATCGTAATTAAACTGCTTTCCTCCTTTACTGATGATAAAGATATGTTTCGATACAGCTGACATACACTACACTTTTTTTGCACCCCTAGCTCTGAGTTTCTAAAAGGACTACAGCCCCCCAAAGGTAGTGCCTTGGAAGAAGGGACAGCAGTCCTTCCTCCCGGACGCCTACAGCGTCAAGTGTTGGGCTAGAGTCAACCTGTGTAACCCTGCTGCCACCCACAAGTTTTTTATGCTTCTCACGCTTTCATAGCTCAGGAAAAGGTTTGTTTCAAAACTCTAATTTTTCCAAATCTTGTCAATATTTTCTGGTTTCGTTGCATGCCAGCTGTTGTAGGATTAAATAAGTAAAATATCTGACTGACAGAAAATACCAGCCTTGAATGCACAGTTTTGGATGTATCTTTTAAGTGGCATGCCACAAATCAATTTGAATTTAGCTAATGGGCCATGATATCTAAGAAAGCCAAATCTGGCAATGTGATATCTACTAATGTCTAAAAGCAGATTATGGTTGCTCATGAAGAACACTGAAGGTATGTTCACTAAAATCCAAGTTATGGAAAATCCTTTATTAAAAAAAAAAAGTTTTCTTTCCACTAGGGGTACTTGTTAATTTGGGGGCAATTTGTGCTGCTGCTGCTGCTGCCATTAAAATATTGAAAATGCATTTCTGAATGAAATTAATTCATTACTTTGCAATTCTGAGCTTCTGGAAGCAAAAGCCTATGTGGGCTGTGTGCCACTGAGATATGCTACACCAACTCTTCATTTTCAGAACCCTCCATAATCTTTTGTGTTTGCTGGTAGAGGCAGCCCACCCAGCATAAAAAGGCATGCAAACGATTTTAACAGACAAGCGTTGTGTTGACCAAGGTTTCCAGTGTTAAACTATCCAGAAAGATTTAGACAATTTTTTCCCTGTGGTAAAATGCCTATGTTAGTTTAAAGGTGAAGAGAAATAAAATGTGTTATTTATAGCCTGAAATATCCTTAATATTGCACACGTGTATTTCACTTAATCATTGTTTTGATAAATAACCACACTGCTAAACACCTAATGCACAACAGGATGTGGTTTCCACTTAAATTAGCAGATGCTGTAGTTTCTGATTGTTAATGATGGACCTGTTTGCCAATAAAAACAACTGATGGATCAGCATGTGTGAGCTACTGAACCTCAGCAAAAGCCCAAACTAATGAGAGAGAGAGAAAAATGCTTCAGGTCACAGTCAGCAGATGGGAACTGGCCAGATGTCTGTCTGGGGCAGGGAAAGTGCAGCATATATTTAAATATATATCTATGTTTTTATATAGCAGCAACCACTGGAAAGTTCAAATACTTGGACTAACCAAAGTAACAGTTCTGAGGTTTACTTTTGCAGTTGGGGGACAAAAATAAATGAAAAGGGTGAATCTCTAAATCTGAATCTTCAGCTTTCAGATGGCACTGAAATGGTCATTACATGCAATTCAAAACACAAGAAGTGGACTCAGAATGCTGCAAGTCAGATGAAAGCTGCATTAGGTGATTTTGGCAACATGAGATGCCATCTGTGAGCAGTAGAAAATAAAACTGTGTTTTCATTTTCTCTTATGTTTTTATTAAGCAAGACATGCTATAAAATGTAACATGTCTAAACAACATTTTTTTGAAAATCTGTGACATATGTAAACAAACTGAGATTATTAGCTAAAAAGATGAAGTCGTGCCATTTCTAATAAAGAACCAAGTTATATAGTTACTTATCAAAAGCTAAGCTAGCTAATTTCCTAAACATGCAGGCAGTAGATACATGATTGAAAATGTCAGGATTTTTTTTAATCACATGCTACTGCAAAATTGCACATATCATACATCTCTGAATAAAATAAATAAAACCTGCTTATTTTTCACTGAAAAAACTGCACTTCTGCCCAGATTCAGCAATCTGGTCACACTGTCTCAGTGAGATTTATTCATCAGCTAAAAGATACACAGGTGCTTAAGTGTCTGACTGGACTGGGGCCTATAAGACAAAATTCATTATAAGTAGAAAAGTAATTTGTTCATGGATTGAAGCAATTTGAGCGTTTCATTTGACTTCTCTATAAATGGAATTTCCCTATATGCAGTTCACAGCAAGCATATTTTTCCACGGGGATCTGATCCAGACCTCACCAGAGTCAATGAGAATCTTTCCACTCGCTTTGGTGGGCTTTGGATCAGTCCCCAGGCACGAAGGGGGTACATCTGCTAGCCAGCACCAGACCTGTGTTTTGCTGTAAATCAGTGTGTTCTCAGCTGATGGGTACTTTGCCATTACACTGAGGGGGCCATAGCACTCAAAAAGGAAGTTGCTGTAAGGAAAGCTGTTGTGTCATGCTAATTAATGCTAACATCAGACAGAGAAAATACAGGAATTTTCCGCTGGAGAAGCCACCCTAAGCCCTCAGGACGTTTGGGTGCAGAAGGGTCTCGGCAAGGGCAAGATGCAACAGGAGACATGGAGGGGGGCAGGTGTGCTAAAGCTCTGCCTCCTGCTGTTGCACCTAGAAAAATGGACTCAGGTGTGTCATGGCAGTGGCAAGACACTACCAAGTGCCACTTGCTTGGTAGCAAATAGGGACAGTGCTAGAGGGCAATAGGAAGCAGGAAGATGGGAGATACCCCAGCTGCCAATGTCTTCTTTGGCTGGCGTGCATAACATTGGATGCAGCTAGACACATACACACCCACATTGGGGGAAAAAGATTGTCATGAGACAAATGCCCATTTCTGTGGCTTTTCTCTTGCCTTTACACCCTCTTTCCACAGACAACATCCATGTTATTCAAGAGATACATCTAGGACAGCTGTAGGACAGGAGCATGTCTGTTGTCTTTCAAAAAGGTTCAGAAAAAAACCCCGTGAACTGCATCTGTCATGGTGTGCATGCTTTGTATCACGTACGATATTGTGCCTAAAACATACACTACTCACTCACTAAAACACTGGAAGGAAAGGTAGAGGTTATTCAAGCACAAGAAAACTCCTGTTCCATAGTTTGACTGCACAACAATAGAAACCTGCACCTGCACAAGTTTCTGCCAAAACTGATCTCACACAACTGTTGATCTTGGTTAAATTCATTAGGCAGGGAGAGATGGATTTCTATACATCTTATTGTGCGTGTTTTATAGGTTATGCTCCTGGGTGGAATATAAGGTGGTTTTTGTTCAGGAGACAGTAGGAAAATCATGCTGAGACCCAGGCCTGCTTTAGAATTCAACAGATTCAGCAAAAACTTTGGCCAGGACTTATTTTGGACTTCAGTAAAACTCTATTATAGGAGTTTCCGTAAGTTTAAAGGAACTGTCTGAGAGTTTGTATATATTATAAATCCTATTCTGTACAGATTTTGCCTGCAGTAGCAAAGCAGCAACATTTTTCAACGATTCTGGCTTAAGTCATAAAGCTCTATCCTGGAGCGATGAAATTAGAAAAATATTTTACAAAACCAGAACACAGGTCACATATTTGCAATATCTTGCTTTAGCATTAGCTCTCTTTGAAAGAAGTTTTATGTCACAGCTGCACAGCACACATTGACTGGTTGCATCCAAAATATGGAAAATAAATCACAGGTTTGTCCACACATTTGATAACATAAGAAAAACCAACAGACTTTCCCTGCTGACATTTATTCCTCCTTTCTACCTACTCTGTGGGGATGTGTCTTTATATGTATACATACAGACAAACAGAAACATGCACTCTAATTTCTGTCTTTGCACTTTCCCTTGATTTACTGTTGTGCAAACAAAAGACTTGAGACCTGATTATAATCTCACTACAGTTAATCAGGCTGTTTATGTGAGTAATTAATCACTGTTGCATGTAAAGGCTTACAACCTGCCCCAAGGTACATAATTTACCATTGCCTTTCGCTTTGCATCGTTATTTGCATCAGTATAAAGGGAGCGCAAATACATATGCTGTTGTGTTCCCCATTCCCCAGAGGTATGTGACAACAATCTATAGTAGGTAAAAATGTGAAACTAAAAGAATATAGCAGCATAAGGCATTTCCACTCTGGTATTGCCCAGGATGAAATGGGATAGTGCTTTCGCCCGTGTTCTTGCGAAAAGAGTCACCATCCACAAAACTCCTCTCCCAAAGAGTGCTCTTGTTAGCAGATGTATCAAAAAGAAGGCAATTGGTAGCTCTGAAGCATGAGCTCCTCTCTCACCTATTTGGTTGTATAGCCATACACTGACAGAGATAGGGTGCGGATCAATTGGGAAGCTTTGCCTTGTTGTAGCTTAACCTGAGCTTCATCTATAGAAAAATACAACCTTTTACCCTCCAGCGCTGATGTTCTGTCACTGTAAGATGACAATTGCACTAAGACTCATGGACATGTTTCGTAAGTATGTGTGTGTAAGTGTGCATATGTTTGTGTATATGTAAGTGTAGGGTTATAGAGCTAGAAACAGCAAGATGTCACAACAGCTGATAAATAGGATACGCTGCTGAGCATACAGCTTAGAACTACCATAAGCTCATAACAAACTGTTTATATTGGAATTATTTTAATGTAAAGCAACCATCTCTGAGATGAAACATGGGTATTGTTTGAAAAATGCAATGACAGTATTCAGTACTCTATACCAAGACAGTACCTTGCCTGTATAACAGGGACTTTCAAAGCATCATTCATGCGTCCTTTCAAACTGAAATTTGGGCGGTGTGGGTCATGTAAAAAACAAGATCTGTAGTGGACCTACATTTCTTTAAAGGATGTGGCATTAATATTAGACTAAACAGAGTTATTGGGTTCTTGATTTTTGCAACATTTTAAGAAATAAATGAATATTTATTTTAAAAGAACTGTTTCATGCTAACATTTTCCAGGTAGGCTCAGGAAGAAAACAAAAAATGCAAACAGTGTGAAAATGCTTTAATCCTGATGCATTGAGTGGGTCAGCTGGCCAGAGTACCCGAAATGCCGCAGGGCTAGATGAACTTATCTTTAAAACTCAAACAGGAAAAATAGCACAGATAGTTTTGCGCATACTCTCACTGAGGACTTCTGCCTGTTTTTAATGATTCCTTCCTGAAGAACTTAAAAAAAAAGCTTTTTTAAAGGAAGAAAAAAAAAACAAAACATCTTGACCCCTTAATCCTCAGTAGGTTGCCTAGTTTTTTTATCCATATCAGAGCTATCTTCTCCTATGGCTGTCTTGCACTGAATAAAAATATCTTTCAGGATTCTGGCTCTTGAATTGAGGGTTTTTATCCAGCTACCCAAACCCTCGTTTGCTATGGCCTTTTCTAAGGCAAGCTCTGAAGTCATTTCTAAAGTGAATAATTGTACATCTAGATGATAATTTCTTTGCTACATTCTGTTATTCTTATCTAAAGATGGGATGAATAACCCTGAGGTTATGCTTATTTCTCCCTGCTTAATATAGAGAGACTTACACAATTTGCTCACACAGGATGCTTAACTTTCAGAAAACACAAGTGAGGTGAGATAAATCCTATCCCTACATGCACTGAATTGCATTGTCTGGGCTGGATCTGATGGGCCTATAAATGGCATTTGAGAAAGGCTTCAGCCCAACCTTAATGTGCTCACTGGGAAACATGAAGAGACTGGGGACAAGAGAAATTGCCTGGTGTTGTTTTGGGATCCTTCCAGATGCAAGGGAAGGACTCTCCCCTGGGTACACCTGGTCCCAGAAGAGACCAGAGGTCTGTCCACAGCCCCCTTCATCAGAGGAATCAGGGGCAGCTGGTACAAGCAATGGGCATGAATGTTTCCTCTCATTTCGTTCAGAGATGAAACTTCCACTGACCTCAGTGGCCCAGGTCGATCCATTTACAAGGAGACCATCCAGCAGTGACACCAATACTGGAGTTCTGATGAGGGTAAAGAAAATGAACATATTCTCAAATAACTTTCCATATTCTTAGCATATGGCCCATACCCTGAACCCTTATTTGGGTCAAAGAGAGTTTCTCATTCAGAATGAACACAGAAAACATGCACAGCCTGTGCCTGAGAGGGGGCATATGCCTGGAACCACTAAATATTTTAACGGGGAAAATGCACTTTAACAAAGGAGCTAACTGCATAAGCTTAGGCAAGTTTTATTGAGGGCATTAATTTACACAAGCTGTATGACTGTGTTCTCGTGAAATCTGCCATGCATAATTACTAGAGATGTTAATAAACAGTCAGCAAATCAGAACAGCTGGTTATGATGATATCCAGCTTTTTCAAGAAAACACAGACTTTAATCTCACCACCATCAATACTGCAGAACATATTCTGACCAGTGTATGTGATGGGATACCCTAAATAGATGAATATCCATTGCATTTCCTGTCCACTCCTGGATAGCGCAAAAAGGCCTAAGGTTGGCATTTTCTTTGATGTGGACCTTCCAGCATAATTGTCTTTAGTTAAAAAAAACCCAACAAACTATAAATGATACATACACAGGAATGTTTTATGTTTTCCTTTGAAGTTAGGATGAGATGTTCAGATACAGAGATTGATGCTGCTTGAGAATGTGGATAATATGTAATTGCAGTCAATTTTCACCACTTTCTGGATAAAAGTGTCCAGTCACCCTTATACTAAAAACTACATTTGTGCACACAGAAATTGCTTCTTTTTCTGCATGAGATATCATAATGTTTTCATAATTTATGTAGCTAAATGCAACTTTGCTTCCCTCCCCTTTTGCCAATTCCAGTTTGCAGTTTCAGAAGTCAGTCATCCACTGAACTGTTTGTACTCTGTCGCTATTGCAAAGGCCAGCAGACTTACTCCCTGCATTTATTGATTTATTAATTATTAATTTATCTGTTCTAAATTTTCTCCCATCCAAACACATTTCTGAAGAGCTCCCTGGGTCTATGCTTCGCATGCTAATGAAGTGTGGCTATTCAGATGCTGTTCAGGAGGTTCTGCTTGTCAATATATATTATGTGTCAGAAACCTGCTAGCTTGGAGCAGAACCAAAACTGGGGATAAAGTATTGTTATGGCTGGCTGGCAACTTGGCACCTGGAGAGGACTTAAATTTCCTCAGCAAATAAGGAGTGACATCAAATTCATGGACTAATGTTCACATAAGCATCATACAGAGCTCTCCCTGGCTGGATATATCATACAGCTTCTTTTGACAAGTTGTCCTTCCTGAGAGCTATTTTCCAAGTTCAGCTCCCAGAATCAAGAACTTTCACATCTCTTAATCCTGTCTGTGCTATATGTTAATTTCCTCTTCAGCTAAAAATAGGTCTGATGAATTGCCTGTAGAGTGTTTATTATCTCCACTAACTAATACAGAAACCTTAGCACATATAGATGTCTGTATTGCATGAGAAAAATCCCATTACAGTCTCCATAGACCAAGGAATATTTAATTATATACACAAAGCAAAACAGATCTAACAGGAAAGTTAACCTGGTGCTTGTGGCACTTATTTGGTCTGTCAGAAATGCAGGTGTGAGACTCTGATCTGATTTAGACAGCTGGGGACTGTGGTGTTGGGTCTCCCAAGTGCTAGAAGAAAGTCCTACCAGTGGGCCTTGATTGCCCTAGAGCATGCTCTCTCCGCTCACTCATGTAACCATTCAGTCTCAAGAAATTTATGTTGAGGACACCACAGGAAAGTCCCTGACTGCTCTGTCCTCCACTTGTCCCATGCCATAATCTTTCTGTGCAGTTCCCGCTGTCCTACTCATGCGTGTCACTAGCCAGCCAACCTCTCCTCTCTGAACTGTGCCATTTGCTTCAAACCTTTTACAAACCCTTATCTCACCTCCTTCCTCACACTAACATTTCCTTCAGTAGATGCTTTGTCATGGTCAAAACAGAGCTATTTTTATGGCTACCTTCAGGCTAGAGAAAAGCTCTCTTTTTCTCAGGGTAGAGGAAAGCCCCACTGGCCTTGTTTATGGCAGGCCAACCCCACTGTGGGCTTGGTCTCTCCTCTGTGAGAAACAACCCACAGGAGGTAGCTGTCAACCCCATAGCCATCCTTACAGGAACATCGAGATCCCCTTGAATAAAACCCAATCCCTAAATCTCATAGCTGACAGATTGCAGCAATTAGCTGTGAAAGTATCCAGCCTCCTTTGTAACCAACAATAGCAGCATCAAGTTTGGAGGTAACAGCAGGCTCCTTTGATAAAGGCCTCTTCCAAATGCCAGCCTGTCACTTCCCAGTGGGAGAAGGACTAAAAGCATTTCAAGGGAAGAAAAGCTTCCATGGGCAAGTTACATACCTCAGGAAGCTTATTGTATGATGCTGCTTTTATAATGTATCGTTTTATTGTTTGTGTTTATATATAAATCCTGAAAGGTAAACTTCTGCATTGTAATGTTTGACCTTAAAAATGCAATTTTCTCTTTCCGCATAGTAGCTCAGCTTGTACCTAACAATCCACTAAAAAAAGCAGCAGGAACATTTTTTCATTCGAAAAAAACTTAACATTTTTTTCCTGGTTGACAATCAGAATTCTAAGTCACTTAGAGTAAATTTGCAATAGGCCTAGGTTAAGTGACAAATATAAATGTGGACCTGTCTTTTCCCCAAACTGAGAGGTGTTTTTGCTTTTTGTCTCACTTCCATATTTATTTTCAGTACTCAGACTATGAATATACTGAAGTTGTTCTTTGATATATCATAGCATATCAAGACATTCCAGCACTAAAGATGCAATCACTTGTAAAGAGTTAATCAAAAATCACATCCTTATTTGACACAAATCTTAGTTGCAAACAAAATATGTTTCCAAATGTTGAAACATGGTACAGAGAACATCTTTTTTTCCTTCTTAAATCTCTGCTGACTGCTGAGAATTTTATCAAGAAATGATGTGAAGAATGATTAGACTGAAAAGCTTCATAGTTTCCACCCTTAAAGATGAGACAAACGGAAAAGATATAAAGGAAAGTGGCTCATTTCTTCTCCTCCCACATGCATCATGGTGACTACTGCACTCTGAAAATTTGACAGCCATGCCAAAGTACATACTATCTGAAATTTTATGTCGTCTTGGAATAGGAATAAAAGGAAACAACAAAAATTGTTGTTCAGTGTAAAGGCTATTAGAATAAATTTCACAGAAATCATTGATTTTTATTTATGCTTATTTGATGAAAAAATGTGCAGCCAGAATATCAAAGAACATAGAGGACAATGGGACAGCTCACAGAGAAACTCAGAAAGAAACACTAAAGGTAAATATTTAGTTTCAAAGCACAAATCTCAAAATGAAACACAGAACTTAGAATGAAATGGACATTTCAGAAAGAAAATAAAACCCATAATTTGATCTGCATCCACTATAGAAGACATGGACCGGATGATTTTGTGACTTTTTTTTAATTTGACAAAGTAGAATTATTCATTTAAAATATTTCAACCTTTTTCAGCCACTTCTATCACTGAGTTCTTATCTCCAGATTTGAATGCACATCCGCCTTCACTACTATATGTGTGCTTTCCTACTTCATCTCCCATGGGGCAAGCTCTACTGCACTATCTTAAAGTAAATATTAGTTAAGTTTATGAGCCTATTTATTTCATGGTAACTTGTGAATGATTAGTAAATGAAAAATCACTGCCTAGAGAGAGCAGACTATTGTTGAATGAGGTGGAAAATGTGGCCAGGAAAGTCCAGTATATTTAGAAGTCAAAATAGCAATGATCGAAAGCTAGTATTCTCTATTTTCTTGTACTTTACACAATGTTCTGTTTCTCAGACACACTCCCCCACTTTTATGCAGACACACAAACATACAACATTTTCTTGTTGAGATTTGAAGTCAAGTATGTTCTGCTTTACATTAGATATATCTGGAAGTCCTAATCTTCCCTGTCTTTTCTGGTAAGACCAGGCTACTTAAAAATACTAGCTACCTCCACTGTCTGAATTCTCTCATAAATCTTCATGGGGGTAACAGAAAATAGCTGGAGATTCTTCTTGTATCAGAATCCATATAAATAAAGTTTGTTCTAGATTTGAAAATAGAATTAGAATGTACTTTCTCAGATTATATTAAAAATGTAGATTATAATAAAAATGCAGAATTGTTTGTAAAAATGTGAAGTCACAAAAAAGCAATATGTTGCTGTGTTTCAACTTTAAAACTCTTTTTTAATAACAAAGAAGCTGATATTTTATGAGAACACAGCTAGAACAATGCTAGATAAACACTCAAATGAAAAGTATCCCTACAGAAATTTCAGCTAATTAATGAGTTAGGACTTCCTTCAGTAATTGACCCATAACTTGATTGTTGGGGTTTTTTTGCACTTTGCACTTTGGGTACACTTCATGGGATTCCCAAAATATTTTACAAATAGTATTTACTGAATGGCCACAGAGTGTTGTTTCCAAGTAAAGAGAATATAACCATTTCTGAGGCATAGACACTGAGGAACACAGCAGTCAAGACCAAATTTTACAAATGTGAGTGACTAAGGCACCTAAATCTGTCAAGAGAAAATGAGGGAGAGGGTTGCCCAAAGTCCTTACAGTTTTCTGAATGGAAACATTATCTATGCTGAAGTCAGGCCATTCTACAAGCTATGAGAGTTTTGTTTGAGTTTTTAACTAAAAAGAAAAGGAAATGTCTAGCTCACTCATTTATCCAGTAGTGTGACTTGGGACAATCCAGAGAACTTGTGTTCTGAATAAGAAATTTAATGAACCTGCCATACTTTTTCACAAGGCAGATCCATCAGCTTCCTTTGCTAAGAATGTCTCCCCTTGTGAAGGCTATGGATATCAGCTGTGTGTGACTCCTGGAAGCACAGAAGTCCATTTTCTCTACAGTGTGAGTTTCATCTCCAGGAAAAGTAAAATGACCAGGGCCAACACTGGAGCACCTGCCCTCATGTCTCTTAACATTCTTCTCCTTCTCAAATACAAGAGGGTACTTTAATTCCAAGGGTTGGTGGACTCTTGGCATAGTGGGGGGGTACTTTGTGGCACCACAGTTTCTACGTGGTCCTCCTTTTCTGTCTCTGAAGCCAGGGAGTTCTCTGGTACTAATTAGAAAAAATTATGTTCATGTATAGGAGCTCCAAGCAGACATCAGGCTCTATGGTCCTACACATGCATAAGAAGAGATTGTTCTCCACCCTGCAGAGCTAGACATCTTTTCATCTAAATCGGGTTGTGGTGCTCTCGCGGGCCATGAGTGATAGTCTTTCAAAGTCCATTTTGACTTCATATGAGCCTTTGCCATAGTTTCACTCTTTGGGACTCCTCCAATGAGGTGTTGCCTGCTTAAGAAATTGAGCAGACTGAGATAATTTTAAATTATCCTCTGTCTAGCAAGTGAACTGTAAATTACTACTTTGCCATGTGGTGGAGCTGGTAGACAGCAGTTCTGAAACCTTCATTGTTTTCGCTGTGAAGGTTGTTGCTATGTTTGGGATCTTTCTTTTTTAACAGTTTTCACAACTATGTTTAGTCTGGTAAACTACCTATAAAACTTAATCTTTGCTTTTGTATTTATACCATAAAGGTTCAACACTGAGGAAAACTTCAAGGCTTGATTTTTAGAGTGAGAACTGCCAAGTCTGACTGCAATCTTTCCACACCAATGCTTAACGACAACTCATCTATTATTCCATGAAGAGCAAGGCTTCTGAAGGGATCTGTAGATCTCATTGTTCAATTTCTAGACACCAGAAGAACATCTAGATGACTGCAGAGAATGATCATCTAGAGTAACGCAGACAGTGTAAATAAGGTTGGAAATGCATTCCAGAAATAAAATATTGTACAATCTGCTGTGTTTCAGCAAAGTTCCTCATTTTCAGCACATGAGAAAGTTTCACTGATATCAGGTGGATCTATTGAATGTTGTATGCTTAAAATAACAAGTATTTAAGTACTGTACTGGCCTGGAGAAAAATCCTGGGTTTCTTAAGCTCTGCTCTGCTTTCCAAGTCTTAGGCCCAGGTGCACAGAGCGTTTTAGGCACCCAACTCACCCTGGGTTTCAACACAGCTTTTGAAAATCCTTATAGGATTCTGTCTGCAACTTCTCATATGAGTCTTTCCAAATCTGGTTCTAAATGAATAAGAAGTACCTCAGACAGAACAAGGTCCTGTGATTAAAATAGCACTGTATAATTCAGAATTACTAATTATATTCCCTGCATTTCCATTAACCATCTGTGTTGCCTAAAGCAAGTGGTGTAAATCCACTATGCCTCAGTTTACTCCTCTGTAACGCTGGCATAATATTTGCCTCTATTATAGCACTGCATGTGTAAAAATTCATTTGAAATCCTCAGATAGAAAGTGCTTTGAAAGCATACAGTAATATGGTCATTATTACTCTCAGTCTACACCTCATGCTATTTTCTATATTATTTATTATTTTACCCTGCTCTTGCCTCTCAATACAGTAGTCAACTGTTTCATTCCTGAGACATTACATTTTAGAGCATTTCATAGAGGTGTTGGTGACATATGGTCAAATTCCAGTATGACCAGTTTGCCAACTGAAATTCCCCCCAAAAGTAGATTAGGTATTTTTCACTTCCTCTAACGTGTTCAGCAAGGCTATCCACTATGAAATACCTTTTGCATTTCATTCCTGTGTAGCTGTGCAGTAGTGAACCAAGTTTATGTTTCTGACTGTTTTGACTACAAAGTAGTTTGAATTATTTGGGGAAATGCAAGACAAAATTAATAATGCTGACACTGTGTATAAAATACCAGTGTTTGAAACCACATTTGTGAATAACTGTTTTATTTCAGATTTCTCATGGGCTGGTTCTTTCTTACACATTAGAAGAAGACTTATATCCTGTCCAATTTCATGTGTACATTTTAAATTATGGAAAGAAACAGAAATTCACCTATTTCTTATTTTTTCCTGCATTCCCATAAGTTGAAAATAGCCCCATTTGTTATAAAAAAGACATTATACATAGTTTGTAATGTGGATTGACTCAAACAATGAGAATCTGTTGGATACTGGATTTGTTTGTGCTATTACAGAATGCTCTTTCAATGCTTATTAAGACGAGTACACACAGCTATGTTAACTTTTAATGGGTCATTTAAATTTTTGTGTCTGGAGAAGAACAGGGCACTTAAATTAAAAAATCCCCAGACAAAACTATACCACAAAACCCAGCAACGCTCCATGTCTACTTGTGGTCAGTTGTAAGATAAATAATGAGAGCAAAATTCAGATTTAAAACTGACGTTTGAGTTTGAACTATCAAGGAGTTCATTTGGGTCTGGAAGTACTAGCTGATCTCATGTTTACATAAACTGCAATGACAAAGTATATCTGTGGATTAAAGAATGAGGGCCAGATTTTCAGCTAGTGAAAATTGCGGTAGGTCCAGTGAACCCAACAGAAATAAACTGATTTATGCCTCTACAACAAAGAAATTATTTGCATTATTTGTTTAGAGAAAAAACTTATTACACTGTTCACCCATACATTCTCATGGCTTCAGCTGTAATACAAATGCTAGAAGGCTATGGATAGTAGTTTCAGGGTCATCTTTGAAAAAGTTTTTATTGTATATGAATCGGCCATGTGTAAAATAAGGACATATTCTTACTCTATAGGAACCCTTTGCAGTAAGCTTCACATTTCTTTACCTCTTTGACTTCATCCCAACATGACCTTGAAAGGTTAATTTAAAATAAGACTTGGGGTTTTTTTGCTATTTGCTTTAAAAAAAGGGTTTATGTAGGACATGTTGTTCACTTGATGTTAAATCTCATCTTACAAGGGTGTTCTGGAATGTGTTGGAATAAATCTCAACAGTCATATTCCCTGAATAATAGCTAAATGTTTGCGAGTGCAATAGGAGGTATAGCTCAAAATCTTTCATGACTAGAAAAAGCAATGTTATTTTAAGACTCAAATACTTAGCGCTTTCCTGTTTTCTCTCAGCATTGTATCAGTAGGTACATTCTTTAAAAGAAATCACATCTTGGTTTCTTTAGTCTGCAGAAACGCCATCTGTGTATGCTTCTGATAAAAACCAGATTCGGGACGATGGAATCCACTGAAGCAAAGTATCTGCAGTTCATTTGTGCATATTAGCCATGTCATTTACATATAAATTACATAACGTATGAAGTACAGACTGATTCATTCCTTTGATGGGGAGGTCATTTTGGAAGAAGGGGGCACAGGGGTGAAAGCTGCCCTTGGTGCATACTCTACCTGAAGGCATGGGCTGTCTGACAGCCTCAGAAGTGGGCAGAATCTGCTGAGGATGGCTTGGCACCACGTCCCCAGGGAGTGGGGCTGATCTGGGAATTTTCTTAGGACATGGAGAGGGGCTGCTGCTAGGAATGTGGCTGGAGTTACAGCCTGGCTGCAAAGGCAGGAGTCACTGCCTGCTGCTGTTCAGGCACGAATTCCTCAGCTGGTACAGTTGCCCTAAAGTCCTTTATATCTGTTTGATCCCCATCTCTCTTCTTAGTTTTAAAAATACTTCCTTGAGTGGCGTAATCTTGGGGCAATTTTCTTCTCATGCCAAGTTTATATATTGTATATACTACTTATATGTTGACTTGGGTGACATTATTTCCCAGTTCCCAGTAAGATAGGGATCAGACCACCTCTGTGCAGCTCAAAGACGAAAGTGTTCCACCAGACAGCACGAGATTTCTTAAGAACGTTTTGGAAGTGGAAATTGAAGTCATTTGAGGATTAGCGTTTTGTTAGATAGGGAGATGAACCCCAAAACACAACATCCTGAAATTGCTCAGCTGTTGTTCATCACTGAAAGTTTGAAGGCAGAGATCGTAATCAGTTCGTGCTCTACCTGCCTGGTGCATGGCTTGCAGAAGAACAAGCAAGACAGGTCAGTACTAGCCCTCCTTTTCTCTGTCTGTGTAACCTGGTATTAGTGAAAGAAAGCAAAATAGGTTTGAAATCCTACTTGAAGCGGATACTGGTTACTTAAGTCAGCATTATGTTCAGTAACAACAGACACAGCTGTCTTGACCACACACAGACCATTTTAGCATTTGCCAAAGTGTAACGCTCGTTATGCAGCCAAGTCTTAAATTATGGTAAGCAATGAAATAACCAAAGATGTTTTAAAAGAAAGCAAATCAGTTCCATTAATATTAATTTTACCTTTCAGATAATCCTTGACTTATAACAAATGTACATTTGCCAGTTATGTGAGCAACAAGACTACAGAAAGTAAAAATTACTTCATAAAAATGTTAACCAGTGTTTTATGTGAAAAGGATGTAATAACAATGTAATTATAATTTCTAAGTGCATGTAATTATTAAAATAGAAACAGACACACAGTCTTCTGCTTTCTGTATCTTCTCTTAGGCCTTTTTTATCAGAGTCACAGCGAAAATGCATCCAATCACAAGGTTTGTAGGGAAGATAAATTTAAGCTTTAGTTCATCAGAGAACTTAAGCATGTACATATAATTAAGCATAGACTTAAATTCTTTCTTTTCAGAGAATTTTGGCATTTTCAACTACTTTGAGCTGGGCCAAGGACAAATTTGGATTTGCCCAAACTGCTTTAGTTCCATTTAGTTTTTCCATATAGGCTTAGGGGAAAAGGGGGGGCGGGGAAGGTTATTTTCCAGGTTTCTTCTGCTCAGTTGTAGCTTTTAAACAGCAATAACAGTCTCTTGTTGGTCTTTAATTTTTTTTTTTTTTTTTTTTTTTGCTCTGATTCCAAGAGTACTGGGGATAAAATGGAGACTAAAACATACACAAAGCCACATCACTGCCATAGAAATAAATTAAGGAGAAAATTACAATTCTACAATATCACAGAAGCCTGTGAAACCTGCACACTGATTAACATTGTCCAAGCCACTGGAAGCACACAAGACCATAACTCCTTTCTCTAAGTATAAAAAACAGCTTCTCCCAGCAGCCCTTACAATTCTCCCCTTCCAGATAGATCCAGAAGCTACTTAGCATCCTGGATAACCTCAAATCTCTGTCTGCGCATGAGGTACACTGTAACTTCTGCTCTGCTGCAGTACTGTTAACAAAGTCTATCCCTTGTTCCTACTTGCATAACTACACTAGTCTTATCTTTCAATGTGAAACACAAAACACCATCTAACAGCACACCAGGGAAGGTATATTTCACCAAAGTGAGCCAAATTTGGCTTCTCCCTGTGGCTGCTGGATGGAATGAAAGTGTAGCAAAAGGAATAACTCATATTTTGAGGTCAGTAATTTTTTCCCCGCTCTTTCTGGGCTTCCTACAGGTAGCAGCATGGTGGTAGAATTGAAGAAAACATCTGTAGACAGACTTTGGCTGTTGCTCAACTACTACCTTGGCTGGGGCTTATCTAGGAAGAGAAAAGGAAATGCTTTTTAAGTGGCATGAAGTAGGTCATGGATGAAGACCCCCCCCTGCTTTTTGCCTACAGAGACTGGCTGTAAGTGCATCTTTCACAAAGGACAGCCCCTCACCAGTATTCCTGGGGACAAACAAAATCAGAGAGGGAGACATCTTATCAACTTTCCGCGTAGTCCTGCTCAACTACAAATTAAAAAGTAACAGACACCCCTCACTGCCATCTCCCTCTTTCATTACCTTTTTAAAGCCTGCATAATTAATCTTGATTATTGCTTTTCCCCGAAAAGGTAAATTTGCTTCTCTACTTTTCTAAATAAAAAATTCCTTAATGAAAAGAAATGCCACAAAACACACCATCCCGTCAGTTTTGGGAACATGATTAGGTTTTTGCATATTACTTAAAACAGTTGAAAAAGTGCAAAAGAAAAAAGTATATGTCATCATGGTATGTCTGTTCTTGCAAAAAAGCACAGCTTGTTCAGAGCAATGCTCAATATTATGTATTGTGACAGTTGCTATGGAAATAACTTTTTTTCTCCTTATATAGAAATGTAATTAGTTAGGAAAACCCATGGAAATTTTTGCTAGGTGGGGACCTTGCTGATACTTTTGGGTTCAGGTTTTGTTTTTCTAAAGGTAGGCATGTCTGGTGCACCAAAAATGGTCAGCCTTGAATAATCTGCGAGGTGGCCAGCTCTGTTGAGAGGGAGAAAGAAGAGAGGTGAAGTCCAGGAAATAGCACTTTCAAAAGACAAACATAACCTTCTATTTTCCCATAATTTCCCCAGAGCAATGATAATGGAGCAGATCCTGCCTGACGTAGGGCAATGAATCTCAGGAATGGGTTTCCAAATAAGAGATGTCTGGGGGAAGGGTGTCCAGGGTTCAGTGCACATGGCCTTCCGGTAGAGTTGTCCCAAATGCATTCATTCCTACCCTCATCATTGCAGACTGTAAAACTCAGAGTAAAACAGAGCCAGAACTAAATGACTTCAGAATACAGTTTTACCAGTGCAAAGGAACTTACACTGGGGCTTTTGTATGATAACTGGACCTGGATGCATAAATAGGATTAGAAGGAAACTTTCTGAGGAACATGGTCTGTAAAGTTCCACCTTTGGGGCACACTTTCCAACCACCTGCATTTGAGCCCTCATATGCTGGGTCTTGTGCTTTTAACTTTCCTGGGTCTCAGAAAGCTCCAGCCCTCTGTCTGTCAAAAGCCTTTGCAGGAAGACCCCCAGGCACAGGCTATTTGCTGTCCTGTCATGGAACTGAAACCCTTCATATCACCCTGGATATCTGCTGGAAAGACAACACAGCTAGGCACAAACAGTCCCGGAGGTTCCTGCAGAGCATTGGTGACAACTTCTTGACACAGGTGGTGGAGGAGCCAACAAGGAGAGGTGTGCTGCTGGACCTCGTACTAACAAACAAAGAAGGACCGGTGGAAGATGTGAAGGTCGAGGGCAGCCTTGGCTGCAGTGACCATGAGATGGTGGAGTTCAGGATCCTGCGAGGAGGCAGCAGGGCACTAAGTAGGATCGCAACCCTGGACTTCAGGAGAGCAAACTTTGGCCTCTTCAGGGACCTACTTGGAGGAATCCCATGGGTTAGGGCCCTGGAAGGAAGGGGCGTTCAAGAGAGCTGGTTAATATTCAAACATCACTTCCTCCAGGCTCAAGAGCAGTGCATCCCTATGAGTAGCAAGTCAAGCAAAGGAGGCAGGAGACCTGCATGGATGAGCAAAGAGCTCCTGGCCAAACTCAAGCAGAAGAAGGAAGTATACAGGAAGTGGAAAGGGGGACAGGCCACTTGGGAGGAATATAGGAACATTGTCAGAGTATGCAGGGATGTGACGAGGAAGGCTAAGGCCCATTTGGAATTAAATCTGGCGAGAGTTGTCAAGGACAGCAAGAAGGGCTTCTTCAAATACATCAGTAGCAAGAGGAAGACTAGGGAAAATGTGGGCCCTTTGCTGAATGGGGTGGGTGCCCTGGTGACAAAGGATGCAGAGAAGGCAGAGTTACTGAATGCCTTCTTTGCTTCAGTCTTTACTGCTCAGGCCAGCCCTCAGGAACCCCAGATCCTGGAGGCAAGAGAGAAAGTCTGAAGAAAGGGAGACTTTCCCTTGGTGGAGGAGGATCGGGTTAGAGATCATTTAAGCAAACTTGACATCCACAAATCCATGGGCCCTGATGGGATGCACCCACAAGTGCTGAGGGAGCTGGCGGACATTATTGCTAAGCCACTCTCCATCATCTTTGAAAGGTCATGGAGAACAGGAGAGGTGCCTGAAGACTGGAAGAAAGCCAGTGTCACCCCAGTCTTCAAAAAGGGCAAGAAGGAGGACCCAGGGAACTACAGGCCAGTCAGCCTCACCTCCATCCCTGGAAAGGTGATGGAGCAGCTCATCCTGGAGGCCATCTCCAAGCATGTGGAGGAAAAGAAGGTGATCAGGAGTAGTCAGCATGGCTTTACCAAGGGGAAATCATGCTTAACCAATCTGATAGCCTTCTCTGATGGAATGCCTGGCTGGGTAGCTGAGGGGAGAGCAGTGGATGTTGTCTACCTTGACTTCAGCAAGGCTTTCAACACTGTCTCCCATAACATCCTCATAGACAAGCTCAGGAAGTGTGGGCTAGATGAGTGGACAGTGAGGTGGATTGAGAAGTGGCTGAATGGCAGAGCTCAGAGGGTTGTGATCAGCGGTGCAGAGTCCAGTTGGAGGCCTGTAGCTAGCGGTGTCCCCCAGGGGTCAGTCCTGGGTCCAGTCTTGTTCAACTTCTTCATCAATGACCTGGATGAAGGGACAGAGTGCACCCTCAGCAAGTTTGCTGACGATACAAAACTGGGAGGAGTGGCCAATACCCCAGAGGGCTGTGCTGCCATTCAGAGAGACCTGGACAGGCTGGAGAGGTGGGTGGAGAGGAACCTCCTGAAGTTCAGCAAAGACAAGTGCAGGGTCCTGCACCTGGGGAGGAATAACCCCATGCAGCAGTACAGGTTGGGGGTTGACCTGCTGGAAAGCAGCTCTGCGGAGAAGGACCTGGAAGTGCTGGTGGACACCATGAGGCAGCAATGTGCCCTTGTGGCCAAGAAGGCCAATGGTATCCCGGGGTGCATCAGGAAGAGTGTTGCCAGCAGGTCGAGGGAGGTGATTCTCCCCCTCTACTCAGCCCTGGTGAGGCCACATCTGGAGTACTGCGTCCAGTTCTGGGCTCCCCAGTACAAGAGGGATGTGGCACTACTGGAGCAAGTCCAGCGAAGGGCCACAAAGATGATTAGGGGACTGGAGCATCTCTCTTATGAGGAAAGGCTGAGAGAGCTGGGCCTGTTCAGCCTGGAGAAGAGAAGGCTGAGAGGAGATCTTATCAACGTGTACAAGTATCTGAAGGGAGGGTGTCGAGAGGATGGGACCAGACTCTTTTCAGTGGTGCCCAGCGACAGGACGCGAGGCAACGGGCACAAACTGAAACACAGACAATTCCATCTGAACATGAGGAAAAACTTTTTCACTGTGAGGGTGACAGAGCACTGGAACAGGTTGCCCAGAGAGGTTGTGGAGTCTCCTTCTTTGGAGATATTCAAAACGCGCCTGGATGCGATCCTGTGCAATGTGCTCTAGGTGACCCTGCTTGAGCAGGGGGGTTGGACTAGATGATCTCCAGAGGTCCCTTCCAACCTCAGCGATTCTGTGATTCAACACAGCTGCCCTAAGCCCACAGGACCAGTGCTAGGACAAGGATCCCCTCGTAGCTTCATTACACTTTTTTCTCATCTCATGTGGTGCTGTCAGTTTCCAGCTCAGTTTTTCAAGGATGTTTGTCAGAGGAAGCTAACCAAGAGAAAGATTGCAGTTTTCCTTAAACAATAACTCATGGCTTCATTTACTACAAGAAACATGTAAATGTAGACAAAATTGTACATGTGTACTTACATTTCACTGCCTAATGTCCAGCAATGTTAGAGGTCCCTGTGTTGTCCAAGATCCTTCCTCTCTCGCAACCCTGTTACATGCTACCTCCTTCTCCAAACATGGGAGCCTATCCCAGTTTTCTGGTCTCTTCTCTTCAATTCTCTCCCTAAAAGAGCCATTTAGGGACCCTTTAGAAAAATAAACTAATGTGTTCTACACTCATTTATTAGGCAACGTCCTGTTCCACCTCAACCTGCAGTGAAATCCAGACAATCTGTGACATAGGTACCTTCCCACATTTGGTTCACACTTGAAAAGTAAGTTTGCCCTGAACTGTAGCCGATTCTTAGTCCACTGGGGACTTCCAAGTGAAGTGCCCAGTGTCATACAGAACTCACAGATTGTACATAGACAGATTTTTCTAAAATTAAACTGCTTAATTTTTCCTCTTAGATCTCTGGAAAAACATTAGGAGATTTTTCTGATTTCTTCCTGACTTAGCATTCGTAGGGATCAGAGATGATAAATTTGGAGTGCCCACGCTAAAAGTAGGCAGAGTATTTAGTTTTCGTTAGGACAGATAACCAGCTCAAAAAAGGGAGAGGATAGTGGAGATACAGAGCAGGATAACTACTATCTTCAGCAGGGGAAAGACAAAGACAGGATAATGGATATGGAAGGAGTATGGCAGGAATAGACCTGGGTAGAAGCACCAGAGCTGAAGGAGAAAAAAGACTGTCCGTCAGGAGGAAGGATGATACAGAGTCCATGGGGAGGTATCAGAGACCCCCAAGGGAGCAAAGGCAAGGGAGCAGGAGAGCAGCAGGCAGGAGCAGGAGCTGCCTCTTCTGCAGCAGAAGCATCTACACAGGCATCAGAATAAAGAAAATGTTGGCAGTATGTTTCTACTTACCTCACCTGCCCATCACTGAAAGTCAAGTCATTGCTTACCGACCCCTTGGATTACCCTGTACTCCAAAATTTTTCAGCTTGGATGTGAGAATCAAGCCCTACTATTTTAAATTAAAAGTTATGTGAACATCACAGGCATAATACAAGGATTTCAGTGGCAGTACCTCAATATACTGTAGTAATTCTTTGACATAAACTTCAAGATCACTCTGAGTGCTTGGTAATGGGGCAGGATTTAGTTTCTGGATGAGTCAGATTCCCTGTTGGTGTAAATAGACACAGTTACACTCACTGCAGTGGGTTTTTGTGTATTTATATCAGTGGGGAACTTCATTCTGTTTAGCAAGCCTTTAAAGAAAGGAATAGACCAGAAGAAAATAGAAATTTTTCTCTTCTCATCCATGAGTTTAAAACCATAAACTTATTTTGTCCTATGCTGTAGTATTTCAAAAGTAGAACAAAGAGCCTGTGAGAGAAAGCACAGCTATGTGCTAATTTATAACTGCTCAGAGTAAAAGGCAGCTCCAGCTGACAGTAGCTTCAAAAAAATTGTGCCTCCTGTAAATTAGAGTAAGGAAACTGATCACTGAAGGTAAACAGGTGATGAAATACTTCATTAGTACCTCATTTGTAATTTATGTCTGCTGAAGTAGTTGACAAAGAATCAAAACCTAAGTGGTAGATTTCTCAGAAGTGCAGCCTTTGAGGTCACTGAAGTGGATTAATTATAACCCAGTGTAAAGCACAGCCTGTCTCTGTGTCAATTACCAGTATTTGATAACTGAAATTATGTCAAGCTCTGTTCTTCTTCAAGATGCAGCCACACATTTTAAAATCATTATGACTGTAAGCATGAGCTTCACATAGCTAATGAGTTCAGCTCATTTTTTAAAGTTCATTTTGACTTAGGAGATAGAAGTTCAGATTCAAAGTGGAGTGGGTGGCAAGGGATCCAGTTCTGCAAAAATAAACTCCTTTACTCATCCCCTCTCCCAATCATGTGCAAGAGAAACAAATTTGGTTCACTTGCCAAAGAATCATTTAAACGTACTGTAGGAGAGAGAGTTGAGGGAGTCAGCTGCTATTAAATATGACCTGCTTCTAATGGCTATCAGAGCTCCAATTGTTAAATGGAGATGCTAGGCTTAATGGACTACCTGCTGTTCATATTTATAATAGCAAAATGACTGATAATATACCTCTACTATGTCTTGGGATTTTCTTTCCCCTTTTCCTCCCTTTTTCACACTCTTCCCTGGAACTGCAAGAATATTGGATAGGATTCGATAGCATCTGTTAGTATGTTATCAAAGCCTAACACACGCTCTTTGGTGAGTAACCCTATCTTGCAGTGGCTACGCAATCTGCTGCTAGTGCAGCAGGCAGGCAGTGTGAGTTCCCTGCAGCCCAGGCCTGTGGCAGCACTGGCTGCACGATATAAGCAAAACTGGAAAGCAAGGGGTTTGGTTTGGTTTGTTTTTTTCATGCATAAAGCAGGCAATGCACTGGGTTGACATCAGCAAACTGACCACCCTTAGGCCAAAGTTTGCTGCATGTTTCATGTGCATTTTGCCCCGTCACTGCTGCACACTTACACAGAGTGGCTCCAGTTTCGGCTCAGGTCAGGGTTTGATCTAAGGTGAAAGAATAGTGTTTGATCTAGTGAGATATTTTTTCACAGTTCTCTGCTCTCTCCTGCAGTATCTGAATAGTATCTTTTACTGAAGTAAAGGGTAATACGCAATCCTGTTGTGTAGGTAGTTTCTTTTTTTTTTTGCCCCAGCTAAATGACATACAGTCTTGGTTTAGACAGTGTTTCAGTTGAATCACTCACTTTTATCATGGCTGTAACTTTAAACAAAACTTTTTGTATTCCAATATTCGTCAGCAATCTTTTAAGAAAGCAACAAGTTAATTCTTTGAGGTGGACATAGTATAGTCACAAGATTTTCTTCTAAAGAATAAGTTTCTTTTTAAGATTAACAACATGTGGTGCTAATGTTTAAAGTACAAATTTTAGTTTGTCAGTGCAACTCATCATTCCTTATTACACATTATGAAATCATTTTAAGATTCTTTGCACATCTTTAAGCCAAAAGAACATCTGACAACAACCCAAGACCTCTACTACAGAGTCCAAAGTAAGTATACAGCTGTGATCTAAACCATAGATGTCTAACCTGAACCTCACAAAAATAACTGAGGAAAAGATTTATTTGTACTTCTAATTTAATAATACTTCCTTTTCCAATGGAACTGATCTCTCCAATTTACAACATGTTTCTGTTCATATTTTTAGTACTTTGATAATATTGTGATTAATATTAGAAGTACCTAAACAGGTCAGGTATGTGGAAAGATAGACTGAACAGAATATTCACCACAGGGTGATCTTCTGGCTCTACTGAAATTAACAAAAGTTATAGCATCTACGTCAATGCATATGGGATTTCGAATCTCATATTTTAACCTCCACTGTTTCAGGGAAAATATTTTATTGGATAAACAGCCAGAATGTTGAAACAATCCCTCCCTAAGTGTTTTGCAGCAATAATGACACTGATTTCTCCATAGCATCAATCAAACTGGAACACTTAAAAAAATACTAATTTCAATATAAGTAAGAAAAAATACGCTAGAGATTGGAAATTAGGAAAGAGAACTGGTATGAAGGGTATTGTAAGCTGTGTCTAGACTTACCTGCTAGGAAAAATGATGGCTCCTGTCCAGCCCAAACCTCCAGTTTTCTTTTCTGTGAAAACCAGATTGTGGGAAGGTGGGAGGGAAGAGGGAGGGACAGCTGGTGCATGCCTGTGTTTTGCCCCAGCAGGGAGTTGGGATGCGAGAATATGCAACTGGAAAGTGGAAAATGCTCCCCAGATCCCTCATCTAGATACAGCTATGTGCCCACAGTGACCAAGGAAATGGCTTTTTCATAGGAATTAAAAAATCTTTCCATCTTTTCCATTCATTCAGTTAAATATAGATTTATAGACTCAGACTTTTCAAAAAACCGGACAATAGATGGGATTATTTCCTTGAACGTCACCACTTTTAATGGTACTACATTTGAGATGAATTTGAGCTTAATAAATCTGCTGACTCAGAGCCAGGCTTTTGCAAAGGTTCAGGAACAGATTTGCAAACTCTCTGTATTCCCAAATGAGCACAGATTTGCAGAAGGCCTTAGCTCCTACATGGCACCAAAGCGATGGGAACATTTCCAAAAATGCCCACCATCTCTCAGTTCTTATTCTGACAGCTGAGCTCAGAGTTTCAAAGAAATGTCAGCACCAACACATCTGAGGACTTGTAAAAAAAAGATATGGCCTGCTGCTCACATGCCAAAATGTGAACTGGTCACTGGCTAAGAAACACAAAGAGTTAAGCCGAGGGGACAGAACAGCTCATCTCTCCAGGCTGCTGTTCATGCCTCCTGCCAGTTCGAGCAGATACTTACCCACGCCAGTTAAGGATTTATATACCTTGAGAAAAGGTGTGTGGCTCAGCACGGCTGGTAGAAGTGAGACAGCCGGCCCCGTGGGACCGGTCAGGAGCTGAACCAGATGGCCCTGAGCGGCCGCTCTGGAGCGGGGACAGATGGCAAGACGGGACTGCTCAGGAAGAGGGACATATGGCAACATAGGGCTGGCAGGAGCACAAGTCCTTGCACTGGTCCCAATTACGGGCCCGATGGGCCTGGATTTAATGGGGGAAGGTAAGAGGGCTTTAACTTCTACCCGTCCCTCTGCAGAACTGGCCAGGGGGACGGGCGCTGCTGGTCGCAGGGTGCGATTCGGGATGCGTGCTATAAAGTCAGGCAGGGACTTGGGCCACCACGAAGCGTTGAGTGATCCTGCTCATTTTCCTCTGATGTCACTTCAGCATCTACTTGCCACCATTCTTATATTTACTTACGTATTTTGATTTTCATCACCACTTGGATCATCAGAGGCAGGAAATGATAAAAGGCAGCATGTTCACTGCTAAGGTTTAATAGTCTGATTCAGCATGCTGCTATGTCATTTGAGATGTGGAATACGAATTTGCCTGTTCATTTAAAAAAACTGACAGATAATAAGTATCAAAAGCACTAAACACATAGAAAAACACAAAAGTATGTAACACAATAATGTATATATAGTATGTATTGCATATATTGTATCATTCAATATATACACCCTCCCACTTTCTTTATTTTGGGGATGGTAGAGACATTACCCAAGAAATCTGCTTTGCTCTGAGTTAGCTTTTTAGGCATGAATACTTCTCCACCACTAACCACTAACTACCACATCGCACATGTACAGGATAATTAAGAAGAATAATGAATTGGGAGCTGGATGCCTTCCCATTTTTAATAAGGTCATTTTTAATATGGATTTTAATATGGATGGCAGAATTAAAAAGCTGTATATTCTAAACATTACGGAATGTGCTTATATACAGACAAGCCTATTATTGTCAGTATGTCTCCTGTATTTCTTTGCCTTACTGTCCACACAGAAATGGAATCTTCTGGGAATATTTTAGATAGATGCAGGGGAAGTCACTTAGTCTTGGTCATATTAAACTGCTTCAGGACTCAGTAGTTAACACATATAGCATAGCCTGATTCCCTGGTGAGAATGAGAGGAGATTTTTTAGAGAGAATATTAAGTGTTTTGAGCAAATTGCATCCACCATACTGCACTTTACCTTTTTTAACTCTTGTCATTGCATTTTTTGCTTTTCCAGCATCCTTCATCATCTCTTTCACCATCTCCTTTGTTGAATACACTATTAAGAGAACAACATCCATTACAGAGGTATAGAAATTAATTAAGTTGCAACAGTCGTTATTCCTGGACACTGAATATAATGGGTTTTGGTGGCCATATCATTCAGATCAATTTCCTGACCATGGACAAGCATGTGCAATAATAGAATACCATGTATTGAAGCTCTTGTTAATAGGATTAATTCCCAAATTCCTTTTTTTTTTTTTTTTGGGGGGGGGGGGGGTCGGGGAGGTGAAATAAAGATAAAGTTAAAAATGCTACCTCAGGGTTGTAAAGAGATTTCAGTTATTCTAGAAGAGATGAACCCAAACTGTGAAATCCAGATACAGAAGTGGATCTGAACTGCTCCAAAAATGGTGCAGTGATCAGAACTGTATTTTTGAGAACCTTGTTTTGTGATCCTGTCTTAGCTAAGTGCAGTTATATGGTCAAATATTTCCTGTTTATCTCAAGAGTATAAATAAGCTAGTAGAGAATCAAGGTTAGGACTGAGATTTGCACACTGAAATCTCTTTGAACCAGGCTTACTGACACCTGCGACTTTCCTTTTACTTTTTGTGGAAGAAAATTTTCACAGTTGCTGAAGGGGAATTATTTTAACCATTCAGGAAAGGTTTTAAAATGCACCTTTTGTAAGGCATACACATTTACATGGTAAAAAATATAAAAAACATCCTGGAAATACTAACAGATAGTCTTGCTGCATCACCTTGCCACACAAGTATAGTTAATACAGCTGGATTTCCTCCAAATAAAAATACAGAGAGAAACTCCTTTATCCATCAAAAGAGTGAGTCTATCTAATAATGAATGTGTTATCTCCATGATGATACATTTCTGTATGTATTTCATGATTATCTTGCCTTAACAGCCTGGTATCCTACCACCAAAAGGTCAGAGTCTCAACTGATGTGTATTGGTATAGTGACACTCACATAGATGGAGCTATGCTGATAGATAGCCACTGATGACCTGCCTGAAGATTAAAGTTTGACAATTATTTTGTCTAATAAAATTTCTTTGAAAAGTCAGTTTTCTGTAAATGTTTCCATCCTTATTACTTACATTTCCCATAGATTTTAATTAAGCTCTCTCCAAACTCAAAATATGTTTTTTTTTCTTTTATGCAGAAATGTTTTCCTACAATTTGAGAAGACTGTCCTTGTATTTCATTGCTGTGAAATATTACTGTCCTCTTTGTTACAAATGCACTTATTCTGCTCCATTTGAGTGACCTTTGGATGATACCAAGAAGTTATAGAACTTATAAGGTAGAAATCCCTCTGTAGAAACTTCCTGAATCATTTTCCTGTGGGAGGAGGGGTTCCCCACCTGCAGTTTCAATAGGATGTTTGTTGCCCCCAGAGAATGGCTGAGAAGATCCACAATTTACTTTGGTAGTTTGAGGCAATATTCTATACACAGCATTCAAAAAAGCAAAAATCCACCAACTATAAGAATGAAAATAAGTGTTTTCATAAGCAAAGCACCACGGTTAGTCATGATGCTTCCAATTTACAGCATCCCAGAAAGATGAATGACCTTGCTTACGTTTGTTATTTTAGTTTTTCTAAGGGATGTATGATGAATGAGATTTTCCAAATATATTCATGAATAATAATGTCATTTCAATGATATTGCATCTATGCATATAGCAGATGATTATAAGGAATGCCAATGGGGACTGATAACCAGGTACTGTAATTGAAATCATGTCTAGAAGAAATACTATACTGTGGCTTAGCACACTTCAGGACTACCCAGAAACCAATATCTCTCCTGAAAACGGTAGACTGCCTACAGCTATCATTCCAGCTATTTCTGAGTAATGGTAATAGCTCTGGAATGACATCTGAGTTGAAGCAGTCAGATATTAAAATACCAGACTAGCACAGCTGCCTGTACCTGACTGTACTGCAAGAGCAGTGATCTGTGGCAGACTGCCATGGTAATATGGCCCTTTAAGATGTAACTTCTCCAAAAGGCAAAAGTTCAAGCAGATTTGATACTTGGTAAGGTCTATTCTCTCCTACCCAGCTTTAACAGGGACTTCTGTTTTTTCCTCTTAACTGTTGTATAAATAATGGTAAGATATTGGAAATAAGAATGTAAGAAAAAATATGTAGATTCTATCTACAAAGTAAATATGAAGTCCCCCAAAACATGGTGTTTCTTACACAAGGAGAAGTGGAGATTAAGCTGAAAGCTGACTTCATCAAAGGTAACAACAAAAATCCCACTAACATCGTTTCATTCAGACTGTTCCTCTTCTCTGCCCTGTGTAACTACTGGACATCACAAGAGTTTCTTTCTGGGTTTTATTTTTTCAGAAATAATGGAAATAACTTTGATCAAATTATAGCTTCATTTTCTTGGGCATAATCCATGAGCCTCAGGAACAGCTGATGAAATATCCTTGCATTTTTCACCAATTGTACTAATCCAGTCAACACCATAATTGCACTCAGAATCCCTTAGGCCTAATTTGAGCGTAAGGAAAAGCTACTGTGCTATTGTTAAACTCCTTGAGTTGAATTTTTTACCAGCCAATAATTACAAAACACAGGAAATGACATGGTGAATGATGGAACTATTTTGAAGTGCAAATTTATGAAGCAGCTGCAGCAAATAAAGTGGTAATTTAATTAGGCTTATGTCCTAAAGCTGAGGTGTAGTGAAGAGCATTTCTCAGACACAAGCTAATTCAAATCTGGAATAGTAATCCCACATTTAGTAATTTCAGTGCTATAGCTCAGTTAATTACAGCATATTAGCAAAATAATGAGATAATTAATCTTCAAATGCAGTTCTTGTCTACATGCATATTATAGAAGAATTTGACTTATCCTTTCTTTGTATGTTTTTCCAAGAACAAGTCATGACTAACTTAACCTAGAGAAACCCTTCCTCACCAAAATAGCTAGATTCTTTTCTCTTCCAAACCTATCAGGTTTCTGACAACTAGTTCTTTGTTTAAACTAGAAAATACTTTCATAACAGAAGCTGTGAGAAGAATCTCAAAAGGTATTAAGTTCATCTTATTTGTCAACAACAGACTAATGCATCTGGTGCTTTACTTTTAGAAATAGAATATATGGACTATTATTGAACTACTTAACATATCCTTCTTCTACTCCAATTTTATATGTAGTACAGTGGTTTCCATCTGAAAACATGCACTTTTACAAACAGGTAGCTGTTAACACATTGCATGCAATATACTCTATACATTAAGCATAATGTCACAAAAATATTATCTCTTTACAAATGCTAGTAGTCATAATTTTAACAGATTTCTCAGTGAAGTATTCCAGGCTTTCAGCTGAACCTTCTGTTTTGTCCAAAGAGCACTTAGCATCACCTTCAATAAATACTTATTTTTTTGCTTCTGCTTGTATGCATATTCAGCTACAAAAGGTAATTGTTGTATGACAGGTGTGCTTCAATCTTTTCAAACCATATCCAAAAGAGTTAAGTAACTGCAAAAAAGCAAGTTTTTTTCTTCCATGATGGGTGAGATAAGTTGTAACACTGGCAGAACAAATAAGGAAGTAAAACATTGTCTGGGAAAGAGCAAGACTTTATATCCGTTGTTCTATCGTTCACGTTTGCTAGACTCCTATTTGAAGAACTGATGAGATCTGCTAGTACTAAAAATAGTGGCCCAAATTCAACAGACTTGAAACTATGCACTTCCTCTCTAATAATAGGCAAAGGCGTAGGGAGCATGTGGCTTCAAATCATTTTACTTAAATGGGAATTGCATAGTGTTTGTCTCATGTAATTGTTGGCTTCGTAAAGTCAACTGGAGAACTGCTATCTGTAGAAAAAGACTAATTCAAACAATCCAGATATTTGTATTCAAATTATACTTCACTGGAAATCTTGGAAGATGATAAAAAACCTATATCCCTATTAAATACTCCTGTCTAACACTGTACAGAGACGTTAGTGAATATATACATGTATTTTAAGATGAGGGAGGAAATGGTAAAGTAAGAATGCTGACTTTTGTTTTTTCACTGTACTCCTGTGGCCTGAGTCACAGCAGGCCTGGGGGTCAAGCACTCTGAGGTTGCCACCATATCTGTAGACCTTTTCTTGCTAAATGAGCTACCTGGGTTTAGGCTCCAGGCATGACTCAAGCAACATATAGAAGTTGTAGTTTTCCAGTGTAATAAAGAGACCAGAAGTAGCCTCTGATCTGTCCTCTTTCCACTGCATGCTGTACTCTCCTATTCTGTAAGACAAAAGATCAAAACAAAAGCAAAAAGAGGGATCAGCTAAACACATGACTCTTCAGAAATTCGCTGTGATTTTTTCCTTCTGAGACCCAATGGCATTTGAAATCACTTTCCTAAGCTCCACCTTAAAATTGCAGGGATGAAAACTCCTTAATTCCCAAGTTCATTTATGACTGTCACATGATGCAGAGATGTCTCCTATTTTTCCTGACTGTAGACAGTATTTGTTGCTCTGAAACATTAACCTCAAAATGAAAAATCTGAGTCACAGTAGTGGCCAGGGGTCCGGAGGAAGAGAAGTCACTATCACTCTCCTGAGATAGAGAAAGCATGCACAAACAGCATATCTCAGAAAAAAAGAGATTCCCTAGAGCCTGCTTTTCAGGCGCTCTCCTCCCTAGGGATTCCCTTACTTTCTACCTCCTGTTTCTTCACTTAGCAGAAGTGTGCGGTGATAGCCCAAGTACAAAAAATAAGATCCCTTCACAATTGCCCTCTTCCACCTTGCGTGTGCATGTGCTCACTGCCAGCTGCTGGCACTCAGCACAGAGGGACAACATGACTGCCTCTGCAAGTCTCCTGATTTTGTAGGAGGTTGAATTAAGGAAAGTTATAAGGCACAGTTGCCTTCATGTGGTAAGAAGCTTTCTCCATTAAGCTTTTCCAGTGAAGCTGAAAATGAGAAACAGGAGCAGGAATTTCAACTTTCCACAATTCCTGCTGTTAACGATCTTATCACCTTTGTGCCCTCCCCTTGCCCACACAGACCCATAGATTGTAGGGGAAAGGCAGCCTTTTGAGGACTCCTTGCCTTAGTTTATAGTTTAGAAACTGCAGTGTGGGTTGTGGGAAGAACCAGCTGAGATCTAGTGTCACTGTAGTGGGCTGAGGCAGCAAACGAGCGCATCTACTTTTATCACTTGTCTAAAGCTTAGTGGTAGATCTTGGTGAAGTGAAAGCTGTTAAGTTCGGTAGTAAAGTACTTTTGCCCAAAGCCTAAAATTAGTTCTCAGGGAAAAGCACATGTTTGTTTTTCTTTTTGCATAAATGCTACAGGTTTTAAAATTCTTTTTTCAGTGATTTTGTTTTACCCAGAAATTGGCAACAGACACAGCTGAGGAGAATGGGCTGTTGGATGGCATTGGCACAGGACATTAGCTGAACATTTCGTCTTAACCTTTCCCCCTCGCCCCTCTCCCACAGAGGACAAAATAGCACCAGACTTTCCTTCACCCTCCCAATAAAATAGACACCATGTAATAGAAACATTTATTGTTGTATTTGTTCTCCAGAGGAATCCTGGTCAGACGTGAAAAGTTTGGTAAATCACCAAGGTGGGAAGAATTCATAGTTTGACTCACTAACCTCATAGTTCTCAAACTCGTGTCAGACTGTTTTAACTGAGTCTCAGTTGAGAGTCATATGCTCTTTTTCATGCAAAGTTCCTTTATTCCATAATATCACATATCTTGCTAATGCTGGAACTATATTTCTAATATAATCCCACTACTATGCAAACTGATTTTAGTAACAGGGAATACCTAACATCATTTTTCTTCAATGCAGTGCACCATCTTCATCATTAACTTTCCCTTAGAGATATTTAATGTAATATTTAAAGTATTTGAAGAGAAAGCCAGGCCATGACTGAAATTTTCAAACCATCTGGTTTCCATTTCAGAAGCGAGGAGGGTCTCTAATTTGGCTTACACCAACTGTCCAGGACTCTGACTCGTGGTCCCTGAAGCAGCCAACTAGCAACATTAACAGAGAAAAATGTCCTATTAGAAAAGTGTTTACAAGAGCTTTGTAAGTCTGTGTGCCTTAAATTCACCCTTTCTTTCCAGAAGGTACTTCTCAACATGCTATAATCCTTATCGTCTTCCAGGTCTTTACGCATTGGGATCATTGTCAGTTCTTCCTTCTCCGTTGTACCTCACATTCAGTCTTTGTCCATTTCTCGTTTTTTCTTACTTCCCAGTGATTTCTAACTGAATTTAGACTCTCAGTTGAAGCTGCCAACCAGCAGGCAAAGGACATGACTTGAAGAAGAGAAACAAACTTCAGTCTCATGATCAAAATTTGTTTGGTTATGCCATACAGTTGGTTCAACTTTTATGGTCACAATAGGAATTTTTAAAGCCATCGTTAGACTATAAAGTGACATATGGAACATTTTTGCAAACCTTAGTATAAAACAGAAGAATAACACCTATTTTTTTTTGGGGGGGGGGGGGAATTTCCCACAGGTACACAAATTGAACACAGTTGCTGAAATGCTTTGGGCCCTCATGGTGTCCCAGCTGTTGTATGTTCTCCAGAATGATTAGCCTCGATCGGAGGAAAGAAAAGAGACGTAACACATGAAACTGAAGTAATGGTGTGATGGCAGAAGAATATACTGTTTACCTTGCAGAGATGCAATGGGATTTCTTAGTAAAATAAATTTCCAGCTGAAGATAACGATACCTAGCAATGATTTCCAGGATTATTAATGAAAGACAGTGTATCTGAAATGCTAGATGTGGTCTCAGGAGACTTGTTTCTATCTCCTCGTTTCATCTGCTAGCCATGATTCTCAGTCATGTTACTTTCAGTTTTCTGTGCCTCCATTTCTCCATTTACAATACATAGACAATGATTCATTCCCCCCTTAAAAATAGTGCAAGAACTAGGATGATGATGATGGTGATGATGATTATTATTGTTATTATTAACTGTAGTAAATGTACACAATAGTGCATATTAGGAGATAAAATGTATAAACGCCCTTCAGAACAGTGTTCCAAAAAAACATCTAGAAACACAAGCATAAGCACACGACACAGAACTAGGCAAATAAATAGACATAGGGATGTATTGAAGGATTATAGTTTGGCTGCTTCGTGACGTAGTTGGATCTTATCTCAGAAGCAACCGCTCTACTAAAATTAAAACATTTTTAGTCACATTATGAATAGGGATTGATTTTCATGCAGTACATTGATTTTTCAGGGAGGCTGGGAATGGAAATCTGATGCCAATGAGATTACAGTGAGCTGTTTTCTCTCCAGGAGTGAGGCAGCAATTCAGCAAAGTATTTAAGTATGTAGCTAATTTTAAGCATTTAAATAGTCCCAAATCAATTTCCTGCAAAACTCTTCCCAAACACAAAGCTGCATTCTCTGTGCAGAACAAACGTCATCAGACTTTGCCATCCAACTCCATTCTTCTTTGTTTTGATGAACATTCAATGATTGCTTTTTACTCCTATCTGTGTAAAGGGAATTAATTGTAAGCTCTCATACCAGCAGATAGAAAGTTTTCAACTGAAGACTGTGATCAATCCTAAATACAGGAGACAAATAAGATTCCCCAAAACTTCCTTCAAGCACTCTGGTGCAATTGATATTAAATGGTATTGGAAACTACTTTTTTGCAGCAAGACCACAATCTAGCCAACAGATGACTTTGTATGACTGTGACCAGGGAAAATCTTGTGTCTATTTTCTCCAAGCAGAAGCAGGACTCATGTGACCCAGAAAACAAAAGGCTATTACATTTTATTTCATCTCTTCTCTTTTTCCCAAAGATTCAAGGCCTCAACATGTTCCTCAAGCCCCTCTCCTTCTTCCTTCATCTATATTACTTGCTTCTTATTTTGTTTCCTCCGTGAATATACATATGGGACACTTGCTGGAACTGAGCAAGGGTAAATCGTGATACATCTTGCATTAAGTCTACATGGGCCTGTATACTACAGCATGGTTTTCCCATCACAGCCATTACTCTGCTAGCCCAAGAATCTGTTGTGTACCAAACTCTACTGCATGATTCAGCGATGGCTTAAGAGAGCTTACACAACAAATAACAAGCACTGTAAGCACAAAAAATGCTTGAACAGCACCTGCCTAATGGGGCTGAAATCCTGATACAGTCAATGACTGCAATATTCTCATCAAAGCTTTGGTTATTCTGCCTGTAAAGAAGTTTACTCACTTAGAGAAGAAAATTCCATTCCAAATGGGAATTACACTTTGAAAACCTACTATGCATGAGATTAGAGAACATGATCTGTCTGCTCTTCCCTTGAGATAAGGAAGTCAAAGATGTTCAACATATTAATCACTCTTTCTAATCATATTTCCTTATGCAGTCACTTTTCTGAGATGCTGGTACCCTCAGCTGCTGCAGTCAATTGCACTGAGAAATGCTACAACCTGAGAGAGCTCCACAGGGGCCAGCCCAAGGCAAAGTGTCCCATGAAGGAAGAAATTTCCAAATGCGTCTGACAATGAGGGTCCAGCACTGGGACAGAGCCTATCGCAGACCTCAAACCTACATGCCTCAGCAAACCTTTAGTACCTCAGCCAAAGAAATAGCTCATTTAATGGCAAGTGTGGAAACCTGCTCTCCTCTACCTAGACCAACCAACAGAGAAGACTTGACACACGCTAAGGTCATAGCAAGAGCATAAGTTAAAATAGAACATTCTGAAGAATTCCGTTTATTTATATTTAAATGTGATTTTTGAGTATACAAAGATTTCTTTTGTTTGACTTTTAAAGTCCCCAAAGTATCACGGTTTGAGGGTCACTAGAAAGGTGAACAATAATTTGTCAGGTAAACAGCACGTCAGTGTACGAAGAAAGGCAATTGGAGTTGGAAAGGTGCCTTTGGACTTGGTTTTGCTTTCAATGATACAATAAGGTTTGGGCTTATGCTGAAATTGGCTGCCTTGCCAAAGGCTATTTTTACAGGGAGTCACTGTGGAAAGATGCCAATTAGACTTAAAAGAATATTTAAAAGTGAAAAAAAACACTTTCAATGGATACAGGGAAAGTGTTCTCTTGAGAAAACAAAGCACATGCCTAATCATCTGAGCCATATTCTTCCCTCAGTTACACAACCATGAAAACAGATTCTTTCCAAGAGCTTTGAATTAATTACTCTACTTTTAGCTGGAAGCAGAATCAGACCCACTTTGTTCATTGGATCAGTTTAAAAAGTATGAAGGACATAAGCTTTATTGTCAAACATGAATCTGAACTGGACCACCATCTATGTTGGTTTCATCTACATAGGCAGCCAAAACTATAACTGCTTTTAACTCCATAGTGGTATGGGTTTCTTTAACTAAAAAGTGAAAACTATTGGTACACAAAATCTGGTTGGGAGCGCATGGTGGGTGCTTTCTTCATATGAAAATCATCAGATTTTCTGTCTTTATATATGGTGTGATTGCTGCTGTTTTTATTGTTAATGCTGTTAGTTTTTGCTAACTTGGAGCTGGATTTATTTAATCACAAGTTTACAGTTGGAAAAGATTTCAATTTTCAGCGCACAGTGGGACACTTTCAATGTGGATTGCTTGCATGTTTGTGTGAGTGTGTGTATGTGCATGCACACACAACACACGTTAACAAGTAATAAAAGATATCTCTCTGGTTCATTTACGCAGTGGAGATCAGATTATGAAAGGTTAAACCATTAAACAAATGCTAATGCACCCTGATGCCTGGACCTTGTCCAATAGTACCTGCAGCAGCTGTCAACCTAATTAAGCCAGATGTGTGTTAAGTGTAAACGGACCTCCCAGGAGGAACAATAACAGATTTAAGGTCCTTAGGGGGCTTAGGGTACCAATGCATATAGTGTTTCTGAAGGAAACATCACCCCTACCTTGCAAGTTTTCTGCTCATTAGTACCATCCTGATTGTACTCCTCTGAGACTGGGCTTGGTGGGGGAGAGAAACCTCGTTTCAATACAGCTAAGGCCAGCAAGAATGCTCATTTTCAATTGATTCTGGCAGTCATGACATTTACTCAACACTCTAATCTATTTTTTTAACCTCCACTTTGCTCTGTCTGTAGCGTATTTTAAAAGTGACATTTATGCTATGCCAAGTTTGCCAATCCTTTAAGTATATGTGCAGACCATAAGCTGATAGAGAGGGTCTTAATAAGCCTTTTAATATTAACAATCAAGAGAAATTCATAGAGCAGGGGAATATTAGGTAATTATGAGCATGCTGTGTGCAATAATGCATTACAATAAAAAAGAAAATCTTTTTACAGTGTGAAAATATTATGGGAAATTAACAAAAAACATTTGGTAATATTTAAAACCTGTTGAAACTTGCAGCTGAATTGTTTCCTGTGTGCTATTAACTGCAATATCTCCAGGAGGAAAGAGCTAGAGAAGCAGGCCTTCAAACCTTCACACCTGGTCAAGAAAAGCTAAATCTCAGAAAGTTCACATACATGTTGAACTCAGCACCTACTTTTTCAGTCTCATCACCACCAAGTTGTGGTATCTTTTCACAGAAATGTAGAATAAACTCATAAGGCAGCATCACAGAATAAAAGGGAGTGTTTCACTGGACTAGATGAGCTGTGATGAACAAGGAGAGCTCCACTGATTTCTTGGGAGTGCTGTCCACCTGCACTGTCTTTGGATCTAGCCCTCAGTTCTCCTCAAGTCACCTGTGATGATCTGATAAATATATATGATGTCATGTTGCCTTAAATAAACTTTCACCTGTAAATGTGCAATCAGGCAACAGTTCTGTTTTTCCTGGCACCGAGCAATCACTGTCTATTGGGACATTAGATTTAGTTACAGCTTTACTAAAATAAATTATCATGTACTGGCTAGGACCCTAAGAGCATACATATCTTTTTAAAGCCATGGCCATAATAGATTACTTTTGTAATGAGTTTACCCACACCATGTCTTGCTGTGAAGCCAGAACATATTGCTCATTTTATGACTGAGCACACTAGGGTGATGCTGGAATATGACTTATTAAGCCACTTTTCCTGTTGAGTCCTACAAAGACCAAGGCCATAGAAGGTCTTTGAAGAGAGCAGCTTTCTCCTGTCCCATCACTACTTAACAGCATTGAATTTGCTGTGCATTTGTGCCCTTAATATTGCATTTCCTTGGCTTACTGATAACACTGCAGCTAAATGAGTGTGCTAGTTTTCATAATGCTGGAAGGTAATTGTATATGGTCCATCAAATCACCATGTTGTTCTTCTTATCCCTGGTCTCAGTATGAGGACGCAGGATTTGGGACCTGAGCTCCATCCACGTGCTGTGGCTGTCGCCAGTCTAACCCAGGATGCCAAACTTGAGGTAGGCTGACAGAGTCAGTCTCCTTCCTTGCACCTTTTCCAGACCCTAGACTCCCTCACAGTCCTTGCAGCACAGCGGCCCATCTATGGCAGGAAGGATGGGAGCTTTACCCGCAGGCTCTCTCCTAGGAATGGGAAATGTGGGTCAGATTCCCTCAGGCTGAAGAGAGCCCCTCTCCCCTCTGTCTTAGTGCATGAGTGGTGAACGACATGAAAAGTGACTGAGACCACACGTGTGTCAAAAGAAAGCATTAAGTGCATTTTGTATGGTGATTGATCCTTTTGGTGTGCTGGACACATTTTGAGCCTTTCTACCATGCAAGTCTGGTAGGAGACCTACACAGAATATAATACACTATATTAATACACTACATATATCTACATAATATATCAGAGCAGAACACACAAATCCCTGAGCTAGTACTAGGATGGGCAGTGATATGGTCAAATCTGTGTGGTTTTGTATATAAACTAACCAGCCTTGCTGAGCTTATATGTCTACATTGCACAGCTGTGAGCCATGTGAATGTACCAGCTTGTTCCTAGCTATCACGGGGACTTCTATTACAATATCCCGCTGTGCCATGTAAAATGGGGGGAAACACCTATGGGAAAATCCTATGGGATTCATCTGACCAAATGCGAATTTCAGAGTGGGGACATCTACATCTGAGCTAGTCTCCCTAGACATCCTGTACAGTTACTGGAGTAATTGCAGCTCTTCTCATCCTAATGCAGACAACTAAAATAGATAGACTGCACCCCAAAAGTGCCTGTTTCCCCACATTAACTGAAGAGGTAGCCTAGTTTAACTACTCAGACACTTTTCTACACTGTACAGGTCCAAAGCTGGGTGAGAGAAGTCACACCTGCAGTTTCTGGGACGAAATCATGTTGGTAGTTGTGAGCTAGATGCAAAGCCATTCAGCCCTGTTAGAAATAGGTCTGTTCATGTATTGCCCAGAAAAACAGCTCTAAGCAATTAAATAACTTCAAGGTCAAATATTCAGGTGCCTTTGGAGTCTAGTGAATACAAGGATGGGTGGCAGCTGAGCACTATGGGTTGGGTTGCGGATTTTGCCAAATCCCACAAAAGGACTTAGACGGCTCTTTAGGCATCTAAATCCTTTATTTAATGAGTCTCTGACTCCTTTTGATACTGCTGGTGAAATGCCTAATAAAGTTGCACATAATTACAATGTGTGTGTAACAATGTTTGGTCTCTGAGCGGTATATTTTCAGCTGTGATATCTCAAATAATTTTTTGTACAATGACATGGAAAAACATTACACAACATAGTGATAAAATAAAGATAGTAAGTTTTCTTATTCCGATGTGATAAATTGTAGACTGGGAAAAGGAACAGCATTTATTTCAAGCACGTTTAATCCAGAAGAAGAAGTAGGCTGGTGTAATACGCTTTCCAGTAACCTCATTTCTCTCCTGTGAAAAGAAGACTAATATCAGTGGAAATGCTGAGTGTATTCGGAAGGCTTTGAAACCAATTAATCACCTTCAGAATTTTTCATAAAACCTGATTTCATTTGGGACAAAGTAGGAGCTGAAGTAATTTAAGGATGTCAGATTAAAAAAGTTTTCACAGGTAAACATGCAATTCTGTGAGCATCAGAATTAATGAATCCTGCCTTCCTATGGATTTATGCCTTGCGTCAATGAAATGGCACACTGATTTAAGCTGTTCCTACTTTCGGGGCTGGGGCTTTTTGCTATAGGGATCTAGGAAGGAATCCAGGCTTGCAAGGCTGGGTGAGAGATACAGTACACTTCAGTAGTTTAATTGCTCTGGATAACTGATGCTTTGGGGTGACCTATGGAAATGGCCTTGCAGTTTAAACACTAGGAGTGACTTAAACTATATGTGATTTTATGTCTTCAAGACAGTGTTGTCACAAACATGCAGTGTGGTTTAAATGATCTATTTAAATTCCCAACAAGATAAATTTTCTTTAGTATTCTCCTATAGGTGAATACTTAAAAGGGAAAAGAAATGATGAAGAGGGTATAAAAAATAGCAAAGGATCCTCTGCAAACTTCTGTTTGTGGTAGCTAAGTGGCCTTGATATCAAGTTGGAAATATTTAGTATCCTTGAAGTTGCAGGTTCAGGGTTAGTTTAATCTTTCATCCAGAAGAAAGATAGACTGAGATCCATTCAATTTATTGTCTGGATTTTTTTCAGATAAAACCACACTAACTTAAATCCATTCTGTATTGTAGGGATGTAATTTAGCTCATGATGTGTTTTCTAGGAATGAACTCCAGAGATTTGCAAGGTAGCAAGGTAAATGTGCTGTCACCAGACACATTTTCTCCTTCCACTTTTGTCCTGCGCCTTGTGAACCAGCTGTGTGCAGCATCCCACTGCTCCCAAACCTGCTGCAGCTCTGTGCGTTCTTTCATGCAGTGTTTGCAAAATGCTAGGATGAAAAACACCACTGTAAATGCATATGATATCATTCAATATCCTGCATTAGCTGGTCTGAATAAAAGTAACTCATTTATTTACATGTCTTCCACACCAAGGACTATTTGATTATACATAAGAAACACTTTAGTAAGATAAGATTAGCTTTAGTATATTGGACAAGTAACAGAAGTAGTTGATGAGTGTACCCAAAGAACTTCTAACTGCTATGCTAAACTACTTTCAGATTTCACATTCCTGTACACAAGTTTTTAAGTTTAAAGCTCAAATTTATTTGAGATATTAAAGAACTAATTTTCAAATCTTAAAACTACTTATGTCTACATAGATATGTGTTGTGTTTGTTTTTCCTTCCTAAAACAAAGCTGAATTGTTGTAAAAATAGTTTAATCACTTAACAATTAATTAATATTTATCTTCACTTACCGCTTCTTTTTTCCTTCCTTAGTTCTACAATCTGTTCTGTAAGACACTAGGATTTTATTTTACAATGATACATATATTTGAGGATGGGGGTAACAAACAAACTAGGTTAAATTAGCTCAGAACGTAAAGACAATGATCAGTCTTTAAAAATCTGTCCTTTCTCCCTTCATATCAAAAGATACAAGAGAAAACCATCAAGACAAAAGAAGCTATTAACAACTTAGTTTACAGCTTCACTGATTTCATCAATGTGGTACTAGTCATATAATTGGACCCCATGTGCAGAGAAAATATTTTTTTTCTAAGTGTCAAATGCAAGGATTAGGTTACAACTGCAGTCCAGTTGTTGCTTTATGAAATGCAGCTGTTTTCTGTCATTTGATAGCTAAAGCCAATCATGGAATTAAATACTGAAGAATATTTTATGTTACTTTTTGCTTTTAATCTCACACTGACATTGCTGCTGCACTTATCTGAGGCCCTTGCACCATGGTCACATACATTATTTCTGTCGGTCATTTGATTCCCTCCTTCCAGCCATCATCTTCTTCCAACCTCCTTTTTCTCTTTATACTCCTCCCCATCATCCCTCTCTGTTCCCACAGTTTCTTTGAACACTTGTGTTTCCTGCCCATCATCTCTTCTCTCTCCTCTTTTTCCCGGATCACGTTTTCTTCTCATTCCTGCTTCTGCCTTTCCTTTGTTGGCACTTCCCATAGCCAATCATCTGGCCATGACCAAGCTCACCAATACCAAGCTGGTCTTGCCTCTCCTGTGCCCCCAGTCATGGCTTTCCCTTTGGCCACCACACCAGCCAGAGTCGTGGCAACCCCAAAATGGTTCTTCGTTCCCCAAACCTCCCTCCCTCCTCAGACTCTCCCTCCTGCCCTCACCAACACGCTGGCCAAGTCCCCTCGTGCTGCACTTGCCACCCTCTCTTCTAGCTACGCAGGTCTGGGTGGCTCTTGCCCCACTGCCACGGGGCCATTCCCACCAGGGCTTGGTATCTCTAGGTAAAACCTTTGCGATTTCCACACTGCACTAAGCGTGGAGGGCAGGCACGTGGGCACCACAGCCCAGTGGGGCTGGAGGTTTAGCACACCCGTGCAGCAGTCCCCAGCGGGGATGTCACTGCAGTGTCCAAGTTCACAGACACATGTGTGCGGCAGCTTGGGCTGAGCGCCAAAAGCGAGAGAGAAAGTTACAAAGTCCCTTACAAAGCAATGGCCTTTTTTTTCTATTTTCCAACATACTAATAATTAACTATTGTTATCTTACTAGCCCTATCTTGACAATGAATAACCAATACAGTTCTTGTTCTGTATGGCACTGTTATCTTAAACCTCCATTGTTTTATATGCACGTGCACACACGTACCTAATACAAAATTTGAGATTCCACCAGCTAAAAAGCATTAGAGCTGCCGCTGCTTATGTGAAAGCTTATTAAAGTTTTAATCACCTGTGTTACAACTGGCTTTTCCATTGTAAAAACTGCTGACCCTATTTAAAAGGACTTTTAAAAATCTGCGCATAAAAATAAACACGTGGATACCTAGGAAAATGATAATGGATTCACTTCTGTCCTTAGTCACATGAGTCACATTTCCCATTGAGTTTCCTCCGTGGAACCAAGGACAGAACTAATCTCACCGAGTTTATATTAGAATAACGCTTAGATAAATAAACCAAACTTGGGGCTCTAGGTAATCAAAACTGAACACAGCACTACAGGAAAATGGAAACTCAAATGTACTTTAATGCCGAAGACAGGCATGGCCTGCTCTCCTGGTATGTAATCTAATATCCTTTTCTAAATCTTTTCTAAATCCTTTTCTAAATAACGATATGTTTATTTAACTGTTTCACCAAGGCCTCTGCTTCCTCATTGAAAGGGGTGTTCTGACACTGGCAAACTGAAGGAATTTTGAGGAAACAGAGTGATCACCCCTTAAACTCACCATAAAAAAGGTATGTACTTTCATCATTGTTCAAATGAGACAGTGCACCTGTTTTCAGTCACATACCTCTCAGACATACCTTATTTTGAATGCTGTCAGTCACCTGTACACAAACTTATCTCCATTTGAGGCACATTTAGCATCCCTTCACTTCTACTGAAGAAAACATTTTGAACCTAAGGAAAGAATTAAAAATGATTTAATTTTATTTTACTGAGAAACAGAAAATTTATGACATTGCATTGCACCTGTGAAACTTCCCACTGTCCCAATAACTCTGTAATCAATGCGCTCTGCAACAGGCACAATTTTCCCTCTGTTTAGCTGGTCTAAACTTGAAATCTCTACATCTGAGAGGAAAATACATATGGGTTACTTGCTCAAGTTATGCAGTGGACAAATCCCTTTGTAATTACCCTGCACGCTTGTACTTCCCGCTATGGACAAGGGAATGAAAAAATAATTACAGTAATTTGCCAGATAGGTTTACTAGCCTTTTGGAAAAAGGTTCTAAGAAAATAAGGCTTGTGTTTGAAGATGAATTCCATAGCATTCACTATGTCAACATATAATAACAAGCTAGTATCATATGAAAGAACTAATAGGGTAAGCAAACCACAGCCTACTCTAGTATTTTTTCTTTACAAAATATCATATTGTTCTTTTATATTGTAAGCTGGAGTACTGACTTTAGACAGTCCTTCTAATAGACTAGTCTGAGAGTGTAATCAATCACCATTTCTGAGAAATTTTCTGTAAAAACAAATTCTGTCAGGTTATTTTTGAAGGTAAGCTCAGAAGCTCAGAAAGCAAAATACTTTGTATTAGTAGCTGCTTGTAATAAATAAGAGGACATTTTTTCCTCTGAACTGAGTGTCCTACTCACAGATATCTAAGTTGCACTAAGGCAGTGCAATTTCCAGCCTGGTCTTTGAAGTCTGTACACATGTTTGTGCAGAAGGCTGTGATTAGGAATTCCATATCTACACTTTGCTCAAAGATGGTCACTGCAGAAACTGCCCAGAAAACATGCTAGAACATGAGGCCATTTTTGGATCTTAATATTTTCCTCATTCTGACTTTTCAGAGCCTAATAAATTTGTAAGTATTATTACTAGAGGGAAAAAAAGATTTATGATAACAAATTGTTTGGTCCATTAGGTGGTATGGCTAACAGAACAGTTATTAGTCCTTTAGCCAGGTAAAACTTCCAAGCTGTGGAGGTACTCCACAAACTCATAATTATATATTAGCATGATTTTACAGAAACAGATCATGATAAAATATTGTTATTGGACATAGCAGAGAGTGTGACATCTACTATGGCTATTCTTATGAATGCAACAAAGACGTTAATGGAATAAGAAAACAGCTTCAATTTCCATTCCAACATTTTGAATGCAAATAAAAAGGAGTTTTCATACCATTATCAATAATAATATCCATAAAGACATTCTCTGAACATTTGGAAAATAAAGGGTTTATGCTGGCTCTGTGCTTCTTGTTCCAAGCTGACACTTGGCCTGAAGGAGCAGGAACATCACTGCAGAACCTGGTAAAATAATTTGCATTAAAAAAAAGTCTTTGGCTGAAAACTGAATCCAAATTCATTTACTCTTCCACTGGCATGCAACCTGGCTACCTCACAATCTCTAGTGGAAGGCTCACTCTACCTATGAGAATTAAAGCAATTGTCCCAATATACAAACAAGGAATCGACTCCCCAGAGCAGTGCTAGAGTAAGGGACACACAAGTAGACTGGTACATCATATCTGATGGGTGCCCCAGACCTGAGGCACAGGGTAGGAGAAGGGAGTGAGACACCAAGTCTAGCTCTGATAGGAGGCTGGGATGAAGCCAGGGTATCCTGGACCTAACAGTGGTTGCTGGAGAGAGAAAGTGACCCACCAACATCACAGAGAAAGCTGAGTCAAGCAAGGTTCGAATGCAGGTTGGCCAGTGCACTGGAGCCCATGGCCACGCTTGCCCTCTGCACCTTTCCACCTCGGTGGCGCTCTCCACCAGAGGCTGCGTGTCTCCCACCTTCCATCAAACTAACCCGTGGCACAGATTCCCTGAAGGACACCATGGGGGCTCCTGTTCTTCTGGCTCTTTAGTCCTGGGAAGTTCTAAACTGAGATATATTTTAACGAGTGAGGCACTTCTGGGGAAGATAGTTGCTGTTTTAAACACCGTCCTTATCATGTGGAAAAACTGCATGTCTAAGAGCAAAGAACTAGCTCCTGTGTTGCATCTGTGCAGGTTTGATGTGGCTTTTGGGTGGCTTGATTACAGAAAAGTTCTCAGTTCTCCAGTGTCACTTATATAATCAATAAGGTTGATGGTGACTATCAATATATCATATACTACCTCTGTATAATTTGCATGTGAGCATCCCAAGGTATGTCCCAGATATAAGACAAAAGCTGCAACTCCTCTTCAGACCTTAAAGCAGTTTCTTTTCCTCAGCAAGGTCTCAATCCTGGGGACTGTAAAGTACTTCCACTGACTTGAGTTAGATCCATACTGTTCATATTTCCTACTATGTTCAAAGAAAATGAAGTGTCTAAAGCAACCCTTCAGAGAACATTAATAATTATTGCCACAGTTGTCCAGACTGAGAAAGAATGAATTTAAGTCAGTTTTTCATCAGCAACTGAGCCTATAGTATGCCTCTGAGTATGATGAGAGACGTGTTGCCTGCTGGCTTCTCAGGTTGCTGAAAGTATGAAATACTTAACTGTGCATCAAAGGTCTCTGATGGCGGCGAGTGTACTCTGGTGGTAACTGTGCCACAGCAGGACACAGCTCACTGGAGAGCTGCTGAAAGACCCACTGAGACGCTGAAGCTGCCAAAGTAGATACCTGGCAAGAAAAGCTTGGAAACCTCTCCTTATATCACATGCTAACTGAAACATTGTTCTCTTATAGATTAAATTTGTCCTCTCTCATGAACGGTGTCCAAAAATAAAGTACATTTACTTCATATTTGTCTCCTATGATGAGCCCTTCCAACTCCATCTCATTTTCGGGGGGTAAGGACTCATGAGACCTTTAGGAAGAACACACGTCCTGCATAGATAGTGGGCTTTGCAGCCCTGAATCAGCTTCACTAAATGACAGAAAACCACTGCACCTAGAGATGCCCCAACTGGCAACTCATTTAAAAACGACACAAGAGCAGGGACTTTCCTGTCCATAGTCAGTTGTAATCAATGCTGCCTCAACCCTGTACCAATTCCACCTGTTTGGACCAGAGCCACTATTCAGGGGGAGAGTATGCAGATCAGCAGACTGCAGGAGATGGCAGAGTAATCAGATAGGCAGTGGAAAGATTATGGTTTCTCAATATGCACCTGAGATGCATCATATATTCCCACATTTTAGGAACACAGCTGTGAAGCTGAGATTGAGTCTGGCCCTGCAATATTTTATTTGAACTGGAACAACTGCTTAATAGGCTGAATAACAGAGATAGGAAAGGGGTGATCTAACTGGAATGAGTTATGCGACTCTTTCCAAATTCTTCACTGAAGTAAAACAGAAACCTGGTTTTCTTTTTTTGCTCCATGGCTGTGATCAACAACAACAACAACAACAACAACAACAACAACAACAATATTGTTCCTCAGATTTCCTTCAAATCTGATGAACAACTGGCCACATTGTAAGTTAAAATGAAATTTGATAAGGTTACAAAAAAAAAAAAAGATAGGGATGCAAAATTCTAAAGACACAAGGATTGCTGACAAAGGCCATTTGCTATAAAAAACTTTTTAAAGATGTTTAAAAGAAGTCAATAACATAGTCACTGCAAGTTCAGGGAAGAAGATTTTGTTTATTTGGCACTGAAAAGGCTAAATACATAAGTGGGACTTCTGCCATCCCTAGGCTCCACAGCCCACCCTCTCCAGGCAGAGCAGGAGTGATGTTATGTAATGGATTGTGACTCTTCTAATGGCAAAAAGCCTATGGAGTCTGACAGAAATGCAGTCAGCTCAGCTGCACAGCATTTGGGTAGGAATCCCAGGGTCTGCTTGTCCTCACAGCTCTTCTGTTAAAGAGATTTGTGAGCTGCACAGGAGTAACTTTGCTATTATTCTTTCTAATTGCAACACAGTGGTCCAAGGGAGCCCTGTGCACTAGGTGCTGCACAGATAGCAAACTGAAAAAAAAAAAAAAGGAAAACAGAGGGGTAGAGTGTCTTGCCAGTTGCACACAGCTTGGCAGTGGCAGGGACAAGCAACCTCTTCCTCTTCTCACAGCAATGCTCTGTGGTGGGGTCCTTGCAGTAACACCACCAACAGAAAAGTTACATGTGTATTTTCGTTCTGCTTATTTTCAATAACAACTGATCATCAAGCAGTCCTTGTTCCTTTAAAACAGAATTTCAGGAATAAAATATTCCAGCTGTTTCAGACCTTCAGCTGTGTTTCTGTTCATTCTGAAGGCACTCCATGATTTCTGCTCTTCATTTTATATCTCCTTTCAGCCATCCTAAGCCTTCAGCCTTGATACTTTTCCCAGCTTCTGAGAAAACCTAGATAATTACCTCCCAGCCTTTGGAGTTATCTTCTCCTGTTTGAGAATTCAGCTCCAAACAAAGGCTCTCAGGCTTTGTTTCTGTGAGCTGTATTGGAGCTTCCCAGCCACTCACATACTTGCTTTATTTTAAGTATGTGAGAAGCCCAGGTGCATTAAAGGAAAATAAGCATATCTTTAACTTTGAACATCCAAATAGTCTTGCTGATTTCAGCTGGGACTAACTAAAGGTCTAAGTTTTTGATGAGCTGGGCCTTTAAAATCCATGGTTAAGGTTAAAAAAAAAAGCTAGTCACTGATGTGAGTGGGTATATTTTCAGATGTGCTGAGACCCCAGCAGTTCCTGCCTGAAGCAGAGAGATGTTGGAAGTTTACATAGCTTGTGAGTGATAAACAGCAGTTGGGCCCAGGGAATGGTGACTCCGGAGATGCAGGTGCCATCCCCAGAGCTACTGCTCAGCTGTGATTCATGGGGAAAGCCAGCCAGTCTTTCGGGGTTTCTCTTTTCCCCTCCCAGCTCTTTTCTGCCCCGTAAGCTCTTTGTAACAGGTATCCTCCCGACGGGTAGGTTTGTGAGCATGAAGCAGCATTTGCAGAGTATCAGGGGCAGCCTGAGTATCGTGGCCAGCCTGGCAGTGTTAACACAGGCCAATGGATGTAGTTTTTCACTTGCACTTTTTAGCCCAGGCAGAGGAGCTGTTCTGCTTCAGATATTTGATTAGTACAGCATCATCTTCTCCCATGTAAATGTATTCTGCATATTGAAGCAGTACCTACCAAGTCCTCCTTTTGATTAGGATCTCAATAGTACAAATAATAACTACTTACATACAGAATACCCAACTGCAAAAGCCATTTTTAAGGTCGCAAAGACAAATACTCAAGAGCTGGGAACTGCTAACAATGGTATTCATCTTTTTAAGTATAGGAGGAAAATTTCCAAACTGTTTTTCAGTGTGCTTTTCCTGGAGCCTCCTGCTTGGCCCGATTTCTGCCTTGTGACCTTTCATCAGCCCCACTGGGTCTGACTGTGCAGCACAGACTCTCTGGCTTCCTTGCCTTGGGCCCTGACATGCCCATTAGATGGATCCATCTCCTGACTTCCCTAATATCTAACCTTGACTTGCCCAAACTTTTTCTGCTAATAAATGGCCAAGACTGCCTTGCCACGGCCTCTGTCAGTTCCCTCTTCCCTAACGTGATCGAACATAACAATCCCAGAAAAAGAAGCCTTCTCCAACTAGCCCTGGCCATGAGGGAAGGCTGTGGGTTTTCTTGCTGGAAATTGGGTGTGCATACCCTGATTATTCATAGAAACAGAAGGAAATTCAAACCACTCAGATTGTACAGACTCTGCAGAGAACTTTATTGCTAAGATCTATGTCTCTGCTGAGCACATACAAAGTTTCCAGAGCTTATGCCCCGGTAAAATTAGGGTGGGTTTTCACAGGCATTACACTAAAGTTCAGACATCACCTTGCCAAATATTAAGTATTTCTTCTGAGCATAGGCTCAGAAAAAACACCCATAATCATGTAGCATTGCTAAATGTATCTCTTTCCTCAGCTGTATATTCAGAAAGGGCTTAGCCAAATTCCAGCCCTGCCCCAATTTCAGCTTGATGTAGATACTCAGCACAAGTCATTATCAATGGCAACATTTTAAGTAACTGAAGCTTGTATTGCAAAATGAGACAGTATAGTTAGAAAAGCCTGTTGTCTTGCATCTGTTATTTGGTTCAATGTCTCTAACATCTGGAACATTAAACTGCCATTCTGATTTTTTGTTAAATTTTTGTAAAATTAGATTTCTTGTTTTTTTAAAGATCTCTGAGGGAACATTCACAGTCTTGGCAGCTTCGGCTATCTGAGCTCCAATAATGCCCGTATTTTGAGAGACAAAACGTACATTGATCATGCCATGGATTCCTATTTCACCAGATGCATTGTTTCAGGCCTTTATAATTTCATACTGGATTTCATCTCTTCTGAAGAGAAAAGAGAGACATGCAAGAGAGGTTCAGGAACATTTTTCCCATGAACATGTTTGTCTAAAATATGATTAAAAGGGCCTGCTAGGGAGAAAATACAATATCTTGCTTTTAAAAATTAACATGTGTTACAGCTAGATCAAAATTGATTTTTTCATGCCCACTTTATTACATGTTTCTAAGGATTTTATTTTTGTTCTCATTACAGTAACAGAGCAAAGTAATTCTGGCTTAATTGCTCTCTTTCTTGGGAAGAGATTTGGAATAGAAGCCTTAGAAAGCCTCCTAATGATCCTGAACTGCATTTTCTGTCTAAACTAAAGGCCATGGTCATCAAAGATGAATGAAGAAGATGGTGAGGTGATGAGAAAGCAACCACCATTGCATTTCCTCTTTGTATTCAGAAAAGTGAGAAATTTAGAGTGCTATGTGCAGAAAAGAGGGAGAAAAATTATAGTGTCTCCCTATTGACCCAGAACCAATGGAAATCACTCTTGAAACTCTTCTCATATAGAAAATAACCAGTCTGTCAACAAGGCCCTACTTAATGAAATCCTTATTTTGTGCTCCACATTGGCTTTTATATGAAAGTGTTGAATGACAGGCTTATTCTGTGTTAGTTTAGGAGTTTCCTGGAAGGAAATAACGTGCCTGGAACATTTCTAAAAATTAACAAAATACAAACCAACAACATCCAGTAGCAAGGCTGGCTTAGCAGCATTGCTCTCAATCACATAGCTACGGTGGTCACATTGAATCTCCTGAGCTCTCAGCATCAGAAAGGTGAGCAGAGGAAGGGAGACAGCAGGAGCACAAAAATACAAATATTACATGTTAGAAATGGTCTCTCCCCCTCTCCTTTCCTTTCCTCACACGTTCATTGGTATTTATCTACCATGACAAGCCTCATTTCTCCTTTTAAAAGAATGCATAAATGAGCTATGAATATTTGATCCTTTTTTAAACATATATTTTGGCTTGACAAGTCACAGCAGATAAGACTACCCAAGATGGTAGCCAGCTGCTCTGGAGGAGGGAGTGTAGGTAGAGTGGGGGCTGGTGTTACAGGCATCACCTTTTTCTGACACACTGCATGTAAGCTGCTACCTAAGGGAGGGCATCAGCCAGAGACACACTTACTTGCTGTTGCAAACCTTCAGTTGTTACACAGACGACTTCAGATCCACTGATGATTCTGCACATTGTGCAGGACAAATTCTGTCATCTCTATACTTAACTTCAGCATATGTGTGAGTGGCCCAGTTGACTTTAGCAGAAATACTCACAGCTTTATAGTCGAACACCTGTGTGTGCTTCCAGGATCATGGCTCAAACTCTGTGTAACTCTTTCTCTTAGGATTTTGGAGACTTTTCTCCATGTTTCTGGACAAACTAGCTCACTCTGTAGTCAGTTCATATTAGCTGCTTCACAGAGAAAATACTAGCCTCACAAACACTATAGTGAGATTTAATGAAATGAATAAAGGATTTTTTTGCATACCCATTTGCAGGTATGTTCACAGGCTTGTTTCAGGCTTGATTTGCAGGGATATTGCAATCTACATAAATTCTTCCTATGTATTGTAGTGTACTGGTATTTTGAACCAGTGACAAATAAACATATTTTCCAAAAAAAAAGCAGATTTTCAAAAAATACCCATTTCTATCTGCTTTACACTGAAGTTGGGAGCATGTGAGAGCAATATTTGAACTCAAACAATTCTATATGCTTGTATGTGAACTTAGCTAAAGTTGCTGAGTTTTTCCTCCTTAAAACCTTGTTTTAATTATATTTTAATGGAATAATATAGATGATTTGGGGGATTTTTTGTTTGTTTCTCATTGAATTTTAATTGAAAATTGTCTATTTGGGAGAAATTTCTCAATGAATTCACTGAGAAAATAAATCTCTTTTTACTCACTGTTTTCTTCTTCTACAATTTTCACTATGTAAAAATTTTTAAATATCACCAAATTCTCTGAGTTTCTGCATCATTCACCTTTTGTCCAAAGATAAATGGTCAGATTTGTTTTTCTTGGTGAGAAAAAAAGTTAAAAGTTACATTAAGTGAAATTACATTTTCAAAAACTGTAAAGGACTCTCTTTCTCCTCCCTTCCCCAACAAATTTCCACTTTTATATCAATTTTCAAAACTGAACGAAGAACAATGTTCTTGACACATTGAGATTTGATAGATGGATATTTGCCTGTTGGGCCTGATCCAAAATTTCTTATAAAGCAATACTCTAATGAAGGTCATTAGAAACACTGTCACAGCCAGGAGCCCCATACAAGGTGCACAGCTGGGTTTACCTCCCTAAAACTGAGGGAATACTTTTTTGCTGTGTTGTAAATTTACATCACAAAGAATTAATGCCTGATTTATTGGAGTCAATGAAGAGCATCCTTGACTTCGACTATTTGGTCCAAGAGGAAAAAAATGATCTTCCTCATGGAAATCATTTTACTGAGGTGACTCTCTCCTTTCCAGCATGTGTTTTATTTTTTACTAAAGCCTAAACCAAGCAGCGTTTTGGACCTGACAGACAAATTTGAAAGTTGCTGATAAGCACAGAAATAGTGAACATTTTGATCAGTATTTTAAAAATCTTGTTTGGGACAGTTTTTGATTTGCATCTGAATCACCTGGAAAAGATTCATATCAACTCAATTTTCAAATATTTTGAGGCACTAAGAACACTATTTTTATACTTTTCAACCTCTAAGATACATGTTACTAGATGGCATTAAGAACTGGAGGTGAAGAGCAGTGCCCTTCTCTATGTGTGACCTAACTTCTGTAGTAAAATACATAAAGATTTCTGAATCAGTTGAAGTGAGGCACAGATCATTAGCGTCAAGGGCCTATGGTTTGTGGTGCTGACAATTCATCACGTCAGTGTCATCAGTATCTTATGCAGTGTACTTTAGACACGTATCATCAGCAATTAGTTTCTGGGAAAAGCATACTGAAGGGGCAAAGTCCTCTGAAATATCTAGGAATTAATTGCATTTCAAATATAAATTCAAGAATGTCAGGACTACTATTCAGTTATTCTGCAGTGCAAAAAAATTGAAGTCAATGAACAGTACTAATTTCACAGAAATATGCTTTCCCTCTTCATGTTGTTTGAGGGGGGTATTTGTGGAAGGATGGTGGGGTTGGTGGAAGAATGTGCTTTTTTGAATATATAGTACATTCTTTTGTATTAAGCTTTCACAGACGAAAGTGCTCATGGTAACGTGCCCTGTGATGTTCTGTTTGAAAATATTACTCTTTCTTCAAAGAAGAGAAAGGGAGAAGCTGTAGCTTTAAATTGTATGAGCATGGGAAAATCAGACATGGTAATAAAAGTGGATGTTTGAGTGTGTCAGATGAAATTTATTAGATAGGGGTCTCCAGCTTAGTGCATTCCTATGCAAAATTCTTGGTAAGCTGCCAGAAAGTGAACTCTGAGCATTAGCACAGTAGAAAATATTTATACTGGTGTAAGACTGCTGGCTGTGATATGTTTCTGCTCTTTTAAAATAGCTTGCCACAAATTCAGAGATGTCAATAGAGGTCAAACTGTAGGGAAATATACAATTTAATGAATCAATTATATGCTTCCCAGACAATAAGCAATACTGTTGTAGAAAAAAATGAATTATTAACATATGAAAATAATTTGTGAGCTGCAACAATACATACAGTAGCAATCAGGATTAGGTTTCTGAAAATGTCCAGTCAATCTAATTGCTTTCCCAGTAAAGTAAGCACAATAGATTTCTTTTGTTTTGTGTTCTTTTTTTCAAGCGTTATCTCCAATATGAATGGTTGCATGAAGGCATTCTTCAGTGCACCTCAGCACTGGCTTCAGTTGCTACTGCTGGGTCATATCTCATTAAACTGAGCCTGTGAGGAGGACTGTTAAAAGATTTTCACATATATTCCATTATTTTTACTTTACTAAGACACAGATTTTATGTTAGTGATAAGTTCTATTTGTAATGACTACGGCTATCATGAGATCTATTTTTGACATAAGCTGAATTCTGGCCAAAATTCTAGTATTCAGCATCTTTTCAAGAAATATTCAAAACCTTCCCATTTGAAGGAGACACCATTTCCTCCTCACATAAATTTGGCTCAAAGATCTGCCTTGAACAATGTTTCCCTGTGGAAGCTCTTCTTTCCTTCCTATGATTTGCTTTTGCATTTAGCACTTGTGGAGTTCTCCCCTTGCAATCTAAGGAAAAAAGACCTGCTATAACCCATCCTCCTGCCCAAAGTTGCACTGCTTTGCTGGCAGGGATCTTACATCTCCAAACTTGGTGTAGGCCCATGGGGTCAGAACTGACTCCAGGAACAGCAGCACCAACAGTCAGCAACAACTGAACTATAATTTCTCCAAGGTCACATAGAAATTCTGAGACAAAGCAGAAGGCTGACCCTAAACGTACTGCATCTTAGATCATTTTTCCTTTCAAAATGAAATTAAAATTACAAATCGACCACACTGTAAATATCCAAGGCTTTAACTACTATTTCCTAATAAATTCTTAAAACTATAATCTTGCAAGCAAAATGGCGAAATAATGCCTTTTTTTTTTCTACAGCATTCAAGCCATTACATTTTGTTTTTTAAGGATAGAAATAAATATAAGTTCAATATAAGGACATGGTTACCCTGCCATTTTCGGCACAGACTTTTACCCTGCCAGAATTGTCCTAGTTTCCTGTGAATACATGCTCCTGCTGGCATACTGAAATGCTGACTTCAAATCTTGTGCCTTTATTTTAAATTAAGCAGGAAACACACACAAAAAAATCCCAGCATCAAACCCAGCTTCCACAGAATACTTGTATCAGTCAGGCTAACATCTGTTTGGTGTCTTTAGAGTAATCACAATTTCCTATTTATTCAGACTTGGGATTTAAGAAAAAAGTACAGCAAACCCTCAATTAAAACTATCATACACATTTCATAGCAGATTTAGAAATATGTAGACCTAACACAAACTAAAGGACACATTCCACATTTGATACTCAGATTTTAGAAGAAAGATGTAAGTTTTTACTGAGGATGAAAGGACAGTCCAAAAATAGAACCTGGAGCTATGTATAAATAGAGAAACCTGGCTGAACGATAAATCTGCTACTCTCCTCATGTACTTTACTAAGTCAATATTAATACTTCAGATGAAAAATGGAGCTATAATACATCATGTTCTTGAAAAATAATGTCACTGATGGGAATGGAACTCATATCCGAAACTGCCAGACTTTGTTTGACCATAACCAATTGCAAAGGTATTTTCTTATTGCATTTTGTCTTTAGTACATTTTGGTTAACCAAATTTGTTTGGTTCCTTAATCTGATTTAGGAACAGTCTAACAGGGACAAACACATATGTATGTGAGTGACGACCATTTAATGGGCTACTATTGTGTGTTGGCTGGTCTGCTGTAACTGGTCTGCATCAAAAGGCGAGTAAAATGTGTTAAGTTAAATCTCTGTTGCTGAAGTTTAAGCTAACACATTCTAGCTCATAGTCTTATTGGGGGAAACAACATTCACTTGGACAGTTAACACTAATTATGTGCTCTGTGGTAACTCATTAAGCGTGTCCAAGCCATGACTTAGACAAAACAAATGAAAAATCAGGCAAAAACCACACTCCTACCCTAAGGACTGCAGTACTTGTCTTTATTCTCTTTTTATATCCTCCCCTAATTTGCAAAGCTACAGGTAGCCTGTTTTTTTCCCTCTTTACAGAGAATGGTATTCTCATCACACAGCCACTCTAGAGCATGGGAAGCTCAAAATAATGTGTTTGAGATAGTCACATATGTGCACTGTAATTTCAAAAGTTTAGCTGCCTTTTGGTAGAATGGGTAAATCTATGAAGTAGTAAAATTCACTCTTCTTTAGAGAAATTTTCCTCCCAAACTGTAGGCAAAAAGTATTGTGCAGATGATTCTGTAGCATTCCATAAACTCATGAGATTAGATTTTATTAGTAAAAGGCACAGTCTTTAAGCAAAGAAGAACATTCCTATTTCTCCTTGTAATAAACAAGATTTCTGTCCATTGCTTCAAAATGTACTCATTTTACCTTCATGGCAAAATGTTTAAATAGGGCCAGCAGTCTGTTTCAATTCAGTTTTTGGTGTCCAATATCATTTTTTCTAGTAGGTCTTCCAAAACACAGTGATGTATGGCTACCTAACTGAGATTGCAACCACCCAAGTCTTTGTGTCAAGGAGAATGGATCAGCTTGAATTAGAGTAAATATCTGCTATACAGTCAGGAGTTTATTTCTGCTAGGCTGAATTAGTTAGAGAATTTACTGGCACATCTTCATTAACATGACTCTCTGTACTAGAAAATAGTTAATCTTTTATTACATTGGATAGCCTTGTGGGATTGTTTTAGTGATTCATTATAGAAATCAAAGTAAATTCTACAGTATTGTGCAGTTTGGCTCATCCAATTGGAAAAACCCTAATGATCAAAAAAGCATGTGTTCTTACTCAGATATATTTTATGACATGGCTGTAAAACGTACCTACCACAGCTTTTCATTGTTTCACAGACAATAAGCACAGTCATTTTCAGGATTCTATTGTTCTACAGCTGAAATAGTGAACGTCCCCTTAGCCATTGACATGACTGACAACTATATTTATATCTACAGAATAGGTATGATTAATTACTATGTTTCGTCAAAAAAGTTTATTCCTCAAACCTATAGAAATTACAGCATTGCTTTTGAGATGTGACTCTAAAGAATATGTCAGCCTTTCAACCATAAACAACTATGTCTGAGAATTTATAACTTGGCAGAAATGACTTTTTGAGCTTAACCTTAATATGTATGTTAGTAGTCCAGAAATAATTTATTTTCTGAGATCTGCCAAACTTACTTGCACAGGGTAGTGCTTCAACTTCTACAAGGAGTTCCATTCATTTCAATGGAGATAACCAGGTCTAGACAATTTAAGTACTTGGTTTTAACTGTTTACATTCATTTGTCTCAAAAAACAAACCTGGAAGAAAAAAGGCATGTTTTTCCTTTAACAATCATATTTAAAGGAAACTTACTATAGCAATAACAAAGGACGAAATTTCAGTGCTACTGAAATCCAAAGGAGTTTTCATATAGAATCCCATTTGTTCAGGTTTTTATTCAAAAGTATGTAGTTATCTTTTGGTAGTTACTTCATATTACTGTCCTGTATTTTCATATGAATTTATTATAATCACATTTGAGCAGGGCTCCCATAATAATGAAAAAGATTCATTCCTACTATGCTTGAGAGAATAGAAGTTTTATAGAACCCACTGGAATTACAGGCATGGTGTTTCTCACATGAGTGAGTGTTTGCAGGAAGGGAGAATTTGCCTGCTTTTAGGTATCTAAGGTTTGGATAGCTTGTCTTAAATTCCCAGGTCTTTGCATGCCAGTAATTCAATTACAAAAATCCTGAGTTTTCATAGCCAATGGCTATCATGTGGTTGAGAGAATTGTCCATCTTTTATTATGGCATCAGAAAAATCCACACTTCTCTGGACTCCATCTGCTTCTTGTTTTTTGGAACTTCCTATTATTCTTCTTATCTGTGGACATTTCCAAACCATATTTTGCAGTCAATCCCCAGAATATGCACTGAACTCACGTTAAATTTTTAGCTGCCACTTGGCATCCAGGTTGAACAGAAAGCCTTAACACACGCTCTGTATGTTGCTACAGCTCCTCAGTTGTCAAATAATTGCCATAATGCTCCAGTCTCTTATGAGGAGATTATTCACTGTATTAAATATTTTTAAGGAGAGGAGCCTTCCTAAAATGTTCACTGCAGTTATAACCTCAACTGATAAATATCTGAAAAGATTTGAAGTGCCACATTCTGAGGTGCCGGTAATGCTCCATTACCTAGAATGTGCCTGAACTACAGGCAGGAGAAGGGAAGAAGGATTACTGTAAAATAGTTTATAGGAAACAGGGATGCGGCTTGTTGGCAGGTAATGTTCTGCTTATAAGCATGGAAGGTTGTGCCTGAACTAAACTGAAGTAGAATGTAAAAAATGCATAGAGAAACAATGCCAAGGTAACAGGTTTATCTGGAAAAGAGAAGGAGGTTTTGCAATAACTATTAAGAACAAAGGTCAGCTAAAATGTTGCTTCGCCAGCAACAGCCCCAAAAGGAGCACCTCTGTTATCAGAGGTCAAACATAAACTCTCACCTCTCCCTGCAATAAGCATCAGGCCTGGCCCTCGGAGCCGTTTGGGTGGATCTGCTCACACCTGCTCCATGGGGACTGGCGTTCCCAGGAGTGGCCGCCCCGTCCCAGCTGCACGGTGGCAGGTTCGTGCCCTGGCCGGATGGATGCCTCACTGCCCTTGGTGCACACGGTCCCATTTCCACACGCGGGCTCTGTGAATTCATTCCCTCCAGTCATATGCCTGAATGATGTGCATTTTTCTAGAAATCTTGCTGTTGTAAGGCAATGGAGGATGTTTTATATGTTTAAGTGCTCTCCTATGGCACTGTGGGAAAAATGATATAGTTTAATAGACTTACTTAGCCAAAACTGAAGTGTCCGGCTCCTGTCCTTCACTTCTCATTTCCCATTGGTCTGGGTTGTGACTGGCTCATCTCAGTGCTTTTGTTTTATTGTCTTCCATATGCCTGTCTCAGTTTTTACGATTCAAACCTTGCTCCTGTTATGTATAATACTAGCACAAATGGTAACTTATATCAGTTACAGTTCCACAATAATAATAATCTACCCTAGTCCAGGTGTTGATCTTATGGCTTGATCCATACAAATGGTAAAACTTGTCTATGCTGAGCCAGTTGCAAGATGGAAAACTTAGAAGCATAGTATGTCTTTGGTGAGACATTACCTTAATGGCTCTGCATTAGTGCCCTGTTTTTTCTTTTTTCTTTGCTTGTTTTTAAGTAGGTGGGGAATACTTGGTAAATGCACAGTGAAAAACATACACACTGGTGTGTGATGATGGCTTTCCATGCTATGAGACTACACAATCTGGGTCTTTCCACAATGGAAACAACGCAGAAGTCTGCAGCACCCGTGTCTCTCTTGCTGAATGATGAATTAACTCCAGAACCTCAAGGTGGTTTGGAACACATTTTCTTTTCCACTATAATGTTTCATGAAGTGTGAGTTGTTGGGCGCTTTTTTTTTTCTGCAGATGTTGCTGGCAGTGTTGTACCACATTCTCTTATTGATATGGTAGAGGTGATGGAAAAGGAATGTGAAATTGAAATGGGTCACTGTTCTCCCTGACACTGTTGAAAAAAATTTACAAGAAAAAAATTGCAGATCCACTTTGAACGATTACAGAACTTTAACACACTTCTTGGGATTCTGCTCTAGTAATTCCTTTAAAGCCTGTGACTCTGAAAAGGATACCTATGAATAACAAGTCATGAAGTGCAGTCTAGATTGTTGTTACTCTAGCTGGCAGTGCCAAATTTTTGTTGTCATATCTTTATTATATATACATGGCATACAGTAGTTTCCCAAGCAAACCAAGGCAGTGCTGAAAGTACATTTCAAGGTATTCCAAATACTATTTCACTCCTCTTATAAGAATGTGATATCTTAACAAGATACCAAGCATTTAAAGTCTAAAACACTTGGGTAGAAACCCATGCAATTTTCTCTGTCATCATAGCACTTCTGGAGCCCAAATGCTGTGACAGGGTGGGTTGTCTACATAAATTTCTCACTCATGGGCATCCCTCAGTGATGCCACCTTATCTCTAATGCTTTCTTATGGAACGCAGTGCTACAAATCTGTGATTTGCTACGGGTAACAGCTCAGTAAACCTTCTCCCTTCCCGTGCTGCATGCTAGACTGTGGGCAGTAAGGTCATCGCCTGCTTGCTAACACTAATGTTCAGGCTGTGAGTTTGGCTATGGCAAGGAAAAGAGAAGAACCCCAAGACAGCAAAGAAAGAGAAACAAGCTGATTGCCAGCAGCTATCCCTGAATTCTGAAAAGGCGACAGTGTGGCATTGCATCTCACCTAAGTTTAGAGGTGGGATTCAGCTCTGGCTTGAAACACTTACATTTTGGTGTCTACATGTGAGCGATGTCTGAGCCCCCACTGCAGGCAGAGGAGATCCAGTCAGTGCAGTCGGTGGAGCCTAGAGAACTGAGCAGCTGCTCCAGCCAGGATTCAGTTGCCTTATGGTCAGCATCTATTGCCAACCCAGGTGCCCTCAGGCATCCTGTCTGGCTGTCACTCCAGAAGGGGTGAGTCTCCCATAGCTCCTGGTCCGTACGTGCTGGCTCTGAGGAGGCATCAAACAGCCTAACATGTCTGCAGCAATCAGCTGGGGGTGAGGAAGTGTACCCGGGAACAGTGAATATGGCCTTAGGAGCCTATGCTTAGGTGTATGCTGTTGATAGCCACATCCGAGCTACATGTCGAGACTCCCTTGAGAGAAAGTGGAGAGAAACAAGCATTTTTCAGGTGTAGTTATCCTAACTTATTTCAGGCTCTATCTTGAAACAAACTGTGCCATAGAAGAGCGTGGGAGGGATTCAGCTGCCTAAATTCATGTGGCTGGAGACATTCTAAATGCTCAAAGGTATCCAGGACATCTATTGGAGGCTGGCAGATATGACACAGGGCCTATCAGAAATGCAGCCCCTTTGGCCCGGCTGCCAGAGGTCAGAGAGGTTGTCCTAGAGTATCTCAGATGCCACTAGACACCCCTGTTTAGGCACTGAGTCCTCCAGTTCCCTCCTCTGACCAGCTGAGGTGTAGCCCTCCACCATCTAGACAACTACAGATGGGAGATGACTCCACCCCAAATGACTTTTTTCTGCACCCAGAGAATGAGGATATGAGTGGACCCTACTTCTCTGTTCCTGGAGGCCAGTTTATTCATGGAGACTCCTGAGGAAGTTCAACCTTTATGGCCCCCATTCAGGCAGTGTGCACAGATCCTGACTTGTGACCAAAACAAACTGCTCAGTTTTGCAGACAGCCTGCTCCCCACCACCCCCACAAATACCTGTGGTGTAGTTCTACCTGCTCTTCTCATGCAGCTCTGGCTCATTTCCTCTCAAATTCTTGACCCACCCTCAAGGGGTGCAAGTGAACGGACCGCAGTAACCCTACGCCATCGTCAAAGGAGTTCCCTTCCGGCGAACAATCCCCAGCTGGCAGTTTTCACCAGTTTTCCAGACAGCAAAGCAAAAAGCAGAAGGAATTAGAGTAGAAACCCAGACCTGCTCCAACAGTTTCTCTGTGGCAAATCATATTTCAAGGGATTTGGTTGGATGTTAAGGGATGGATAGAAAACTAGGCTTAAATGGGAATGTAATTTTGTCCTTAGCTATGATGTAGCTAACTTCAGGAATAATGGGAGGGAAATTAATTTAGATACATAATGCAATTCAGAAAACTGTTGTGAATTCTAGAAGTTTAGGAGAATTAAAACAATAAGCAACTAAATAAATTAATGAGAATAAGACCTGAATTCCAGTAATAATAACAGAAAAGCAAAAGGCATTTATTAAAATGAAAACAGGAAATTTAATAATTTAAAGTACAAGAAAATAAAATACTGAGACTAAAGACAGAAAGAATTAGGTGACAAATATGTATGAATTTGGTGGGGAACTGGCTAAAAGTATGCTAATATATTAAGAAAAAAAGGATTAGGTTTTAGTCCCAATGAGTGATGTTGGTTATATTCTTACTACAATTCAAGTTTACAAGGTGTGTACTCTGCTTGTTCCCTGTTCACTAATTTTATGCTAATATTGCATTTCTGAAGGTGGATTTTTGATTTAGAGATTTGTTCATTAGAAACAGGAGTAATATCGTAAAGGCCTCAATCCCAGACACTGCTGTTGCAATTGTAAGTGCAGAGTTAAGTTGATGAAGAAGCATTTTTAGGGTCAGGACTTTGCTGATCCCCTGAAAACAGGCGTCTGATAATATGTTCTCTAGCTACTGCTGAACTGGTCTAAGTTTTAGGGAGTGATCCAGACATGACAGAACTCAGACATTGGCAGATCAAACTGGCAGACCAATATTATCTCTGTGCCTCCTGATTCTCCTCTGTGGGATGATATCTATCTGTTATCTATTGTTTTACACTTTGGATGAAACACAGCCTGCCTGGTTTAATTCTCTGCTTAGGCGCTGAGGCATGCCTCACAGAAATGTAGGTACCTGACACCGAGTGGGGGGAAGAAAGAAGGGAATGATCCCATCAGCCTAAAATAACTGACCAAGTTCCCTGTAAATGGAGAGACACTTTCAGTGCCTTTGAAAGCCTGCAGAGGTTTTGGCCAGCCTGTCTTTGGTACGAGAAAATCAGGCCCTTCAGAAAGCAATCCCATACATAAAGTTAAGTTTCTATCTTTTTCTTTGAAAGCCTCAGGAGCTAATAGGAATTATCTCTTACACCTCAGCAATCTAACGAGCCCCACTAGACGTGGAATATGATGGTGGCAACCCCAGCACCCACCACTGACATGATAGCCTGCTATTTACAGCGTTGCCCCAGGCCTGAACCCACCTTTGCCATATCTGTCTGGAGTTCCCTAGTGTCTCTCTTCAGTCTTTCATTTTGAAACTGGGCCTACCTGCAAGCAAGAAGTGTGGTTGGGGTATTTGTATGGATGAGGCAGAACCACAACTTTGCCCTCTCCTCTCAAGTTTGTCTTAGTTTTTACCAGTAACAGTTTCAGGTAAAAACAGGCACATTCAAGGCAGCAGGTCCTGGGCCTCCTGGCTCTGCCTTTTCTTGAGTTCATGCCCCACCACCAGAATCGGGCTTTCTTTTCCCATCTGGTTCCCTGAGCCTTGCATGGCCGGCTGAAAGAGGAGGGCAGTGAGGGCCCTTCTTCAGCTCTGAGATCCATGATCTGATGGTGGTTTGGACACTCTCCAGAAACACATCTCCCACCCTTCTTGCAGGTCCCAGCCACCGAGGAGGGGCTCCAGCAGGCAAACTCAAGGCAAAGGGAGAGGAGCCGGGCCATGGCAATGAGGCTGGCTGCAGCCCAGACCCAGCCAGCCATGCTGTCCAGCTGGGGGAGACAGCAGTGCCGTGATGTCATTTAGCAATTAGAAAAGTAGAAATACTGGATTACAGATGAGACTTTAAAAAAAAAAAAAGTGAAAGATTAACTCAATAGGGAAGAGTTTTTTATGACATTATACATCACTGTAAATCAAGGTAAGGTTTGGGAACATCCCATAAACAACCCAGTTCTTTTCTGACTCAGTCTTTCCTAGCTTTTCTAAAAGCTTCAGATTGAGCCAGACAGTCTAAATCCTATTAAACTTGGTAAATTCATGTAAAAAGGAATGTTCCTTGGACTACAGTAAGGTTTCCTACCAATTTTCCTTTGATTATATTACAGATGACAGTTTATAATAGAACTGCAGACTATGGTAACACGGAAAAAACATAAAATTTAACATTTATATATTTCCAACTCCTTGTCAGACATCAGAGGGATTTTAAAAAATTTAGCAAGGAATTTACAGCTTGACACAATTGCATATGCAGTAATAATAATAATATAAATATCAAAGGTAATCTCCTCCCTCCTGCCCTTCCTCCCTCCTCAAAAAGAAGCAACATTAGAGAAGTATTAAAAAATAACTTAGAATTTGAAGGTGAAGCTGATAATAAATACAAAAACCATCAAGGAAACAATTTTCTCTCACTATGCGAGAAGGGTCAGTGAGTAAATTCTCCATATATGAATGGAATAACTATTCCTGAAAAATCTGTGTGCAATGTATGCACCACCTCCTTTTTCTTTCCTATGGCCAATTCCAAACTTAAACCAAAAAGTTTTTAGAAGAATTGGGTGCCCTCAATGAGCAGCAAAATATTTAAAATCCATATTTCAGTTGGGGGATTTTCTATAAAGCACTCATTGCAAACTGTGGGCCTAATCACTCAAGTATTTCTGCATAGGAACAATTTTATGCAGATGAGTTATACGATTAGCTTCCTTGAGAAGACTCACATGAGTAAAATTATTCTCTTGAAAAACAGCTTGAAGCACTGGGCCCAGTAGCTGAATGACCATATTTTCCATGGCACTCTGAGTGGCAAAGACAGTATCATTGAATGGAGATTATGAATACTCTTTTATGTTGATTCCATCCCAGCTCTGCTTTACACATTCAACAGACAGCCTCTTTGTAGCTTTATTTTTTGCGAAAGGGTGTAACTGCTTTTCACTATATATTCTTATTTTCCACAGTTCAAAACTCAATCTAAGCCATGAAAATTCACTCGGAGGATAAAATAAGATATTTTCAAAAAAATTATTCTGACCATATATATTTATGTCACTGAGGGAAAAAAAGAAACACTTGGCACGTGCTATAATAATAGACACTTTATTTGTGTAGAAGACTAACAGAATACTGATCTTTTTTTAATAAGATAGTATAAAAGCAATAGGGGCAAAAACTCATGAGCAAGTTCTCAAGCTTAGGACTGCAGTTTATGAGTAAACATTTTGCTCAGGTATATTTGGAGTTAGAATATCTTGTCAGGCTTTCTGTAAAAATAATTTTTGAGAGTAATGTAATTACTACAGAAATACAGTTTAAGCATAGTTTAAAAAGGCTTTTTCTTCTGAAGAATCCTCTTCTATATTCTAACTGCAATGAAAAGGGAATAGGATTGTAATTTTTTTAGGTTTTACAGATGTATTTTTTCAGAGCTTCTGTAGCTTGTTCTAAACTGTAAATATTAAACATTAGTTTGGGAAAAGTCTGCTCCATCCAAGATTATTCTCCTCATTAAAGTCTTGTAGACACTTTCTGCCCCTGGAGAATTTTGGGGCATAAGTAAAAAGCTGGAATATGAAAAAAAGAAAAGAAAATCAGCCTCATCCAACTTGCAATCCAGACAACGAGGAGCCTGATGATGATGTAGTGAATGTTGCAGACAGGGAACTCAGTTTGAACTCTGTTTGCTTCATACAAAAAAATGTTCGCAGGTATGAGAGAAGCTTTAAACTCCAAGATACGAGCTATCTGAAAACCATTGGAAATATTAAGCAATACAGTTATGTGAATTCAGCTGAAGTCCTGTCTCCTGTTGGGGAATAAAATTTCTGCTTCTTGGACCTGTAGAGTATGACTGAGATACCCCAAATTCCTCATCTCTCAGAGAAAATCAGGATAAAATCAGGGGAAAAGTTTAATCAGCCACTGAACCCCTGTCCCATCTGACAATAGAGCAAAGTCCTACAGGCGGTGAGCTATGAGTGTGGAGAAACCTCATGGCACTGAATTTGACAGATTAGGAAGCAAGTCTCTGTGCAAGAAGGGGTGCAGTGAAAGGAAATGAAAGTGTAACAGGGTTAGGGAAAAAACACTGTAAATCTTTAAGGCACATACTCCAGATTCCACACTTCCTTGGGGGCCCCGAAGGATGCTGCTTCCTTGGGGTAGGATGAAAACACTGGTGGGAATATGTAAGATTGCAGATTTGGGAAGACCCTAGAAGGTGTGCAAACAGCATCATCTCAGACTGATACCACCTCTGCGCAAGTGGACTGGCCAGAGGTTTAAGACAAACTGCATGTAGAAAACCCATGTGTCAAGGATGGGAGGGTTCAAGCAAGGTTAGTTGTCTTCTCTGTGAAATTGAATGCTAAGGATCAAAATAGATCCTATCCAGACTATTAGTTGGTCAGAAGAGCTCTCTCTCCATCCACTGCCAATGCAAACCTTGTTAGAACAGCATGTTCAATGCTATGAGGGTTACACAACCCAAGCAAGCAAAGGCAAATTCTTCTTTTTCTAAATGCCGTTAGCTTTTTGCCAAAAAGCAGCAGAAAGAAGGAAAGCAGGGAGAATGGTGAGTTAATTTCTTGCAATTATGAGAATCGCATAGTTAATAAGCCATACCATCTCATTCTGCTTTGAAGAGGATGGATGATACTGTGAGCAAGACTTTCCAGGTATGCATTTATACGTGTTTAGTCCTTATAGATTGTGGCTGTGTACTCAAGTTTAGAAAAAAAAAAATCTGAATTGTATTTCAAAAAATCAAATAGTATTTGAACTTTTATATTCATGGATGGTGGATCTGGAATGCTGGGTGATCTTTCCTGCTTACTTTTAGGAGGTTTAATATTTGTGTTTGCAAACATATGGACATAAAAAATTCAACACCCTACTTATTTAAAACTAAGCACACAAAAAACTTGATATTTCCTTAGTCTGGCAAAGAAATGTCTGCCAGATTTAGAAGTGAGCTCAGTTTTTGAAACCATGGCTCTGAAAGTCTTGTATAATTATTTCTATCCTGATTTGTTTCCAGAAAGACTGCCAGATCACCATATTGTGCAATTACAACTTCCAATTCTCCAGTTCTTCCAGTTGGTAGAAACCAACCTTTTGGTTGCTATTTAGAAGTATTATTTTAAAAGAACAATTACTATGTTGCTGAAATTGTCTTGATAGCAGTTTTTCTCTTACTTAATTTTCAAAGATTACGAACAATCTAACATTATTGATATTGCTATTCTAATATTTCATCATAATCAGTGAATTGTAATACACACAGTTTAATTACACTAGCTGGATACCAATACAGCATCTACAAACTATCTTACAGGATTTTATTGAATAAAAACTACAAGGCATTTAAAATCACAAACTCTTTCATAACTGTAATAATACATTGATAGTAAATTATTCAATAAATGATACATAAAGAAATACACAAATAATAAATGGTTGTTTAATTTTACTATTTGGGGTAAAAACTATACTTTCATGCACCTAGAATTTAGATAACCGCATTTACTAAAAATAGCTTTTGTTATTATGTTTTACTAACTTGACTTTGTTATAAAGGAGCAAAGAAAAAGTCTGCGAGTTACACACTGTGCTGACTTCATGTTTACTCATGCATCTCACAGTTACTTCAATTGTTTTTGCTTAAGTTTTGTCATTATAATCCATAAAAAGTTAGTCTAATGTTTAAATGAAGTTACCAAAGTAATCAATCTTTGTCCTTTTTTTAACCTTCAAACACTTTTAAATTTAATTTTCTACAGAGAAAATGGCTGCAAGATAAAGAAATAGAGAAAATGTAAGTAGATGTCAAAAAGATCCAAAAGGATACTGAACCAGGCCCTTGTTCAATTATTCTGCCATTATGAACTGAGTGTGAACTGATGGTAATTGAAGCGAGAAAGGCACTAAAACACTTTCCAAAGCCACATCTGCAATGAATCAGAGGAATGAAGATAAAATGACAAGGACATTTAATGACAGGATTGTTCCCTTTCCCGCCTTTCTGCTTAAAAAGGTCTGGCCAAATTCCAGTTAGAAATGATCCCAGCACAATGAGTATACCATTTCTGTATGATGTGCAACTGGGTTTCACAGAGATGTTTGGAGAATGCAGTTAAGTATCTCTCTGAAATCTGGACCATTCCCAAACTTTCCAATGCTCATGACATTCTTGGTTGAACTCCTCCTCCTTCTTCTTCTGCTACTACTACTGCTACTAATTCTAATTCTAATTCTTCTTCTCCTCCTTCTTTTTCTTTTTCATAATTTTTCCATCCATAAAAATCTTCTGCATTACTTATGAGGAGCACTGCTGGTATTGAATACACACTGGTATTAGAACTTATGAGGAAAACAAGTGTATGCAAGATCGTATCAAGTCCCCATGCCATTCCTTCCCTTTAACTCAACACTCGCTACTCAACTGTCCCTTAGTCCTACCCTCCCACAACACATCACAGATCCTTGCCGGCATCAGGCTCATTACTCTGTTACAAATAAAAACCCCAAGATAGACAGAATCCATTTTAAGGATAATCTCTTTCAATGTTCAGTTACTGCCACTGCTACAGATGCATAGCTTATTTGTAATCTATTGATATGTATCAGTTCTCCAAAATCTCTTTCTCACATTTGGAATTCCAGGGCACAATAAATCCATCGCATAATGGGCAAACTTTCACATAAACACTGAGCTTGATTTTCCATGTTTTCCAGACCTTGGCACTTTCTTATAACTTCTTTCTGGTGTGGACAAAGAATTGGGCAAGGCATCATATGTTACTGGGATGATAAAACATACAGTGAAAAGCAGAGCTAACAGCCAGAAGCAATGGTATAATATCACCAAAGAAGACAGCTGAAAGATTATTCTTGAATAGATTTTGGAGCAGATTTAACAGAACTTTTACTTTTAACTAATAAAGAGAATAATTCTGCAATGATAAAAATGAAACACTGATTCTGCATCTGTTAATTAATTATCTAAAATTAGGATTAGAAAACATTTGTAATGCACTGCTAACATGGAACAAGCGAACAAAATTACTTCAGATCATGGGAGGATGGAGTGAAACCAGACTGTACAAGAGGTTAAAAAGATGAGGTGTTTGATCTGAAGTTCCCACACTGCAGTTACATCTCTGAATAAAAAGGTTGTATTTTACTATCAAAACTGAAAATACGTATGGGTTTGCTGCCCAGCTTTTCAAAGAACAGTCTAAATCCTTCTTTCCCCATAGATATATTTTATGAGAACATTTGTTTTGTTCAAACTTTCCCCCTCAAAACCTGTCAATTCACAACAGTTAAAACAGAAATTTATCTCCTTTAGTCTGTGTTACTTCTGAATCAAATAGTCAATGGTTACTATATGAATTAATTTTTTACATTTGTACATGTTTACTGTTAATTGGAAGATGCAAGCCATGTCTCTTTTAACCATTCTTGCATTTTTTGAGTAGGAAGCAGATCAAAATCAAGAAAATTCACTTGTCTGATAAATACTTCCATTAAACATACTGAAAATATGTAGTACATACAAGAGGTTTAATCTGGATCGTATTGCAATCAGTTTGAACTTTGTTATTCTTTTCAATGGATGGAAGATTCAAAGCATAAATAACAAAATTTGCAAGGGTTTAGTGCAAAGCCCACTGAGGAAAATGGAAGATATACTAGGTTAAAGTGAGAAGTGATTAGATTTTCAAACTATTCCATTTTTACCAGTACTTTTAGAAAGAAAAGTGTATTTCCATTTTAAAAAGTCACCTGTCATGCATAAGTAATGTGAAAGATGAGATCTATAGATTTTTTTTCCAGTAAACATAGCAATTACCAACTTTTGCGGAAGATCAAAACAAATTCCAAATTTTGGTCAAATTCAACAACTAGTTCCAAATGAAAAAAAAGGGGGGGAGAAAGGTTTGGAATAAGTCAAAACTTTTTGTTTCATTGTTTTTAAACAAACTGTTTCCCTCAGGACAGTGATATGAAATTAAATTGTTTTTCTGAGGTGTGAAACTATAGTTGTGAGCAACAAAGGAATTTATTAGACCAAGAGAAGAAAGCAATGAAGGTAAGGGGAACAAGAAATGCAAATGTGAATGAGAGGAAAGAAGAACAGCTTGAAGAAATATGAAATCAGTCTCCAGATCATGTTTGGATATGGCCAGCCTCAGGAAAAGGACACTTGAGTCTAAGCTTCTGTAGGCTACCAGACCCCCTACAGCCCTCTTTTCCCAGTCCCCTTATTCACAGTATTTAGCAGGATCTCAGGTCATGTGATGCCTCTTCTGTATCAGGGATAGGGAGCGGCAACGCAGAATAAAGAAAGGAACGTATTTCGTTCTGCTCCTCTGCATGACCAGCGGATGTCTGTGCCACATGTCTTAATCTAGTCCCTACATTACTGCAGATCTGCCCTGTGCTGCTGAGTGGTTCCTGCACCCCATGCAGAGGACCTCGATGCCAAGACAGTGCTTGGCTTGCTGCTTCCAGGAGCCACCAGCTTGGCTTGGGTGGTAGCATGGAGATGTGCTCATGCTCCACTTAGTATGCTCAGAGCAAGAAATCACCAGCACATCTCCTAACCTTGCATCACACATCTCCAGTATTTCAGGAGGAAACTGAACCCTCTGAAATAGTGTAACATATGTGTTGCTTTTTAATGCCACAGGACTCCCGAAGATGCTTTTGCCTTCTCCTGAGACATCACAGCCCCTCAGCTTTCCTTGCTGTGGGATATGCATAAAGGGACAACTGAGCCAAAAGTAAGTATAAGGCAGTAAGGTCAACTGTAGTAACTGTTTGAAACTCAAACTGCCTTAATAGTTCTGTGAGCTCCTCATGGGAAAAAGAAAGATATTACAGCAGTGAAAAGTTATGTATGAAATAAGCACATTTTTCCATATTCACATTCCATATTTCTGCACCTGAAATTAACTGGTGCATTGATAAATGAATTTATGTGGTTGATTTCACAAAGGTGGTCTGTATATTGCTACCATCTGTGCACCAAAACTTTTAAAAAGTACAATATCAGAAAAAAATTGGCACTGTAAACATTCTAAAAATGTTAGTGGGTATTCCAGGCTCTTAAACTTTTTTTACCATATTAGGTTTTCATCGGAATTTGGAGTAGGGTGAGCAGGGTGAATTTCTAAACCTTAGAAGATCAGGCAAAAGAAAAAATGATATCAAGTAAATCCCTATAAAAGCAATATCACATCCAGAAGAAACATGTTATTTTGGGTCTTCCAAATACTTTGAAAAGAATAAAACACGGTTTGGAAAGAAAAGAGGTATGCTTTGCAATTCCAGCTGAAGAACCAAGGAAGACCTGTTTGTTTTCTTCTGTCTTTTCATACAGTCCTTCTGGATTTTTTTTTTTAGTATCTGTAATGCATTTTCAGATGATTTTGTATGACAGGTTGAATATGCATCGTTATTTTTGTTGCTAGGACAAATGAGATAATCATAAATGTTTTGGCTACAGAGAGGAAACCACTATCAATTTTATGTGGGATATGCAAGAAAGCCATGGGCAAGCAGAGCCAGTGCACTTGGTGACTGTTGGGTATGGAATAGCTGCTGTTGGTGGCAACTGGTAGAAGAAGCAAAACTGAAATTTTATGGAAGAAAGCAGCTGTTTACAAATTTCATTTGTGTCAGCGGCAGTCTTGTTACAACAGATGTCTGTGTCTCTGGCTCTTTTCTAATCATGACAGGGAGGAGGTAAATCTCTAAATCACACTTAGTTGTCACTGGTTTTACACTTTTAAGCCACCAGTGACTGAAATTTCATAGAGAACACTGACTTAGGGAGTGATCTGCAGCACTGAAAGTGGGGTTGTGGTGGGGAGACACCCTCAAACTCCCAACATCTGCACCATGATAAGACCAAAGAAATCCCTGAGGCCGAACTTGGCCCAAAGGATTCCCTCGAACACCTGCATCTAGAAAGGAATTTTCCATCCTTTCAGCTCCCACTTTTCTGCCAGAGAAGTACAATAAATGTAGGAACATGTTTCAATGCAATCATTTCTTAAAGCTATGCACATCTTTCTGTCTCTCTGATCTTTCCCAGTGTTCAAAAAGGGAAAAATTAAAGATACAGGGAATGTACACAATGATCCTTTCCCTGGGATCCCTTCCCAGCTTCCAGAAATCAATCGCTGGGGGCCTTCCTGCACCACAGTTGCATTTTTACCATTATAGTTAACAACCATCAATAGATTTATTCTTTACGAATTTGCAGAATTACAGAATCACACAGAGTCACAGAACGGCTGAGGTTGGAGGGACCTCTGGAGATCATCTGGTCCAACCCCCTTCTCAAACAGGGTCAGCTAGAGTAGGTTGCCCAAGACCATGTCCAATCAGGTTTCGAATATCTCCAAGGATGGAAACTCCACAGCCTCTCTGGGCAACCTGTTCTAGTGTTCAACCACCCTCAATTTGAAGAATTGTTTTCTTATGTTCAGATGGAAATTCAGAATTCCTTTTGAATCTATGTATAGATTTGGCCTGCACAACATCTGACAGCAACAAGTTCTGCAACTTAATTTTGTACTGTGTGTAAAAATACTTTTATATTTAAATGTCTTACCTACATATTTTGCTGAGTGCCTCTAAAGCTTGTGTATTGAGAGAACATGAATATTTTTCTTCACTTCCTCCATACCACTTATGATTTTATATTTCTCTCTTTTACCCCTCTTGCTCATTCCTTTTCCAAGCTGAAAAGTCCTTTTACATAGTTTCTCCTTGCCTGGAAGTAACTCCATAGATACGATCATCCTTATAACATTTTCCTGTATGTTTTTCTGTCCTCCTATATCTTTTTGGCCAGTGTTCAGGGTGAGAGTGCATCACAGATCAATATAATGGTATAATGTTTTATGTTTTAGCAGTTCCTTTCTTAATCATTCCTAATACTCTGTTTTATCTTTTTTCCACCATCACAATCACTGAGCTACTGTTTTTTCAAGAAATAACCACAGTAACTTTAAGCATTTTCTCCTGAGTTTCAATCATTTCTAACCCATCACTGCATATTTATAATTAAAGATATTCTGTCCTATGTGCCTTATTTTGCATGTATTGACCTTTAGTTCCATCTTCCATTTTATTGCCAAGTCTACCAGTGTTATAAACTTTTGAAAAGAGCTTTTTGCAACTTTTGAAAGGAGCTTTAGGTTTGACTATACTCAATACTTTTATCAGAAATCTCACCATTCACATTCTTTTATATTTCGAGTACGTTGAAGATATTTTATGGATTTGCAACCCCTCTGTCTCAAATATCAGCTGTTCATTCCTAGCCTTTATTTCCTACATTTTAGCCAGTTATTAATCAAGAAGGATTTTCCTGCCTATTCCATAACAGATTGGTTCCTTTAAGATTCCTTGATAGGGGCCCACGTCAAAAGCTATGGGGAAATCTCAATTCAGTGTATCAACAAGTAACCCATCTCATGCATAATAACTCCTTTGACAAATTTGAAACAGGTTTGTGAAGCATGGCTCCCCTTTACAAATGCTGTTTTTGTTGGATCCCAATATTTTTAATTGGCTTATATGTCTTCTTTAGTGTTATTTCTACCAATTTGTCCAGTACAGATTTCATAAATACTGGTCTGTGCTTCCCTAGACTTATCAACTTGGTATCATATTTTTCAATTCCCAAAGAAACAATACTGAGATGAATTTAAGCAATAGGTTAGTTAGTAGTTCACAAGTTGGAAGCAGGTACTCCAAACAACCCCAAATTTCCAGTAAGCATCCCCAACAGAAGTACTATTTGACAACTTTACTGCATCCAAGTCACTAGGTACTGATAAAGCAACTCTCTTCTCTGTCCCTTTACAATATTTACCCCTTGGACAGTTATCATATTGTTTACTTAATTAAGTTAATATGGGAGAAATATATGTACATTTGTATGTCTGTCTGTCTAAAATATTGCAAAAATCCTATGTATTCCTGCACTTCTGCTCTGTAACCCCCTCTGCCTGCAGTGGCCCTCATATCCCTCTCTGCCTACAGATTCAAGTTCCCTCCTTAATATAATCTCCTCTGGTAAGCCAATAAGCCCTAGCCTTTGTCTCATGGGAATGTAAAAAAGAAAAACAGCTACAACAACAATGTAGATACAAATTCAGAATCTGCATATGTTCTTTTGGGTTTTAGATCCTCCCATCCATTAGCTTTCAACTGACTGCTAATTAGATTGTAAACCCAATGGGGCAGGGAAATCACTTTTTCCTACTTTTTAAAAGTTATGTTAAAAGGGACAAACTGTGTGACATCATACCTGTACAAATCCTACTTCTTATTGAATTAATATTCGACATTTAAAAATCAAAAAGAAATTATTTCAGTAGAGTCTGGTCAGTATGAAGGAGTATGTTTCAAATAGCACAGATTTGTATGTAGTGCAAACGGATGAAGAAAACAAGGCATAAACAATGCAAAACAAATATACAACAAACATTTATCTCTAACTCTGCAAGACCCAAAGAATCCCCATGGTACCTTTTTTCCTTAGTGTTATACCTGGCTGTATTTTCCCATTCATTGCTTATTTACTTGTGCAATGAGCTGTTGGAGGGGAAGCCTGAGCTCTCCTAGCAGGCACAGAGGGCCTGGGAGGGTGGGTGAGGTAAGCAATGACCTCACCAGGCTGTAGTACCCTAGCAAGATATCTGCTATGTCATCACCAGCTCCCAGACTCCCTCCAGCGCTTTGCCATCAGGGGTCCATACAAGGACTCAGGTATCGGAGCCATAAACAGCTATAGCTGGGTCAAGAGAAGTTGCACCTGCTGTTCTGAGCTGTTTATTAAGTGGTATACTGAATTCCAGAAACTGCTCCTGGGTTTCCTCCCTAACATCTCAAATTTAACTGTTTAAGTTCCTTCCCACATTTAGATCACAAGCAACAAACTAGCTATGTTCTACATCCACATTATGTTAAATTACCGTGCAGTGGCTTATCTAGATGACAGAAACTGTAGCTGCAGTGCATTCGCAATAGCCATAATTGAATTACTAAAGCAGTAACTGATTCAAAAAATGAACTTCAGGGAAAGCATGTATCAATTTTGCCTTCTTTTCTAAACAGTAACATTTACCAAAGTAGTGAAAAAGAGTATAAAACAGGCCTTGCTCTACATTTGTGATAAGTCCTTGGATAATGCATTAGTAGTATCTTATCTAAATGACAACTGTAATTAGCAAACGAACCCAGAGATAGTTGCTGCCGAAAATCACACAGAGTGTGCACCTGCCACAGGGAAGAACTGCTCAACTCATGTAGTTTAAATAAAATCAGAATCAAAGTGGTTTATTGATTTATAAGTGGTACATAATTAATGGACAATGAGCAAACTGTACCTTCAGGATCGATACCAGCAGTACTACAGACAAACTGCAATACTAGAGGCTTGCAAAATGTTAATAAATACCTACAGATTTCTGAACAGCCTTCTGTAGCTAATCCCAGACAGTTGTAATCACATGCACACATGCGTGCACACACACGCACACACGCAGAGTTGCATGCACACACAGCCCTGCTGTCATGGGCCCTGTGGGTCACCAACTCATGCTCCCTCTTCCAGCTGCGTGGGCTCCCCTCCTTGCAACCCCTCCTGTGGGCAATGTGGGTGCTCCAGCTCTGTGTGAACCCGTGTTGCTCCCTCCAACCTGCTGAGGCACCACCGGTGAGAAAGGCCCCGGGCTCATGCATGCACCTCGGCACGGGTGCCCCCGGGCTCGCTCCTCACCAGTGTTCATGGTTCTTTCATTCTTCTTCTCAAGCTGACTCCTACCAATATTTTCAAAAAATTGGTAATTCCCTGGTTCCTGATTGTCATCTTCCTCTTTGATGGTTTTTTGGGGAAAACACCCTCTCA